>NC_080783.1:173181491-173500955 GCF_028018385.1 Neofelis nebulosa | reverse complement strand
CAAGATAAAAGGAGGAAAGCTAGAAGAGGTTATGTCTAGATCCATATTCTAGAGGTAATTAGAACATAATTCTAGAAGCATATATAATGATACCTTTTAGAAGACTTGTGTAGTAGGGTTCTCCAGAGAAATAGAATTAGTAAGACATGGATATATACAATAGGATGGACACACACACACATACACGCACATGCACACGGGACAGAGAAATTTGTTTTTAGGATTGGTTCACATGATTGTGGAGGCTGGCAAGTCCAGAATCCACAGGTCAGGCCTGCAGGCCAAAGATCCAGGAAAAAGTGGATGTTGCAGCCAGAGTCCACAGGCAATCTCTTGGCAGAATTTACTCTTTCTTGAGGGGGGTTAGTCTTTTTCTTAAAGGCTTCAATTGACTGGATGAGACCCACCCACATTATGGAGGGTAATGTGTTTTATTTAAAGTCTACTGATTTTTTTTTTTTATTAAAAAAATTTTCTTTAATGTTTATTTGAGAGAGAGAGAGAGAGAGCGTGGGCAGGGGAGGGGCAGAGAGAGAGGGAGACACAGAATCTGAAGCAGGCTCCAGGCTCTGAGCTGTCAGCACAGAGCCTGATACAGGGCTCAAACTCACGGGCTGTGAGATCATGACCTGAGCCGATGTCAGACACTCAGCCGACTGAGCCACCCAGGCGCCCCTAAAGTCTACTGATTTTAATGTTAATCTTATCTAAAAAAGTGCTTTCATAGCCACATCCAAGCATGTTTGAACAAAAACTGGGTATCCTGACCTAGCCAAGTTGATACATAAAATTAATCATCACAACTGGCTTACCTCTTTTACTTAATCTGATGTCGAAAGAAATGAATTTACTTTGATGACAGTTTTGACTTATTAGTAAATCAGAATTTTCAGGCAAGTGCTTGGTTAGAAATACACCATTCATATATTGAGGCAAGTCATTTTGGTAATTGTAGCCTTAGTATCTGGGAAAAGTTGAATATAATTAACATTAATTTGCTCAAAAGGAAATGGTTACATATTCCACATAGATGAATTAGAAATGAAGTCATTTTTGGTTACCCAGTCAAAGCAATATCTTCTGTATTAGAACATCTGAGGCAGAATGATTTGTGGAAAGCTAAGCACTGTGTTCTAGTTTTAGCTTTTCATTTTTAAATTCAAGTTTGGAAGAGGATCCCTTTAATTTCTTCCCTCACTTTTGTTGGCTTATGTGTAAAGTGAAAATCTAGACAAGACCTTGAAAACCTCTTCTAGCACCATTCTGTGATTGTATAGTGTTTAACTCTTTTCAAAAAAAAATTTTTAATGTTTATTTATTTTTGAGAGAGAGAAAGAGAGACAGAGTGCAAGCAGGGGAGGGGCAGAGAGAGAGGGAGACACAGAATCCGAAACAGGCTCCAGGCTCTGAGCTGTCAGCACAGAGCCAGATGCGGGGCTCGAACCCTTGAACCGTGAGATCATGACCTGAGCTGAAGTCAGACGCTTAACTGAGCCACCCAGGCGCCCCTGTAGTGTTTAACTCTTAAAGAATGTCTCACATTCTCCTTTGAGTAGACTTTTTGTGCTCTTTACTTTCCTGCTTTAATAGCTATTTCCCTGAGAGTCATGGTAGTAAATTATTCATCTTTATATTAATCTTGCTCAGTTCCTTACTCAGAGCAAGCATCCAAATTTTTGTTTAGAATATGTATGATCTATTAGTGTAGTTCACTATATAGTCAAATGTTATTCTTTAAAACCTTATTAAATACATAAAAAATCAATATAGCAATTCATTGTCCTGGCCTCCCATGTTAATATGACTTCATGAGTTTAGAACTAAACTGTCCTTGTAGACTTCTCATTACACTCATTCTCCTCAGTTACAGTCAAATAATTTTGGCCTTTTCTATATACTAGTATGATTTGGGGCTAATTACATAGCTTCCCTCATCTTCATTTCTTTGAAGAGTAAGATTGAGGATAATCATAATCCTTTTCCAGTGACTACAATATTGAAAGTTGCAATATGGAAAAACATCAAGCCCAGTGCTTGATACAGAATAGACATATTAAAATGTTAGTTTTAATTTCTACCTCCCCCCCTTTAGGATTGGGTTTATACATCTTCCTGCTACCAGAGTGTCTTGTATGAGATATTCAGTAAATGTTTATTAAATTGAAGATGCTAATGAATTAAGTAATTTATTATGAGAAATTCCAAAAGAAATCCTTAAGAATCACTAAAAATTCGGGGGGTTCAGTTAAATAATGTTTGCTATTCGTATTAAGGACAGGCTTTTAGATATAAAATAACTTTATTGATTTAATTTAGTACTTGCCATGCAACAAAAACATTTAAATGTTTTGCATTTGTGTTTTCATTTCAGAGATGTAGCTTGGTTTGATGAATCTTGGTTAAGCCGAATTAAAGAAGATACGGGTGACAACTGGAGAATAAAGGTATACAGAATGAGCAGTAGAAGCACTTAACCCAAACAGTGATGTTTAAAATTAGCACTAAGCTCAGCTAACTCTTTTTTTAAAAATTAACTTAAGGGTGCATTTTATTGTGTGCAGTTTGTTTTGACACATGCATGTTCTTAGGTAACTACCGTCATAATTAGATGTGGAACATTTCCATTAACCCAGAACATGCACGTACGTCCTTTCCCACTTAATCCCCACTCCTCTCTTGGCCCCGTGGATCTGCTGTCACTGTAGATTTCTAGAATTCTGTATAAATGGTAACGGACATTATTTACTTTTTGTTACTCTTTGTGTCTAGCATCTTTCACTCAGTGTGATGTTTTTGAGACTTACCCATGCTACCTGTATTAGGAGTTATTTATTATTATTATTATTTTCCTGAGTAGTATTTCATTACATTGATAGTCTACAATTTGCTTACCCATTCACCTGTTAATGGATGTTGGAATTGTTTCAGTTTTTAGCTACTATGGATACAGTTACAATGAATATTTAGTATGAGTCCTTGCGTAGACATGTGTCTAATTTCTCTTAGATAAATTCCTCAATGTGATTTTATCTGGTTATGTAAGTATATATTTGATCTTATAAGAAACTACCAAACTGATTTTGTTTCTTCATAAGTCAGTTTTGTTGTGTATTATAGGGCATTTGTGTGTTTCACTTAGGTTGTCCAATTTGTTGGCATACAGTTCTTAACTGTGTTATTTTGCTAATATAATATTTGCTAATATAATATGCTGGTAACTCTGTGATCTTTAGTGATGTATCCTCTTTCTTTCCCGATGTTGGCAGTTTATGTGTTTTGTCTTTTTTTTCTTGAGAAGTTTGGTTTGATGTTTTTCAAGTTTTTTGTTTTTTGTTTTTTTTTTAAGAACTAGCTTTTGTTTTTTATATATTTCCTCTCTGTATTATTTCCTTTCCTTTACCTACACCTTCTCTTCTTTCTTTATGCCTTAAAGTAGAAAATTAAATCATAAGTTTTAGGCACCTTTTTTTCCCCTAATTTAAGCATTGCCTTACACATCTCACACATTTTGACATTCTATGTTAGTATTTTCATTCAGTTTAAAATACTCATTAATTCCCCATGTGATTTCTTTTGATCTACAGGTAGATTAGAAATAGATATTTCAAATTATAAATATTTGAAGATTTTTTAGGCACCTTTTTTATATTTATTGATTTCTAATTTCCATTTTTGTTTGATAACATAACTCCGTATTGAGAAATTCTTTTACATTTATTGAGGCTTATTTTATGACCTAACATATGGTCTGTTTTGGTGAATGTTCCATGTGCCCTTGAACATGTATTCTGCAGGCAGATTATATCAAACTTACTGATAGTTCTGTTGCATCTTTTATATCTTTATTGATTTTTCTGTGACCATCCTGTCAGTTATGGAAGAGGAGTCCTTAAATCTCTTAACAATGATTGTGGATTTGTCAATTTCTCCTTTTAGTTCTGTTAACTTTTATCATGTAATTTGAATCTCTTGTTAGGTTTCTATACATTATTTTTTAAATGTCTTCTTGGTGAATGAATCTACTTATCATTATGAAAGACCTTTTTTTTTTTTTTTTTTTTTTTATCCCTGGCAATATTCCTTGCTCTGAAGTCTAATTTGTCTGACATTAATGTAGCCACTCTAGTTTTATGATTATTTCTTGCTTTAGTGTATTTTTTTTATTCTTTTAATCTGTATCTTTATGTTAGGTCTCTCATGTACACATCTAATAGTTGAGTCTTCCTTTTTTTATCCATAGAATATCTATTTTTTTAAGTTTGTATTAAAATTTATTTATTTATTTTTAAAAAAAAAACTGAGTTGAATCCTCAGCAGCTTTTTTTTTTTTTTTAAGTTTATTTATTTTTGAGACAGAGAGAGACAGAGCATGAATGGGGGAGCGGCAGAGAGAGAGGGAGACACAGAATCCAAAGCAGGCTCCAGGCTCTGGGCCATCAGCCCAGAGCCCAACGCGGGGCTCGAATTCACGGACCGCGAGATCGTGAACTGAGCCGAAGTCGGACGCTTAACCGACTGAGCCACCCAGGCGCCCCTGTATTAAAATTTTTTTAGTGTTTATTTATTTTTGAGAGAGAGACAGACAGAAAGACAGACAGACAGACAGACAGAGTGTGAGCAGGGGAGGGGAAGAGAGAGAGGGAGACAAAGAATCCAAAGCAGACTCCAGGCTCTAGCTGTCAGCATAGAGCCCCATGTGGGGCTTGAACCCACGAACTGCGAGATCATGACCTGAGCTGAAGTCAGACGCTTAACCAGCTGAGCCACCCAGGCCGCTCCTGGTTTTTGTTTTTGTTTTTGTTTTTGTTTTTAAAGAAAATCTTCCATTTTTTTTCTTATATTCCTATTTTCATTTAAATCCTTGAACATTATTTCTAAGCTAGCAGTTTTAACATTATTATCTTCTAATTCTTTCATCGCTCATTTCTGGGCTTGTTTCTATTGACTGAGATTTCTCCTCATGATCCATGTTTTTTTAATGATCCATATTTTCCTGCTTCTTCACATATATATGTAGTAGTTTTTTATTGGATGCTAAACAGTGTTTGGATGCTAGAATTTCATTATTGAGTCCTAGATTTTTTGTTTTTCTTCGGAGAGAGTCGGACTTTGTTCTTGCAAGCAATTAAGATACTTATGAATCAATTTGATCCTTCTAAAGTTTTGGGTGGGAGGCAGATCTAGGGTTATCTTTCTTCTAGGACTAGTTTAGACAAACTACTAAAACTTCAAAGTCTTTAGTGAATGCTTGTCTATACAGCATTGTCTCTTCACTCTGGCTGGTGGGAATTTCAACCATTTCTGGCCTTGTGTAATCTTTGGAAATTGTTCAGCTTAAATTTCCCTGGCTTGTTTTTGCCTTGGGAGTTATTCTTGACTGGGGAAAAAATGGGGAAAAAAGTGAAATTTTTTTTGTTGAATCTCACTGAGTTTCTCTCGTGCACATGTGAATTAGTATTCAGCTGAAAGACACAAAACACTGTGTAGATTTCCGGAGCTCTTTTCCTCCATAGTGCTCACCTCTTCATTTGTCTGCCTACAAAGTCTAACTACCTTGACCTTCCTGAACTTCTGAAGTCTAACTCCTCAACTCAAGGAGAACCTCAGGCTTTGTTCAGGTTCTACCACTCCATTCCATGGAATGAAAATCCCCTCCAGAGAGAAATCTTGGACTAGAGTTGGACTCATCTTTTTGTTTTCCTTCTCTCAGAAATTAGAGTTCCATCCTGCCCAATGGCTAAAGCTTGGAAACAGTTGTTTCTTTGTATTTTGTCCTGTTTTCTGTTGTTTTTGGCAAGAGAATAAGTAGAAACCTTGGTACTCATTCATGACTGGAGGTGAACATAGTCAAAGCTGAATCTTTAAAGTTGTACTTTTCCTCATTGCGTCTCATTTTAAATAGAATCACCCTGGTTAACCTATGTAAGCATGAAGACATTTTTAATCAAACTCCGATTAAAGCTTTCATGTTTAAAAAATATCATATGCTTGTATCTATAAAACTCTAATATATGTTTTTGTTGTCATTTTTATGAGGCCAGAGTTCTTATGTCTTTCACATTGGCATAAATTTTCCTTCATTACTAATGTGAAATAATTCATTGAATTCTTATTTTTTTTTTCCATTAGGCTAGTAATTTAAAGAAGGTACTTCAAGGAATTATGAGTTATTACAATGAGGTACGAAAAACATCTGATTTGTTTAAATACCAAGTCATATATGATAATTATGTTGACACTAAAAAAAACTTGGATTTTAGTTTATAACATTTTACTGAAATGTAATTCATAATTAGAATATCTTGTTTTTTGCCATGTTCAGAACACTCAAATTTTGTGAACATGAATAGGCTTAAACTAATATATTGGTTTGTAAAATAACGTTCCTTCTATATTGATACTCCTGAAATTGGTTTTCTACAATTGAATTACTGTCATTTCTGTATGACTTGATTTTAAAAAATGCAAAGTCTGTACAAATAGATTTTATAATTAAGTTGAAGTATTTCCTATGTAAGTATTATTTTGACATTTCTTTTCAGTGCAAGCAGCAGCAAGGTATACTGTGAAATTATGCTTTTGTGCAAGTGAAATAGAAAATAAGCAAAATGGAAGTAGTATTAAAGTCACTTTAGATAGTACATTATTCAAGTAGGTTTTTTGTTTTTTTCTTATTCAATACTGTAACAAGTTTTCTAATAGGGTTATTTGATATAAGAAAGTTTATTGCTTATGTTTGCAATCTTTTGGTTTGGTTTTGCCATTAAAATATTTGGTTTCTATTTTTACTCTTTTAAATTTTTAAATTTTTTCTTTATTTTTGAGAAAGAGAGAGTGCGAGCAGGGGAGGGGAAAGAGAGAGGAAGAATCTCAAGCCGGCTATGCACTGTCAGCTCAGAGCCCAACATAGGGCTTGAACTCACAAAACTGTGAGATCACTGCCTAAGCTGAAATTAAGAGTTAGGTGCTTAACTGACTGAGCCATCCAGGCTCCCTGGTTTCTGTTTTTTAAAGTTGTCACATATTTACACTTGTAATTTTTTCCAAATAATTTTAAAGACTGAAAAGTTTCAATTTATTAATGCCTAAAACTCATTTTGGAATTTTTTTTTAATGTCAAGAAAATTTTTTAAAATGCTAAAAAAAGATAAGGAAAGATTAATCCATTGGATTTGTTACATTTGCTGTTCTTTTGTAAGTGTGATGATTTATATTATGGTTTCTGTTATTCAATCATGCATCAAAATATTATGCATATCTTTTGGCTTACGTAAATCTATTTTTGGAAAGGTGTAACTTTTGTCATAATATCAGGCTAGGGGTTTCTTAATCCCTTTGACAGTGGGATCAAAGGATATTGATGTAAAACCATTTTAGTTGCTGTTGGTTGGTTACTCAGAATTTTGGGATGCTGCTTGAACTTTGTTTACTGGTTTTAGTAAATAATTATGGATATATCAATTTGTTGATTTATCTCATGATCCTATTTATAATTTATTTTCCTTGTGATAATTAAATGTAATAAATTCTTTGTAATCTACATAAATGAGTGATCTAATTTATTGTCTTACTACTGCAGTTTTTGGGGCAGCAGATTTCTGAAGAACTCATCCCTGATTTGAACCAAATAACTGAATGTTCAGATTCTGTGGAGCTAGGGAGGTTGCTCCAGCTTATTTTAGGTTGTGCCGTCAATTGTGAAAAGAAGCAAGGTAAGTGAATTTCAATCAATTAAAAGTCAATCTGGGAATATTTACTTTCTTTTTTTTATTAATTTTTATTTTTTTTATTTTTTTTATTTTTGGGACAGAGAGAGACAGAGCATGAACGGGGGAGGGGCAGAGAGAGAGGGAGACACAGAATCGGAAACAGGCTCCAGGCTCCGAGCCATCAGCCCAGAGCCTGACGCGGGGCTCGAACTCACGGACCGCGAGATCGTGACCTGGCTGAAGTCGGACGCTTAACCGACTGCGCCACCCAGGCGCCCCGGGAATATTTACTTTCTAGGAACAACCTACATTGTTATAGAAAGTAGCATAAAAATTCACTGTTGCATCTTGCACAAATCACCTGGAAATGTAGCCTAGGAGATCTTAATTCTATCCCTGTTCTGTCATTAATAAGTTACAAATCTTAGTTGTACCTGGATTCTGAGATTTATATTCAGTGGCTAAATTAAATGTATTTTACTTTAATTAATTTAATTTATAATATTCAGTGCTAGGACTTAGTGGATATTTAGTAAAAATTGTACTTGTTCATCTGCTACATTTTCTGATAGAAGATAGAATCTTAGGCTGATTCAGATTTTTATAAATAAATATGCAGATACTAAGTTATAACCCAAGCTTCCTCAGATGATATTCTGCTCTTTTCAGAAGAATGCCTGTCCAGCGTATCCTCCACTTAAGCAATCTGATGACACAAACGTAATTGTTATATTGGTATATCCAAAAACAGTGACTCATATCCTAGTGAATACAAAAAGATCATTTTTGGTTGCATGTAGTGAATGAAATAATGAATGGAACACACCAAAATTTACTTCCTTCAGAGTCTTGCATCATTCTGGGTGGTGAGATTTTTGTTGCTGATGTTTTTTGCAGGAGTCATCCAAACTTGGTCTCAGTGTATCACCTTTATGAGAGAATGTTGGGTGCTTAAGTTTGTAAAAAACTGTAAGCCAGGATTTTAGAAGACAAATTCAACATTATCTAGTGAAGTAATAATATGAGGCAGGTTAAATTCAATAAGAACAAACTCAGGAAGGAGAAAGATAAAATATATGAAATTAATTGCTTTGTTTTTTTAAGTTTATTTATTCTGAGAGGGCTGGAGAGAGCATGAGCGGGGAAGGGACAGAGAAAGAGGGAGAGAGAATCCCCAGCGGGCTCTGTACTGTCAGCACAGAGCCTGATATGGATCTCAAACTCATGAACCATGAGATCATGACCTGAACTGAAGTCGGATGCTCAACCGACTTAACCACCCAAGCGCCCCAGAAATTAATTGCTTCTCAATAAAAAAGGACAGCGACTGGGTATCAGAAAATCTTGGTATTAGTTCATCTCTATCATCAACTAGCTATTTTTTTCTAGGGCAAGTGAGTATTTCTCCACAGGCTTTTATTTTTCAGAGATAGTGTCAAAGATCTATGTATTGGGGTTTTTCACACAAATAAGGAGAATTTAGTCATCAAAAGTTATTAGCAGTTTCATAAATTTTAATTACACATTGACAAATAGCAATTAATTTATAAATCTAGCAATTTTCTGTTATTGTGATCCTTTTTATTTTTTATTTGATTAATGCTTTGTTTCTCTTTCAGCTACTGGTTATTTATAACATCTGTTTGCTTAATTTTAGCACATTTGTCACCTTTTTTATTGAAGTGTAATTGACATTCAATTTCATATTAGTTTCTGGTGTACAGCATATTGATTTGACACTTCTGTACATTACTCAGTGCTCACCATGATTAGTGTAGTCACCATCTGTCTCCATTGTTATTACGATGTTATTTACTATATTCCCTAGGCTGTACTTTCATTACTGTGACTAATTTATTTTATAACTTTAAGTTTGCACCTCTTAATTCCCTGTATCTGTTTCACCCATTCTCCCGCTCACCCCTTCTCTAACAACCATATAAGTGAAATCATATGGTATTTGTCTTTATCTGACTGACTCCTTTCACTTACCATCATACTTTTTAGGCCCATCCATTTGTTGAGAACGCCAGATCTCATTCTTTGGCTGTGGCTGAGTAATATTCTGTCCTGTGTATGTAGACTTCTTCTTTATTCATTCATCTATTGACAGATATTTGGGTTGCTTCCATATCTTGGCTATTGTAAATAATGCTGCAATCAACATAGGGGTGCATGTATCTTTTCAAATTAGTGTTTACATTTTCTTTGGTTAAATACCTTGTGTTGGAATTACTGGGTTGTATAGTAGTTCTGTTATCTATGTTTTTGAGGAACCTCCATACTGTCTTCCACAGTAGTTGTACCATTATATATTCCTACCAACAGCACATGAGGGTTCCTTTTCCTCCACATCCTCGCCAACACTTGTTATTTCTTGTGTTTTTTATTATAGCCATTCTGACTGGTATGAGGTGATATCTTATTGTGGTTTTGATTTGCATTTCCCTGATTGTTAGTGATGTTGAGCATCTTTTCATGTACCTGTTGGTCGTTTGTATTTATTCCCTGGAAAAATGTTGGGGTCCTCTCATTCTTAAATCAGATTGTTTGTATTTTTGGTGTTGAGCTGTAGAAGTTCATCATGCATTTTGTATATTAACCCCTTATTAGATAGATAATTTACAGTTATCTTCTATTCAGTGGACTGTCTTGCCTCAGGAGACATACCCATAAATATGTTGCTAAGGCTGATGGTCAGGAGATTACTGCCTATGTTTTCTGTTAGGAGTTTTACGGCTTAGGTCTCATAGGTTTCCCAGCACCATTTATTGAAGAGACTGTCTTTTTTCTATTGTATATTCTTTTTTTTTCTTAATTTTTATTCATTTTTGAGAGCGAAAAAGAGAGAGGGAGAGAGAGAGAGAGAAAGGGAGGGAGAGAGAGCGGGAGGGGCAGAGAGGAAGACACAGGATCCAAAGCAGGCTTCTGGCTCTGAGCTGTCAGCACAGAGCCCGATGCGGGGCTCAAACCCACAAACCACAGGATCATGATCTGATCTGAAGTCAGATGCTTAACCAGCTGAGCCTCCCAGGCACCCCTCCATTGTATATTCTTGACTTCTTTGTCATTGATTAATTGACCGGGTAGGTGTGGGTATATTTCTGGGCTCTGTATCCTATTGCATTAATCTATGTGTCTCTTGTGCCAGTACCAGACTATTCCAATTACCACAGCTTTTGTAGTATATCTCGAAACCTGGGATTGTGATACCTCCAGCTTTGTTGTTCTTTCTCAAGATTGCTTTGGCTATTCAAGTTTTTTTTGTGGTTCCATACAGGTTTTAAGATTATTTATTCTAGGGGCGCCTGGGTGGCGCAGTCGGTTGGGCGTCCGACTTCAGCCAGGTCACGATCTCGCGGTCCGTGAGTTCGAGCCCCGCGTCAGGCTCTGGGCTGATGGCTCGGAGCCTGGAGCCTGTTTCCGATTCTGTGTCTCCCTCTCTCTCTGCCCCTCCCCCGTTCATGCTCTGTCTCTCTCTGTCCCAAAAATAAATTAAAAATGTTGAAAAAAAAAAAAAAAGATTATTTATTCTAGTTCTTTGAAAAGTGCTTTTGGCATTTCGATAGGGATTGCAATGAACCTGTAGATGTTTGGGTAGTATGGACATTTAACAATATTAATTCTTTCAGTCGATGAGCATGGTACATCTTTCCATTTGTGTCATCTTCAATTTCTTTCAGATTTCAGAGTACTGGTCTTTCACTTTATTGGTTAAATTTATTCCTAGGTATTTTATTTTGGCATAGTTGTAAATGGGGTTGTTTTCTTAGTATGTTTCTGCCACTTCATTGTTGGTATGTAGAAACACACCAGATTTCTTTATATTGATTTTGTATCCTCCATCTTCACCTCATTTATTAATTGTAGTAGATTTTTGGTGGGGTCTTTAGTGTTCTCTATACACAGTAGTTTGTCATCTGCAAATAGTGATGATTTAACCTCCTCCTTACCAGTTTGGGTGCCTTTTACTTCCTTACTTTTCTGCGGTTGTCGCAGCTAGGACTTCCAGTAGTACTGTGCTGAATAAAAGTGGTGAGAGTGGACAGCCTTACCTTGATACTGATCTTAGAGGAAAAGTTTTCAGTGTTTCATCATTGAGTATGATGTTACCTGTGAGATTTTTTTATATGACCTTTATTATGTTGAGATATGTTCCCTCCAAAACTATTTCGTTGAGGGTTTTTATCATAAATGGATATTGTACTTTGTCATATGCTTTTATGCATCTTTTGATGTGATCACATGGTTTTTATTAGTCCTGTTGTTGATGTGATGTATCACATTGATTTGTGAATATTGAACCACCCTGGCCTCCCTGGAATAAATCTCACTTAATTGTGGTGAATGATCCTTAAAGTGTTATTGAATGTGTTTTGCTAATATTTTGTTGAGGATTTTGGCATCTGTGTTTGTCAGAGTTATTGGCCTGTAGTTATCTTTTTTAGTGGAGTCTTGATCTGCTTTTGGTATCAGGGTAGTGTTGGCCTCATGGGATCAGTTTGGAAGTTTCCTTCCTCTTCTATTTTTTGGAATAGTTTGAGAAGAATAGGTATTAACTCTTCTTTAAATGTTTGGTAGAATTTACTGTGAAGCCAGCTGGTCCTGGACATTTGTTTATTGGGAGGTTTTTTTGTTGTTTTTTTTTTTAAATTACTGATTCAGTTTCATTACTAGTAATAAGTCTGTTTAAATTTTCTTTTTATTCCTGATTCCATTTTGGAAAATCATATGTTTCTAGGAATTTACCCATTTCTTCTAGGTTGTGTAATTTGTTGGTATACAATTTTTCAAAATATTCTGTTGTAATTCTTTGTATTTCTGTGGCATCAGTTACTATTTCTTCTCTTTCATTTTTGATTTTATTTATTTGACTTTTTTTTTTGACTCTTGATGAGACTGGTTAAAGGTTTATCAATTTCATCTTTTCAAATAACCAGTTCTTGGTTTCATTTCATTTCTATTGTTTTTTAGTCTCTTTCCTTAATTGTATTATTATCTAATCGTTATTATTTCCTTTCTTCTATTAACTTTAAGCCTTGTTCTTCCTTTTCTGGTTTCATTAGGTGTAAGATTAGGTTGTTTGGGATTTTTCTTGTTTCTTGAGATAGTCTGGTTTGCTATAAACTTCCCTCTTGAAACAGCTTTTGCTGCATCCCAAAGATTTTGGACTCTTGTGTTTTCATTTCCATTTGTCTCCATGTATTTCCTCTGATTTCTTTGTAACCCATTGGTTGTTTAGTACCATGTTGTTTAGCCTTCTTGTATGTGTGGGGTTTTTTTCCAGTTTTTGTTTTTAATTTGATTTCTAGTTTCATACCATTGTAGTTGGAAATGATGCTTATTATTATTTCCGTCTTCTTAAATTTATTGAGCTCTGTTTTGTATCAACATGTGATCTTTCCTGAAGAATGTTTCATGCACACTTGAAAAGAATGTGTATTATGCTGTTTTGGGATGGGATGTTTTGTATATATCTGTTCAGTCCATCTGATTAAATGTGTCGTTCAAAGTCACTGTTTCTGTTTCCTGTCACTGTTGCAGATTTTCTGTCTGAATGGTCTATCCAATGATATAAGTGAGATGCTAAGTCCTCTACTATTGTATTTCTGTCAGTTTCTCCCTTTATGACTGTTAATATTTGCTTTATGTATTTAGGTGTCTCTTTGTTGGGTACATAGATATTTACAATTGTTATATCCTCTTGTTGGAATGATCCCTTTATTATTATGCAATGCCCTTCTTTGTCCCTTTTCTGCAGTCTTTGTTTTAAAGTCTATTTTATCTAAGTATTGCTATCCTGGCTTTTTTCCCCCCCTTATTCCATTTTCATGGAATATTGTTTTCCATCTCTTCACTTTCAGTCTATTTGTGTCTGTAGATCTGAAGTGAGTGTCTTGTAGGCTCATATAGATTTAGCATATAGATTAGTTTTTTTCTTTTTTTTTAATGTTTATTTATTTTTGAGACAGAAAGAGCGTGAATGGGGCAGAGAGAGAGGGAGACACAGAATCTGAAGCAGGCGCCAGGCTCCAAGCTGTCAGCACAGAACCCGATGTGGGACTTGAACCCACAAACCGTGAGATCATGACCCAAGCTGAAGTTGGACGTCCAACAAACTGAGCCACCCAGGCGCCCCTAGATGGGTCTTGTTTTCTTTTTTTTTTTTTAATTTTTTTTAAATGTTTATTTATTTTTGAGAGAGAGAGAGACAGAGACAGAGCGTGAGAAGCGGAGGGGCGGAGAGAAAAGGAGTCACAGAATCTGAAGCAGGCTCCAGGCTCTGAGCTGTCAGCACAGAGCTCAACGCGGGGCTCGAACTCACAGACTGTGAGATCATGACCTAAGCTGAAGTCGGATGCTTAACCGACTGAGCCACCCAGGCGCCCTGGGTCTTGTTTTCTTATCCGTTATGTCACTCTATGTCTTTTGATTAGAGCATTTAGTCCATTGACATTTAAAATAATTATTGATAAGAATATACTTATTACCCTTTTGTTAATGTTTTCTGATTTTTTTTTTTTTTTAATTTTTTTTTTTTCAACGTTTTTTATTTATTTTTGGGACAGAGAGAGACAGAGCATGAACGGGGGAGGGGCAGAGAGAGAGGGAGACACAGAATCGGAAACAGGCTCCAGGCTCCGAGCCATCAACCCAGAGCCTGACGCGGGGCTCGAACTCACGGACCGCGAGATCGTGACCTGGCTGAAGTCGGACGCTTAACCGACTGCGCCACCCAGGCGCCCCTGATTTTTTTTTTTATAGTTCTTTGTTCCTTTCTTGTTCTCTTGCTCTCTTGTGGTTTGATGGCTTTCTTTAGAGTTATGCTTGGATTCCTTTCTCTCTATGTTTTGTGTATCTATTATAGGTTTTTGATTTGTGGTTGCCACTGGGTTGATGTATAATATCCTGTGTGTTTGACAATTTATTTTATGTTGATATTTATATTAAGTCATTTAAGTTTGAACACATTTTGAAAGCACTAAATATTTACTTCTTCACATTACATATATAATGTCATAGTTTACATCCTTTTATTTTTTTGTATCCTTTGGCTAATTTTTGTAGATATAAATGATTTTACTGCTTTTGTGTTTCATCTCCATACTGGCTTTATAATTAATTAATCTACTGCCCTTAAAATACATTTGCTTTTACCTGTGAAACATTTTCCCTTCATAATATTCTTACATCTGGTTATATCTTTTGTTTCCCACTTAAAGAATTCCTTTTAAAATTTCTTGTTAGGCTGAGTTAATGATGGATGAACTTGTTTAACTTTTGTTTGTCTCAGAGACCGTTTATCTTTCCTTCACTTCTCAGTGATAACTTTGTTGTGTAGCGTATTCTTGTTTGTAAGGTTTTTTCCATTCAGCTCTTTGAATATATCATGCTACTTCCTTCTGGTCTACAAAGTTTCTGCTGAAAATTCAACTGATAGCCTTATGGAATTGCCCTTATATATAACATTTTTATTTTCTCTCGCTGCTTCAAAAATTCTCTATCGTTATTTCATTTTAATTATATTTACCTTGGTGTAATCCTCCTTGTATTCATCCTGTTGGATGCTCTGTGTGCTGTCTGGACCTGGATATTTGTTTCCCCAAATTAGGAAAGTTTCCAGCTGTTATTTCTTCAAATAATTTTCTGCCTCCCTTCTATCTTCTCCTTGTGGGACCCCCTAATAATATGAACGTTATGTGTGGTAATGTTGTAGAGTTCCCTTAACCTGTTCTTCTTTTTTTTTTTTTCTTACTTTTTTTCTTTTTGCTGTTCAGCTTGGGTGCTTTCTATCACTCTGTCTTCCAGATTGCTGATTTGTTCTTTTGCATCATCAGATCTGCTGTTGATTCCCTCTAGTGCATTTTTCATTTCAGTTATTGAATTTTTCAGCCCTGACTGGTTCTTTTTTTTATATTTTCCATCTCATGAAGTTTTCACAGAGTTCATGAACTCTTTTCTCAAGTCCAGGGAGTGTCTTTGATTGTTAGTTTGAATTCTTTATCAGGCATGTTGCTTACCTCTGTTTCATTTAGCTCTTTAACCATGATTTTGTCTTGTTCTTTCATTTGGGATATACACTTCTGTCTCCTGATTTTGTCTAACTCTCTGTGTTTATTTCTGTGTATATTAGGTAGGTCAGCTACTTCTTCTGGTCTTGAAGATAGTGGCCTGGTATGGAAAAGTGTCTTACAGCACAGTCCCTCCTGGTCATCAGAACTAGGTGCTCCAGGAGTATCCCCTACATGGGCTGCCTGTGCCCTACACTTGTGGCTGGGCCATCATAACCTTCATCCCAGCTAGCTGCAGTCACCTGCTTTACCTGCTGTGGATGCACTGGGCAGGATTTGCTCCCAGTGCTATTGAGAGGCCAGGCTGAGGCTGCCATGGGCCAGTTGGTGGGTGGGGCTAGTGGTCAGCCTCACCACCTGCAGTTAGCCTCTATACCACAGCTGTAAGTCTCACTGAAGAGCAGGGCTTACTCCCTATGCAGCCAACTAAGAGGCCTAGCTGCAAGAATTGCAGCTGTGCTCATGTTTGGGATTATTTACTCACCTCCTCAGGGTTGGAGAACTATGGAGTGGGACAGGCCTGGCCAGTGCTACCTGTCAGGTGTGGCAGAGCTGGAGCTAATTTGCAGGGTTGCCTGCCAAAGCAGGCAGGTTGGGTGGGGCATGTCTGCAGGGTAGCACTGGGGCAGAGCTTGTGGCATTAGCGAGCTAGAAGGAGAGTGTTAGAACTGGCTCCCAGAAGCATCTCCTTAGTGGTGGAGGGAAGAAAAGTGGCACTAGCCAGCATTTTTCACTGGGAGGAATCTGCAGATCCTGCCCTTCATGCACATACTCTGAGATTAGTCACTGAATTTCCTTCATGTATACCCGAGGTGCTTTTCAAACTGCTGCCTCTGTGCTGTGTCTAGGGCTGAGTTATTTAGTGTGCTGGCTCTTTAGGGGGGTGGGGGAGGGTGGGACTCTGTTTCCTATTGCCTTCAGTAGGAAACTCTCTTGGCGTTGCTGATTTTTAAAGCTCCCAGTGTTAAGTCAGATATTATAGGGACTCATCAGACACAGGGTTGCCCAGTGTGGGGTCTGATCTCGCTTCTCCATCCTTGTATTGCCTATCCTGTTTGTGGTTGGTCCCACTGGGGATTTGGTTCCCAACCATGTCTTTGCCCCCCCCCCCGCCCCCACCCTTTATATGTGGCCTTCTCTCTGAGACTAGCTAAGGAAGGTCTGTTTCCCTAGTCTTTAGGTCATTTTCAGAGTTAGTTTTGCGTAGATGTAGCTGTTGCCTTGGTGTGTCTCTGGGTCAAGTTTAGCATCCTCTTACTCTGCCATCTTTTCCACATTTGTCAGTTTTAATAGTCTTTTTCAAAAAAGTAACTTTGGCTTTCACTGTATTTTGTCTGCACTATTTAATATCTGTTTTATCTCATTTCATCTCTTTTCTTGTGAATTAATCAGTTCTTCCTATTCTAAGTTATAATTGACATTTTCAGGTGTAATTTTCCCTTGTTATGATTTTGTTACCTTCCATGAATTTTAATATTACTTTCATAATTTAGTTCTAAGCATTAGTAGAATTTTTGTCCCCAGAATTTTGAAAGGAAATTCAATTTCGGCATACATAAATAAAAGTTTAGCAAGTGGTAAATATAAAGAAATGGTTTCACTGTCTTGTTAAACACATCAGTGTTACCTAATTGGATTTAATTTTGGAGATATGTGGGCTCTCAGATTTTAGGAGTGAGCAAATAAATGAAAAAAAAAACTTGCAGTAATTTAATTGAAACCTAAAATACACCCAGGATGTAAAACAGCTTCCACACCTTTATACTTTGCAATGAGAATTGATTTCAAAATGATTCCAAGGTATTGCAATAGTCTCAGTCTTGAAAGAATGAACTTGTTTGGTTAATAGTACCATATTTATCTTGGTGGGAAAAGAGATAAATTTTTTGAAGGTTTCAGCAGACTTGAAACTCTCCGTTACCCAGAAAATCCAGTTAAAGGAAATCCTTGCATTGCCTGTGCTTTCTCTACTTAACTCTTCCCCTCCCCCTCCCACTCCCCACCTAGTGGTCAGGTGCATACCAGAATCTGTCAGAACCTTTGTCCAGTTCTTGACTTCACAAATAAAAGAAAGATTTAGAGAACTTTCAGGAGTGTTCCAGGACAACCATTTAAGCAATAAAAATATTTGAAAATAATGTTTTTTTGGAAATTTGTAATTATATGGAAATTGTTTTAGCTGGAGAACATGCCATCAAAGTTGATTATGTAAATATATGAAACACCTTTTCTTATGGTTCTTCATTTCATATTGGGACAGACTTAACTTATTGCATGTGTGTTTGCGGTAAGGCATAAGGATCTCCTTGAGATGAGACTTGATGAATATTGAGTATGTGTTTATAGGAGGCTATATAAGTCCCTTCTTTGAAAGCCTTCCTGAAATGAACTACATAGGTGGTAAGATTTAATTCTCTGGGCTGAAGATTTAACATTCATTTAATATGTATGAATTCATCCCATAATACTGAACATCTAAGAAGAGGGAAGAAATTGTCATAATTGTTTTAAGATTAATCATAATTTCTTCTTTTTCTTCTTATAAGAAAAGTAGAGGTTTTCTTCTTTAGGAAAAATAAAACATTTAAAATTTGGGCATTTTAATTCTGCTTATATAATTTTGGTGGACTTATTTCTTGTGGAAAAATATACTTGCATAAAGAAGTATGTGTGGTAAATGACCTTTTATACTATTAATTGAATGGCTAAAGTAACATAGGAAAGAGTAGATTTTTATCATATCTTTTTTTTTTTTAAATCACAGAACATATTCAAAATATAATGACATTGGAAGAGTCTGTTCAACATGTGGTCATGACTGCTATTCAAGAGGTAAGTTTTTATCATTTCACATATGTATGAAAATCCTAAACCTAATGACACAAAAATTATCACATAAATCTTATGGATGTATATTTTTCTACTTGTATAAACTTGCCCTTTGCAGAAGGTTTATTTACCTTAAATTAGTGTGCCTTCCTTTCTTTCTCCAAAATATCTTAAAAAGACTTCAAGCCCAATTTTAGTACTTCTGTATTTTAAAAGATAAGTTAATATTGTCAGGTTCCCTTTTTTTTTTTAACGTTTATTTATTTTTGAGAAAGAGAGAGATGGAGCACAGCAGGGGAGGGGCAGAGAGAGACAGAGACACAGAATCCAAAGCAGGCTCCAGGCCCCCAGCTGTCAGCACAGGGCCTGATGTGGGGCTCCAACTCACAGACCATGAGATCATGACCTGAGCCGAAGTCAGACACTTAATGACTGAGCCACCCAGGTGCCCCTGTCAGAGTCCCTTAAATAACTTCACCTAAGCAGGATAAACAACCTCTGACCAGATAGGAATCTTTATTTTTTCTTTTTTTTTCACCAATTAGAGTAGTCTTTCTTGAAATTTTAAAGCATGTGTGTAAATATATCTTACATTCATTTTCTGAATGGAGAAACGGTGAGCAAATATGGTGATAGGTTTGGGAGTTAGGTAGCCTGGGTTCAAGCGAATCTAGATGTGTAGGTTGAACCAGAACAGTTCAGAATTCACGTGGTGCATGTTGATTCTTAACATCAGACTGAAGTGCAGTGTAGAGGATGTCCAAGGGGAGGTAGAATGAGGAATTAGTGAGTACAAGCAGTTTGACAGGGGCATGATTTGGAAGGAGGCATCTCACAGGAGGTTAGCAGTGTGTGCTCTGAGTTTGCATTGTTGACTTGAATTTAAAGCATCATAGTACAGGGGCGCCTGGGAGGCTCAGTCAGTTAAGCATCTAACTTCAGCTAATGTCGTGATCTCACAGTTTGTGGGTTCGAGCCCTGCATTGGGCTCTGTATTGACAGCTCAGAGCCTGGAGCCTGCTTTGGATTCTGTGTGTCCCTCTCTCTCTGCCTCTCCCCTGCTACCTCTCTCTCTCTCTTTCTCTCTCGCAAATTGAATAAATATTAAAATAAAAATGAAAAAAAAAATTAAAACATCACAGTACATATATCTGTGTTTCATATGCAAAAAGGTTACTTTTATAAGATTTTTTTTTTCCATATAATTGTAACTCCTACTTTTAAAATGACTTCTCAAATTAGGAATTTTGCTATATCACTCATTTAAAGGCTATATTTTAAAAGTGTTAATTTTATGGGAGAATCTTTTTTTTATTATTATTTGATGTGTTCAGTGTTATTCAGTAGTTCATCTTTTAGAACTTAGATTACAATTTTTCAGTATACAAGTATTTTAAATTTATCTGTGCATTTCAAGTACACTTTACTCCTGATGTCCCCACTGATGTAATAGTTGAAATGTTGTGTTATTTAGCTTAAGTCTCTAATAAAGTTTTTATTTAAATATTCTAAGGATCATCAAGGGAAACTAAATATAAAGCATTTTACTGCCCTTTTAAGTAACCTTATTTTTACTTCATAACTTAGTCTCTTTATTGTACTTAACATTGCTACTTTAATTTCCTAGTTGATGAGTAAAGAAATAGTGAGCTGTCCCACAAATGATGCTGTTGGAGAATTAGAGCAACAGGTAAGTATCTTAGTATGTGGGGAGAGTACTGAAAACAGTCATGCAGTTCCTTAGCCGATTACTATCATAAGGCTTACATAGGCGAACATATGCAAGAATATTCTCCTCCATGAAATGTAGCTTGTTTATCCTATAATATCTCAATTGAATATTATTATGAATTCCTTCATGAATGCAAGTAGTGTTGGTTTCCAAAAGTTTTTATGATCATGTTCAGAGATGAGTGACATTGCACTTTCCTTCCCAAACTTCTGATATATATGTGGCTCATGCTAGATGATTGCACAGTTAAGTAGCAGACAGTTGAAAAAATTCTGCTAAGTTGTCATTTATCTAATATGATAATTTTTGTCATGTTGCTGTCCTCTCTCCTGATTGTGAAGAAACAGCTCCATGACCCTGCGCTCAAGTCCCCTTTCCCCAGTTCTAGGTTCTCTTGCATGCTGGTTCACGCGGGGGAGGGCACTCTCCTGGGCTGTGGGGAGGGGCACAGGGACAGGCCGTTGCATCTAGCGCTTTTCCTGCTCTACTTTGGAACACCTGTTTTTCATGAGTGTCACCAGGCATCTCACCAAGTATTCCAAACTAAAATTTTCCTAAGAAATTTCTATTTGAATTTAAACACTGTGTTTTTTCTAAGTTTTGTGTAATGAAATTAAACAACATCCTCTAATATTCTGCTGTTTGAACATTTCATAAGGAGTGATGCGTGAAAGGGGAAAAGGTTAGCGCTCTGTGTCACAAGGCTGGAAGAGGCCCTCCGGCCTGCCAGCACACAGCTAAGGCCTTGTCACCCCCTTCAGGGCATCTAACCATCGTTTTGTTGTTGAATCACTGTATGATGTATGTCACTAATATGACATTCTATGTTAGTGATACTTCAGGTTTTTTTTTTTTTAAATGCACATTGAACCAGAAAACAAATTTTTTTTTTCATGAAGAGTTACCTAAAATTTTATTTCTGTGGGACCTTTGCTTTAAATATTAATGAGACGGTGTAAATATTCACACAGAAACAACAAACTGAGACTTATTTGTTAATAGATAAAATTTTCTAATGTTTTTGTTTAAATTGCAGTTCGTTGACATACAGTGTAACATTGGTTTTGGGTGTACAATTTAGTGATTCAATTCCATGCCACACTCAGTGCTCACCACGAGTGCTCTCCTTAATCCCCACCACCTGTTTCCCCCATCCCCCACACCCACCTCCCCACTGATAACCATCAGTGTGTTCTCTGTAGTTAGCTTATAAAACTCAGCACCCAAAAAACAAATAATCCAGTTTAAAAATAGGTAGAAGACATGAATAGGTATTTTTCCAAAGAGGACGTGCAGATGGCCAACAGACACATGAAAGGGTACTCACCATCCCTGATCATCGGGGAAACTCAGACTAAAACAATAATGAGTGCCCGTCTTTACTGCAGCATCCATGCAGCTGAGCTCTGTTAGAGAAAAGCACAGCCATTTATTTGAATTGAGGTCACTATAGATGCATGATTTCCATCTGCAGTTAGGTCTTCCTCATTGTTTTATACTAATCAGCACCTTCTCCCATGACCAAACACCTTTTTCACACAACTGTCCATTTGCGTCTGGTCACCCTCTTAAAATCTTCCCCCTCACTCTGACTACTAGTCGCTTATTTATTGACTGTCCACTACATCCCAGAGACCCTGTGCCGACTGCTTTTCCTATGCTGTCTAATTTGCATAGTAACCCTAGAAAGGTTCAAATGGAGACTTAAATAGAGTAGACTTGTTGATAAATTTGAATGTCCGTGTCTATGTGTCCATACACATATTTTTGAACTTGTATCAGAACACATCTTTCTAAGAATCAGAACGTTTTCTGTTTCAGCTTAAAAGGGCCTTGGAAGAACTTCAAGAAGCACTAGCGGAAAAGGAAGAACTGAGGCAAAGGTGCCAAGAACTGGATATGCAGGTGCAGAAGAGAAACCCATCCGAGGGAAACTTCCTCTTTAAGTTTACGGAGGTTTTATTGTAAATAATTCATTGGCACAGTGGCTCGGAGGAGGGGTTCCATTCCAGGGAGGGAAATTTTAACGTGTTTGTTATAGGCTTGAACATTCAAGCATGAACTTCCTAGTTACTTTTCTCTTTGAGTTGAAAATTGGTGATTATTTCTTTGAGAAAATCATTTTAATTGTGGAATTTCAAGTATTTAGATGAGCCCTTAGTTTCTTTTGTAAAAAGGAGAAATTCAAGTATCTACTGCATAGAGCGAATATTTAAATGAGGTCATTTATGGAAGTATTTAGAAGTGCTTTTCTCCCCTTCCCCATTAAATGCAGGTACCAAGTTTGTTTTGCTAACATGTACATGTATCTGAATCCATGTGTATATAATTCTTATATTCACATGTATGTACATGTTAGCAAAATAAACTCGGCATGAGAGACAATAGTTAACGTTTAATAGGGTAGATGGTCACACTAGCCCACCTATATTCAGATGGTCGTATCCTCTCAAACAAATTACTTAATTTCTTTATAGTTCAGTTTTCTCTCTTGAGAAGTGTTGTGATAATAGTGTGTTTCTCCCAGAGTGTTTTTATGAGGATTAAATGAGTTACTATGCATTAAGCACTTAGAGTAGTACCTGACGCACATAAGCACTATGTGTATTTGCGCGTATTGTTGTTATTGTTATATGAAAAGTGCAAATGCACAAGTTATGCAGTAAGTCTTAAAAAATTATGCAAAAGGGTAAGTGTACTTGCATAATGTGCTAAATGTAAATTGCACGTTTTTGTTCAAATAATGAGTTACATAAATAATTTACTCTCTGAAAAGTAAGAAGACAAGGAACAAGGGTTGTGAGAGCATCATCCTGGCTTGATGAGATAAAGATCTAGACTGACAGGGCTGCGTAATATTTCTAATCCGTAAAGGCTTGCACATAAGGAAAAGAGAAGTGACTAGGTCACGGTGACTCAACTACTTAGGACAGTGACAGCACTGCAGTTCTGGTCTTTTAACATCATTCTTTAAAAAATCAGTCCCTTTGTGTTTGAACAAAGTTAATGTTTATATTTGAACAAAGCCAGTACCTCAAACTTAGGGGGCTTTCTATATGTTCTTCTTTCATGTTTCTTGGCCACAGTTATGTCACATGTTACAACAAATGCATACACATATACAAAGCATCTGAGGTGTGTTATTGCCAAATAGGATCTTATTCACCTGCCAGAATACCTGATATAAAGAACAGAGGATTGAATCATTCAGGCCTTAGCAGTCTTATGTAGGATCTCTGTACATTTTCTAGAAATTCTTATTTGATAAAGAACACAAAATTCTATGTTAGAAGATGTGTTTGTTATACATAGTGAAGAGCATGTGATCACCTGATTTTAGCAGTAAAGTACAGACAACTCAAGTTTTTGATTCTAGTATTAAAACAGAATCAACCCTCAGATTATCTGCACACAGGAAATGAATGATTATATAATAGAACAAAAAGTAATTAATTAACAACATAGAATCCACATAGGTTCACATGACATATATCCCAATTTTATAAGGCACATTTTTTTTCATTTTTTTTTAATGTTTATTCATCTTTGAGAGAGACAGAGACAGAACACGAGCAGGGGAGGGGCAGAGAGAGAGGGGGGTGTAGAATCCGAAGCAGGCTCCAGGCTCTGAGCTGTCAGCACAGAGCGCTATGTGGGGCTCGAACCCATAGACTGTGAGATCATGACCTGAGCTGAAGTCGGACGCTCAACCGACTGAAACACCCAGGCGCCCCATAAGGGAATTTGTTTTTGAGAAATCTTTACTTTTAATCATATGTTACTTGAGAGTTGTTTTTGAATTGGGGCAGAGGGGATTGTTTTAATACCTGACCAAATGTAGCAAAAAAAGAAAAATAAGCTGCATAGAAATGCACCAAGGACAGGTAAACAAGAAAAAGGACATAACTTGTGAAGTCAAAAAACCGACAGTCAAGGAAAGAAGCAGGCATGTGACGTTGACAGAAGTGCTGCATAGCGAGCATCTGTTCTCCTTTCCTCATCCCTGACCCACACAGGGGGATCCACGGGAATCTCGATACTTCTCCCTGCGGTCTACACAGTCAGGAGAGTCACCCTTCGATTCTTTTGTTTTCTTTCACTGGACTGGGGAGGAGCAGCTAAGACACTACGGGCCTGACTCCTGATAGAAGCAGTCTGTAGAGCTACACACTGACTGGGGAGAGGGCTGATGTCCGAAGGATTTCCTCCCTGGGAATGGGAGACACTGCTCAGCACTCTGGTGGAAGGTATTTAAACCTCAGAAGTGAGAGTGTACCCCAGGTGTCGTAAAGACTGCGCCTTGCCTCAGCTTGCCCCCTCCTTCCCTGACCATTCCCAAGGCTGTAGAGTGGTGTGGAGGGAGCCATAATGAGAGAGGAAGGCACACTGGATCTTCAGTAGAGTGGAGACGTGTCAAGGAGTCTTCAGCCCATACTGGAACATCTGGTGTATCCTGACTGCCAACAAAGCACCAGTTAGATGGAAAGAATAGAAGTGTGACATCCGTGCAAACAGTGCAGACTAAAGTGCACGTAAAAGACTTCAGCCGAGCTTAGAAAAATAATGTTTGCTTCACGTTGTGGAACAGCTTCCTCAGAACACATCAGTAAAATAGATGGGGCGTGAAGACAACAAAGTGAGGTTTAAAAGAAAATTGCAGATGCACAGAAACTAATCACCGAATAATGGGAAACACTAGGCTTTATCCTAGGTAAGCCATTGAACTTCATGAATAGGAGAAGAACGAGTCCTTGGTTGTTCAGGTAGAAGAGGCAAATCACCCACAAAGACCAGACCATCAGTCTTCCCTACAACTTCAGTACCAGAATTTGGAAGAGCAGTATCTACCGAGTGCTTAGGGAAGCGGCATCGTGGCCAGATGAAGAGCTCAGATGCAGACTCACGAGCTGTTCTTGAAAAAACTGCTTGTTGACGGAGTCTAGCTAGCAAACATGTTTTAATCGAAATAAAGAATGCAAGAGTGGAGATTCTGTGGGGAAGGATCTGGTGAAGCTTGAATCCTTTCAAATACAGAACTGTGTTGGTTCTGTGCAAATTATGGTCATAAATTCTGATTCAGTAAATCAGGAAGCAGGTCTGATTATGTGTACTTAAAAAAAAAAAGAAAGAAGAACTCCACGTGATATTTGGATGTGAAGTTTTGAGGAACTCCATTCCAATCAGGATATTATGGGACTTTCAGGCAAGTTATGACGTTTGCCAGTAGCTCTTATTCTGCCCTTCCAGCCACCATTCATGACCCCCGGCAGCAGTCGGATGCAGTCCTTCGCTTGCTGCGGTAATAATGCCGTAGCAATGGTCACCCATTCTTGCCTGGGGTACGTTAGAGAAGACATGCTCCTGTCCACCATTGTACAAGATACGTTTATATCTGAGGCAGTGATTTTCAAACTTTAATGTGATGACATTTTTATTTATTTTTTTAAGTGGGCTTCGTGCCCAGTGCAGAGCCCAATGTGGGGCTTGAACTCATGACCCTGAGATCAAGACCTCAGCTGAGATCATGAGTTGGATGTTTAACCAACTGAGCCATCCAGGCAACCCATATATTTGTTTAAATAAGCAAATAGGACACAAGTGTTACATTAAATCTAGGTAATGTAAGAAAACGGCGTGGTTTGTTTTTTTTTTTTTTAGCTTTTTGAATTTTTCTGTCTCATTTTTAAATAATTCGACACAGGAACAAAGGAGAGAGAAACAAAGAAATAGAGAAGAAAAATAAAAACAGAGAAGGATAAAGGCAGGTACATAATGAACCTATGGAACTTGTTAAAGGAGATGTGTAGAACCACCACTGGACATTCTGTGTCATAGATGGGAGGGAGGGTGTGCAAGGAATTTGCATGTTTACTACCTTCTCCTTCACGTCTGTGGCTGAAGGTAGCTCTGGAGCCACACTGTGAATCATGGATAGGACCCAGGTTGGTTACACACCAGGTGTTGAAAACTGAATTTGCCCTTACCTACCTTATTTACGTGGTTCTTACACAGGTTGGAAGACTGAGGGCATTGTTTCTCTTTTGTGGATCTTTTTGTGACACCCTCTTCCCTCCAGCTAGAATGAGATTTTCTTTTCTTTGTGTCCCATCTCCTACCCTATGGTATGTTTCCACCAAAGCACTTTGAACATTTCCTGTTGTGTAATTATTTATATTTTTACCATAAGGATGCTAAGGGTACAGACTCTCCTCCTTTTTCATATCTCAGTCATTTAGGGTTGTACATGACAGGTAATAGTCACTAAACTGCTTGCATGGCAAGGATAGATGCATGCATTGAATTTAGGGAGAAAAATTGCTTTCTCCCGTAGTCTTCCCGGGAAGACTTTTCTGAGCCTTTGTGTTGGTCATTGCCCATTGGTCATTGTGTTGGTCGTTGTGTTGGTCAAAGGCAAGTATTTGTAACTTGCCTATATGGTGTTGAAGGCACTCACTTGCTTTTAATTTCCTATTAGTAGCTCACTGTGTCGGTATACAGCCTCCTTCCCATAACTGTGTTGAATTAATTACATCTATTGAAAAAACAATCGCAAACCTATGTAGTAATATGTTGAAAATCATAATAGGTCAACTTTTTTTCAAAGGAAGCTTAATATAATCATATGTAAACTTCTGGTCTTACATATGACCAGGTTACAGCCTTTTTAAAAGGTTTTAAAAGATGTTTTTAAATGGAAAAGAAAAAGAACTGAAGCAAATCATGTTTGTTGCATTAATATGTAAGTAAAGTGAAAATGTATCAGGTACTGATATCGATGTGATTCTAAATTTTTAGCCATTTTAAATTATAAGCAAACAGTCTCAATGTGCAAATGGATTTAGTTCAGCTTTTTGTTACTGATTCATTAACCAAATAATGTGCTTGTCTCTGAAGACATGATATGTAACTGATAATTTTGTGCTGTGAACCTAAAATAACTTTGTGCATGTGTGTGTATTTTAGCTTATTAGGTAACAGCATCCTAATAGTAAATTTATAACTAAAAGAGGAACAAATTAATTTTTCAAAGCTTATCAGTACATCAGACTTTAAAGACTTAGAAAAATTTTCTTACTGAAACTAGGGCAAGCATAACATTTTGAAGATATTCTCCTTGTATGTTTTAACTCGGTTTTCTCTGTAGTAATCAAATTGCTTTGATTTTTTTTGTTTGACTCAAACATCCTAGACCCCAAATTCCAGCTTTGGAAGGATCCTTAGAAATTATGTTGTCTGATTGACCAAGCTAATTTAATGGCTTGGTCACATAGCAGTGTGGGGCTCTGGACTCTTAAGTTTTTTTTGCTATTGATGCTTATATTTGTGTATTTGTTTTTTAGGTGACTGCACTTCAAGATGAAAAGAACTCATTAGTTTCTGAGAATGAGATGATGAATGAAAAACTTGACCAGTTGGATGGATCTTTTGATGATCCAAATACAATGGTTGCAAAAAAGTATTTTCATGCACAGTTACAACTAGAACAATTACAGGAAGAAAACTTCAGGTAGCATTTTTAGTAAAAACCATTCCATGGATTTCTGTTAAACCAGGAGTTAAGAAGCCCTATCAGTGATGAATTATTAAGCATTTTATAGTGTGCTATAGCATGCTATAACTTTATAGTATGCTTAGAACACTGAAAATAGAAGCTCTGAAAATATCAAATGGTGTAAATAGTTCCTGCCTTCATGGGCTTGCAATCTAGTTAGGCAAGTGGGATATGTGTATAAAAAGAAAACAATTCAAAATAACTTGTGATTAGGGCCAAATAAAGGCCATAGGCAAGTCCAATAGGAGTTTAAGGGAATGACTGCTGAGATCTGGGGGGAATGGGGTGTTTCTTACATAGGAGAGGGAACCTGATAATAAATGGAAAAAATGGAAATCTTAACCTAAAGAGGTGCTTTCTATTTAAATTTTTGTATTTTTTCTTTGGAAAAAAAGGTCTTTTTTTTTTTTATTTTTTCATCTTTATTTTTTATTTATTTTTTTAAAATGTTTTTTAATGTTTATTTATTTCTGAGACAGAGAGCATGAGTGGGGGAGGGGCAGAGAGAGAGGGAGACACAGAATCTGAAGCAGGCTCCAGGCTCCGAGCTGTCAGCACAGAGCCTGACACGGGGCTTGAACTCACAAACCGTGAGATCGTGACCTCAAGCCGAAGTTGGTGGCTCAACCTACTAAGCCACCCAGGCGCCCCACATCTTACCTTTAATAAACGCTGTCTCTTGTGTGCTAGTAGCCTGGCCTTGGACTATATAAGGCCTTGAGAAGAGGCACTCTAATTGTACTGTATGTATTTTTTGTTACTTTTTTAAAATATAATTTCAAACAAACACAGTAACAGTTGCAAGAATAGCACAAAAAACTCCTTTATATCTTTTGCTCAGATTCTGCAGTGGTTTGGCAGTGTTTTCCATTTGTTTTAGCGGTCTCTCTACATATTCTTACAGATGCATATATTTTTTCCTGAACCACTTGAGAGTACACTGGAGATGTGCACTTTTATCCCTGTATACTTTGGCATACATTTCCTAAAACAAGAATACTTTCTTATAAACCACAGCGTAGTGATTAAAATTAGGGAATTTGCCATTGATACATATTACCATCTAATCCACAGATTGTATTCAAATTCCAGTAGTTGTTTCATTGTCCTGTAGAGCTATTTTTTTTCCCATTTCAGAATCCAATCCAGGATCATGCACTGCATTTAGTATTATTCTTACTCAATGGACTACACATCCATTACTGTCATGAGTTATTTGATGCTGGAATTATCCCAGATTCGACCACTGGGAATCCTTTCAATTGGCCCCTGTGTCCTTTCCAACCTGTCGCTATCCTTTCAGCACGTTCTTACTTTCCTGCACAACAAAATATTCTAGACTCATTCTCCTTCTTTCCAGACTCTGCAGTCAGCCATTTCTCCAAGGATTTTTAATTCCTTCTAGTGGAGAATGTTATTTAGAAACAAAGACCTGTGCTCCAAATGAGTGTTTTGGTCCTTGCTTCTAGGCCACTTTGGAGTACAGAGCTAGGAAATACACTAGCACAGGTTCCTACGACCGATGTTCACACTTGCCTGTGTCCACACGCTGGAATATACACATGTCTGCATTTATTCTGTTTCTCAGTATGAACAGTGAGTTCATATTGACATCTTTCCTTTTAGTCCCCTGTCTTCGGGGTTCATTCTGATCTGCATTTCCATATTGTCAACTCCTCCAGTGGTGAGAAACCTGGCTCCCATTTTCCTGAACATATATTCTCATATACTTAATCCTAAAACACATAGAAAGCAATTTAAGAATTGCAGTCTTACCTTTTTAATACAAAATATTATTAGACTTCAGTATGTTTATGGTTCTTTTACAAGGTAACATTTACATGTTGTGAAATGAAGAAATACTGCGTCCAATTTAATGTGCTAACAACGGCATACATTTGTGTTATCACACTTTTATCAATATATGGTTCATTTCAATCACTGAAAAAAGTTCTTTTATGCTTCTTCCCAGTCAACCCCTACCTCCCAGAGGCTAATTACTCTTCTGAGTAGTTTTCAGCATTGATTAGTTTTCTCTAATCTAGAGCATCATATAAATTGAATAATGCAGCATGAACTTCTTGGTGATTGGCTTCTTTTGCTCAGCATTTTTGTGAGCTTCATTTATGTTTTGAATGTATCTGTAATTCATTATTTTTTTATTGCTAAGTAGTATTCAAATATTTGGAATTATTCTACATTATACCACACTTTTATTTATCCATTTCCCTTTAGATGGGCATTTTGGGTTTCCCAATTGGGGTTAATATAAGTAAAACTAGTCTGAACATTATAATACAAGACTTTTTGAAGACATACATTTTCTTATTTCCCATTGGTAAATACATACAGCAGTATTGCTGAGTTACGCACTAGCTGTTTAATTGTAAAAGATACTGCCAAACCGTTTTCCAAAGCGGCTATAACATTTTATACTCTATGAGCAGAGTTTGCTGCTTATTGCTCTAGTTGTTCTGTCTGGTAGGATATTTTGTTCTTATCTGTCTTTTTAACTTTAAACATTTCAGGGAAAATGTAGTAGTATTTCATTATGGCTTTTATTGGCATTTTTCTGACAACAAATGATGTGATAAGCCCCTTTTCAAGTGCTTATTGGCAATATATCTTACTTTGTGAAGTGTCTCTTCACACTGTTGAGCTGTTTTTAAATTGGGTTGTTTGTCATTATCAATTCGTTGTAGGAAGTTTTAAAAATTTGGATACAAATCGTTTTGTCAGATATATGCATAGTAATATTTCACTCATTCTTTGACTTGCCTTTTCATTTTTTAAATGGGGTCTTTCAAAGAGGAAAAGTTCTTAACTTAGATGATGTCTGATTTATCAATATTTTTAATATTAGTGGTTTTTTGTGTATTGTCCAAGAAATCTTTGTCTACTTCCATGCCATGAAGATACTCTCTATTATGCTCTTCTAGAAACTTCACAGTTTTATCTTTTACATTTAAGGCTATAGTCCATCTTGAATTGTTTTCTAAAACAATGGTGTAAGGTATGGAGGTCAAGCTTTATTTATTTTTATTTTTTATTTATTTTGTTATTTTTTTAAGTTTATTTACTTATGTTGAGAGGGAGAGAACATGAGCAGGGAAGGGGTGAGGGTAGGGAGAGAATACCAAGCACAGCTCTGTGCTGAGAGCACAGAGCCCAGCACAGAGCTTCATCTCATGAACGGTGAGATCATGACCTGAGCCACAATCAAGAGCTGGACACTTAACCAACTGAGCCACCCAGGCGTCCCTATTTTTATTTTTGTTTTCCATATGGATATCTAGTCGTTACAGTTGCATCATTGAAGATATTTTAATTTTACTCCAAATTGCTTTGTATCTTCATGAAAAATGGTATCATAAAATTGGGTTCATCTTCTGGACTCTCTAGTTGTTTTCTATTGATCAGATTGTCTTTATGCCTGTATGATGTGGTCTTGATTACTTTAGCTCTAAAGTAATTTTAAAATCAGGTAGTATAAAGTATTCCAACTTTGTTCTTTCTTTTCAAAATTTGTTTTGGCTATTCCAAGTCTTTTTGCATTTTCACATCTGTCAGTCAATTTCCATTTAAAAAAAACCTTTTGTGATTATGATTTAGGTTCTGTAAAATTGATATCTTAACTACATTGAGAATTACCGTCTATGAACATGGTATCTTCATTTATTTAAGTCTTTAGTTTCTCCCAGCAATATTGTGTTGTTTCTAGCAGAGAAGTGTTGTGTTTTGTTAACTTTATTCCCATGTAGATGCTATTACCAATACAATTAAAATTATTCTGAAAAGTGGCTGCTAATATGTACAATTAATTTTTATATATTGAAACTCAAGCTTTTATTTTGAAACTTTTATGTCTTCTGAAACTTTTATGTCTTCACTTATTGATTCTAGAAAATGGTTTATGTAGAAAATTCTAAGGCATCCATAGTCATCTAATCTATTAATAGAGCTTTACATCTTCTTTTTGTTATTTCTGCCCTGTATTTATTTTTCTTGAATTGAACAAGAGAAGACATCTTACTTTATTCCAGGTCTTAGGGGGGAAATGTTCAATTAAGTACCATCAAGTATAATACTTGCTGTAAAGTTTTATAATGTGTTTTTTTTTTCTGTTTGAAGGAATTCCCCTTTATTTCTGGCTTGCTAAGAGTTTTTATTACTAATTGTTGATTTTTTGTCAAATGATTTTTCTACATCTTGAAATGACAGTGTGGTTTTCTTTTTCATTCTTTCATTATGATTGTTTTATTTTTTGATTGTTGAACAATCTTATATTTCAGGGTTAGACAACTTTGGTCATACTTATTCTGCATATATATTAACTAGATTCAGTTTGCTTATAGATTGAGAGAATTTTTTTTTGTTGTTGTTGTCTTCATAATAGATACTGGTCTATAACTTTTTTTCTCTCGTAATGCCTTTTTTTTAGGTTGTCAGAGTTCTGCTAGTCTCATAGAAAAATTGGGAAGAATTCTCTCCTCTGTTTTCTGAAAGAGTTTATGTGTGAATGATATTAAACAATCTGGGCCTATGGTTTTCTTTGTGAAAGGGCTTTTAATGACAATATAATTTCATCAGTGCTCATAGGGCTTCTTAGATTTTCTGTTTCATCTATGTCAGTTTGATAAGTTGTGCTTTTCAAGGTATATGCTTATATTTAAGACATTGAATCTATTGGCATAAAGTTGTTCATAATATTCTTTCATTGTCCTTTTAATGACTGTAGGAGCTGTACTGATGCTTGCTTTTTCATTCCCGGTATTGGTAATTTGTATTTTTTCTCATTTTTCTTGATCACTCTTACTAGGGTTTCATCAATGTTATTAATCTATTAACTTTATTAGCTTTCCGTATTATTAGTTGTACATCTCTGTTCTTTCTTTCTTTCCTTTTATTTACTTTGGATTTAATTTTCTCTTCTTTTCCTAGCCTCTTAAGGTTGAAATTTGGATTGATTTTAAGACTTTCTTCATTTCTAACATATAAGCCTTTAAAATTGTAAATTCTCCTCCAAGCACTGGTTTAGCACGTTCCCCAAATTTAACTGGTTGTCTTTCTGTTGTTATTCTGTCTGAATTATTTTCCAATTTCCTTTGTGATTTCTTCCTTGACTTGTGGGTTGTTTAGAAACGTGTTGTTTAATTTCCAAGTATTTAAGGTTTTTCTAGACTTCTTATTGTGACTGATTTCTAATTTAAGTCTCTTATGGTTAGAGAACATATTGCATGGGATTGCAGTCTTTTGATATTTACTAATACTTATTTTATTGCTCATCGTGTTTCATTGTGATTAGTGTTACATGTGCACTTGCAAAAGTGTGTGTTCTGTCATTTTTGACTGACATGTTCTGTACATGTCAACTGAATCATGTTGGTTAATAATGTTCAGATCTCATCTGTATTTTTATGTTTAGTTTTTTTGTTTGTTTGTTTGTTTAGTTCTGTCATTCATTAGAGACTGGTATTAAACAATGATTGTGGATTTGTGGATTTCTACCCTTGATTCTATCAGTTTTTGTTTGATGTGTTTTAAAACTATTTTTAGGTATATATATACGTTGATGATATGGCTTTCTAGTAATTGACCCTTTTATAATTATGAAACATTTCTTTGATAATACTTTTTTTTGTCTTAAAATTTATTTTGTTTGATGTTAACATAACCACCCCAATTTCCTTTGCTTACTGTTTTCATGGTGTTTTTAAATCCTTTTACTTTTAATCTGTATCTTTATGTTTATAATATCCCTTGTATAATTAATGTATATTTGAGCCTTTTTTGTTTAGTCTGATAGTCTCTGCCTTTTCAATTGGTGTGTTTAACCTATTGGCCTTTTATGTAATTTTTGTTATGGTTGTATTTAGGTCTGTCAATTTGCTGTTTTTCATTTGTCATATCTATTCCTTTCCTTTATCTTCCTTTCCTGCATTCTTTTGGAATCAAATATTTGTTTAATATTTGATATTAAACACTGTATTGCCTTTTTCCTTTTTTTTTTTAAAGTTTATTTATTTTGAGAGAGAGAGAGAGAGAGAGAGAGAGAGAGAAACAAAAAACGAACGAGTGGGGGAGGAGCAGAATCCCAAGCAGGCTCCTTACCGTCAGTGCAGAACCTGACATGGGGCTCAAACTCATGAACTGTGAGATCATGACCTGAGCTGAGTTCAAGAGTCAGAGGCTTAACTGACTGAGCCACCAGACTTCCCCATCTTCTTACTTTTTGTTTTTACCATAGAGTTTGAAGTATTTACCATAACTTATCATAGTCTACTTAGAGTTAATATTTTACCATTTCACACACGATGTATATTTTTGAGTAATTATATATCTATACATTTTCTCTTCACCTTTTGAGATTAAAACCCCTTTTAGAACTAGTGATAGCCAAGCACCATATTTCAGAAGTGAAAATGAAAATTCAGAACATTAGTTTATTCTCAGCCAGTTTTAAATCCGGGAGCCAGAAGTGTCTTATTCTTTTAGTCTTTCTTTTGAGTGTAGAATTTTAAAGAACATTTTAAAAGTATGTCTTGCTAAGCTCATGTCTCAGTAAGAAAACAAATAATGGAAATTACATTATAAATACTTATTTTGTTTATGCAAGGCTTGAAGCTGCGAAAGATGATTATCGTGTTCACTGTGAAGAACTTGAAAAGCAACTAATTGAATTTCAACATAGGAATGATGAACTGACTAGTCTTGCTGAAGAAACAAGAGCCCTGAAAGATGAAATAGATGTCCTTAGGTATGCCATGTCTGAATATAATTATGTCGCTTCTAGGTTATTAGTCATTTCAGTATTCCATATTTTAATCAGGGATTCGTAGGGTTATTTCTACATATCAAGTACTGATCAGTTTTTTCCAGGCTCCTAGTCTTTACTTAATTTATGCTTGTTGATAATAATTGCAGTTTAAGGATAATATTCAATCTTTGTTAGCACAATTTCATATTAGAATTTGTAAACCCAAAATGATACCTTTTTCTTTTTTTGAGAGAGATAGAGAGTGAGCACACGCACAGCCAGGGAGGAGCAGAGAAAGAGAGAGAGAAAGAATGGATCTCAAGCATATTTGACAGCACAGAGCCCGATTGGGGGGGGGGGGGTGGGTGATATCTTTTTCTTAAGATTGTGTAAACTGAATTACTTTTAGATACGTTTAGCTTCATCTCCTTGTACTCATTAGTTTATTTTGTGAACTTTTTACATGAGGGAAAGTATTCTCACAATCCATATTTCGGCATTTGATATAAAATAGATATAGGTAAGTATCTTAACATTTATTTCAGGGTTATCCCAAGGTTCTCTTACTGTCTTTGACAATATAAAATTTATATTTAGCTTTTCCTATGAATTGTTAGTCAAGCAAACAGACTATCCATATGCTCTTTATATTTTCTGTTAAATTTTCTTTTTTAAAAAAATTTTTTAAATGTTTTATTTACTTTTGAGAGTCAGAGAGAGAGACAGAGCATCAGCAGGGGAGGGGCAGAGAGAGAGAGGGAGACAGAATCCGAAGCAGGTTCCAGACTCTGAGCTGTCATCACAGAGCCCGACATGGGGCTTGAACCCAGGAACTGCAAGATCATGACCTGAGCTGAAGTCAGACCCTCAACCTACTGAGCCTTTTCTGTTAAATTTTCCTAATTAGCCATTTTGTTGCCCAGTTTTTATGTCCATTTGAAACAAAATCTTCCTACCATTCATTTGAACTTGCATGTGATGGAAAGTAATTTGGTTTATGTATTTATTTTTGCTCTAGTTGGCCAGGTAAGCACAACTCTAAAGGGATGTGCTTTGTCAAACAAATTATAAGTCAACTGCCTAAGTATATCAAATACTTAGAATAAAACTGCACTAAATGTTAAACACAAAGCACAATTGGCCTGTAAGCTTCAGAGAAGCTTGGAATTGTTCAGTTACATTTACAAAACCATTCTTTTTTAGACATTGTGCTGTATGAAACGGTTTGATAATTTAGTGTGTCAAATTTAAGGCATTTTTGTTTTGATACCTTTATAACAAAAAGGTTCCACACTGGACTTGAGTCTTTTTCTAAAGTTCTCACACAGTTTAATTCTTTTGCTGTCTGTCCGATTTTCTTTTCTGTTGTTTCAGCCAATTGATAGTTTATCTAGCTGACTAATTTTAGAGCCAGAATAGAAATGTTATGTGCATTTACTAGCTTTTACCCAGTAACATGTAGCTTTATTATAGGGCTACCTCTGATAAAGCTAATAAACTAGAATCAACGGTCGAGATGTATCGTCAGAAATTACAAGATCTGAATGACCTTCGCAAGCAGGTGAAAACTTTACAAGAAACAAACATGATGTATATGCATAACACAGTCAGCTTAGAAGAAGAATTAAAGAAGGCAAATGCAGCACGTACACAATTAGAAACGTACAAGAGGCAGGTAAGAAAATATGTCAATTTTTTTAAATCATTGTAACTGAAAGAGCTCAACTTTCTTATTCCTTCCGATACTTTAAGAATGATAGAGAGGTGAAGAACATTGCCTATAACCAGCTGTGAGCTTATTATGATGACAGATTTCTCCTACCTGTAATTTTAATTCCAGGATTGATAGTTGAGTTTGAGTTATCTAGGTCTTTCCCCTTTTTATTCTCTTCTGAGCTTGTATATATTGGGAGGCATTTTACTGCTTATTATTAGCATTTCTGGTAACTAATAATAATTGCCTAGAGAATGGAGCTATAACCGGTAATATTCTGTTTAGCTATTTATCAAGCAACCTAGAGAAACATTAGAATACAAGAATGATTTTTTTATTAAATTATTATTTGAGTATTTTAAAATTTATGTTAACTCTTATCCACATGCTATTTTCACAACTATTGAGGATTACTAGATTATATTCTTAGTCTAAGTTTTATTTCCAATCAGTTTCTCATTTATTGACCTCTGAAAAACTATTAATATTATATACTCTTGTTTTCGACAAAAGGTTCAAGATCTTCACAATAAACTTTCCTCTGAATCCAAAAGGGCAGATACACTAGCATTTGAAATGAAGCGGCTTGAAGAAAAACACGAAGCTTTACTTAAGGAAAAAGAGGTAAACATAAATACAGTTGATAAGTCATACGCCTGTCTTCTTTTAGTTTATAATATTATCCTTGCTATTCTAAGATTGGAAGTCACATCGGTCAGTTCTTCTGTCTTTCTCCAAATTAGAGTGTTGGTGTAAAAGGAAGTAGAAAGAATTCACCCTACAGTTTCGTTACTTTCCTTCCCAAGGGAAGATGGAGTCACAGAGGCAAGGCCCCTATGTCTCAGTGCATGCGTTCCCATTCTAGACCGTTGGCTCCTTGAGAGCCGGCACCATAGATGGGATTTTTTTGATGGCTTTATTGAGATATAATGTATATGCCATCAATTTTGCCTACTTAAAGTGTACCATGCAGCAGTTTTTAGTACATTTGTAGTTGTGCAGCCATCACCACAGTCAGATTTTAGAACACTCTCCTCACCCCATCAGTGTGCCTACTAGCAGCTGCTCTCTGTTCTGGTTCCCTCCCGCCCAGCTTCAGCAACCATTACTCTACTGTCTTTCTCTATAGATTTGCCCAGTCTGTCCAGAATATGTCATTATACACTTTGTAGGTTTTGTGACTGGATTCATTCATTTAGCTTAATGCTTTCAAAGTTTATCCATTTCGTGGTATGAATCAGTACTTTGTTTGTTTTCATGCTGAATAATACCCTATTCTGTGGACATACCACATTTTATTTATCCTTTCATCATTTTATGGACATTTGGGCTATTTCTGCTTTTTGCCTATTAAACAGTTAATGTGGCTATGAACATTTATTTACAGTTTTTATGTAGACATGTGTTTCATTTCTTGAGTATATACCTATGAACGGTACTGCTGGATCATATGATAACTATGTTTAACCTTTTAAGGAAATACCGGACTGTATTCTGAAGTAGATGAACCATTTTTCATTCTCAGCAATTTGTAAAGGTTTCCGATTTCTCCACATCCCTGCCAACACTTACCAGCCTTTTAATTTTAGCTGTCTTAGTGACTATGAAGTGGTATGCCATTGTGGTTTTGATTTGTGTTCCCGTAATGACTGATGAATTTGAGCATCTTTTCCTGTACTTGTTGGCCATTTGTATATCTTCCTTGAAGAAATTATCTCTTCAAATCACTTAATCACATACTATTTAAATTATTTGCCTTTTTATTATTGAGTTGTAAGAATTCTTTATATATTCTGAATATAAGCTCCTTCTCAGATATATGATTTGCAAATATGTTCTTTTATTCTGTGAGTTGTCTTCTCACTTTTTTGATGGTATGGTTTGCAGCAGAATAGTTTTTCATTGATGAAATCAGAGTTAGCCATTTTATTCTTTTGTGTATTTTTTGGTAGTATTTCTATGAAATCATTGAATAATGTGAGGTTATAAAGATTTATGTTTTTTGTTTTCTTTTAGTTTTATAGTTTTAGCTCATATTTATTCTGTGATAAATTTTGAATTTTTGTATGTGGTATAAGATAGGAGTCTCAACTTCATTCTTTTCTGAGTGGTATTCAGTTGTCCCAGCACTATTGTTCTTTCCCTATCGAATTGTCTTGATACCCTTGTTAAAAATCAATTGACCATGAGACTGTAGTGATAGATATATTATACGTTTGTCAGAACCCATAAAAGTAGAAAAGAAACAGTTAACCCTAATGTTAAAAATCAATAATGGCTCATCAATTCTTTTTTTTTTTTTTTAATGTTGATTCATTTTAGAGAGAGAGAGAGACAGAGTGTGAGCAGGGGAGGGGCAGAGAGAGAGGGAGACAGAGAACTCGAAGCAGGCTCCAGGCTCCACACTGTCAGCACAGAGACCGACATGAACTTGAACTCACGAGCCATGAGATCATGACCTCAACCGAAGTTGGATGCTTAACTGACTGAGCCACCCATGAGCTCCCTCATTAATTCTTAAAATAACCACAAACTTTACCTCGCTCACTATTCAGAACACCTTTGCAAGGATCTAAGTATCAGCATTTCCATTTTGATGGTGTGGATCCTAAAGCCAAAGAACTAAATAATTCACCCCGCATAATGTAACTAGGAAATAGGGAACCTGGAATTCAAGCCACGATCTATTTGCCTCCAGAGTCCATACTTTTTACTAATTACTCCACAGTTGCATATTTGTACTCTGTTGCGTAATTACATCAGTTTGGTTCAAAGGTATATTATCTTTGAAATCACAAGATTTATGTTGTGTAAAGATTATTTACATGATTCAGCACTAAAACTAAAATATTGTCATTTTTAAATAACTAAGCAACAATTAGGAAATTAGTTTGCTAAGATAAATTGTTATAACCATAAAGTACATTTCTTGTGGAAACAATTAATTGTTTTGCTCATATAAACATTTCTTTTTTAGAGACTAATAGAACAACGTGATACTCTGAAAGAAACGAATGAAGAGCTTCGATGTTCACAAGTACAGCAAGATCATCTAAACCAAACAGGTGAATTTTGTTGGATTTTGAAAAGTTTTTTTTTAATGATAGAAATGCTGAAATGTTGATCTTTCATTGTTGTTGTTTAGATGCGTCTGCTACAAAAAGTTTTGAGAATCTTGCTGCTGAGATTATGCCCATGGAATACAGGTAAATGTGTTTTTATTAATTGATAATATTAGAAATGTGATTCTTTTCAAAAAATTATTAGCCTTTAAAATGTTCCATTTTATGAGTCATAGAGCTCAAAATACTTTGTCTCATCTGCTTGAGCTTCTTAGATTGTTATTGCTACTTTAGCAGTTTTAGGTCTTATCAGAAGTAAAATTTCACAGACTTGCTGAATGAGATATTCTGGTTTTTATGATATGACTTTTACTGTGTTGAACTTCTTTCCCTACCCAGAAGCTCTACTGAAAACCCTTTTTATACATGGCCTTTAAATCCACGTGGGTAAAGCCAATAGGAGAGGAGCTGTCAAATATAGCAGGAGGATTAAGCAGAAGTTAAATAAAATATAAATTTTAGAGATTCTTCTTCACCAGCTTTTATTTTCGTATTTTACTGCTATGTTTACTTGTAGGCATTTGACTAATCTGGTAGTTTTTATGGTTTTCTTTTTTGTGGTAAGAGTTTTATTTACTACTTCAAATTCTTTTTAAGCAGATTTATTGAGCTACAACTCACCCATTTACAGTTGTACAGCTCAGTGGTTTTTAGTGTAGTCCTAGAGTTGTGCAGCCATCTAATTTGAGAATATTTCATTTCCCCAGAAGGATACCCTGTCCCTATTAGCAGTCATTCCTCATTCCTGCTTCTCCTCCAGCTCCAGCCCCAGGCAACCAAGAATTGACTCTTTGTCCATTTGCTTGTTACAGAATTTCACATACATAGAGTCATACAATATGCAGCCTTTTGTGACTGACTTGTTTCACTTAGCGTATAGCTTGCAAATTTGTTGACTTTCATTTTGTTCAACTTTTGTTGTTAAGACAGAGCTCTTTACCTGTTGGACTGGAAAGCAACTTGTTAGTTAGTATCCAGTGATACTAATATCACTTTAAAATAGCCATATGAGCCTATAGTTTAAAGTCATGATGCTGTCGTTCGGAAGAACACAAACTGAGATTAATTGAAATTAGTTGCTTCTGAGAAATTGCATTTAGGGAGGCAGGTAGGAGAACATTACTTTTTTCTTTAATATCATTCCTATCATTTGCATTTTAGAAATTATGTGTATGTAAACTTTTAATAAAGATTTTTTTTTTAAACAAAAATAATCTAGAGACAGTGATAGGCCTGTCATCATGAAAGTATATTTAGAAATATTAAGCAAACTAGAGGCACCTGGGTGGGCCCAGTTGGTTAAGCATCCAACTTTGGCTCAGGTCATGATCTCCCAGTTCACGAGTTCGAGCCCTACGTTGGGCTCTGTGCTGACAGCTCAGAGCCTGGAGCCTGCTTTGGATTTGTGTCTCCCTCTCTCTCTGCCCCTCCCTTGCTCTCTCTCTCTCTGTCTCTCTGTCTCTCTCAAAAACAAATAAACATTAAAAAAATAAAAATATTAAGCAAACTGATTTCTTTTTTTTATGTTTATTTATTTATTTTGAGAGAGAGAGCAAGTGAAGGTGCTCTGTCAGTGTGAAACCTGATATGGGGCTCGAACTCAAAAACTGTGAGATCATGACCTGAGCCAAAATCAAGAGTCAGACTTCAACTGACTGAGCCACTCAGGCACCCCATAAGCAAACTGATTTCTTAAACCTATTGCTTTTAATTTATGTTTTCTGAGGATATACTATATATTACCTTTAGTAAATAGTTTATAAATTACCAGCGAAAGAACTCCTGTTTCTCTTTGGGATTTGCATAATAAATATTTAATATAATATAACACTTGTGCTTTTAAAAATTCACAACTTGTTTTTCAGGGCAGTCTTACAATATATGTAGGTTTTTTCTTAAAAACTTTCAGAAACATTGCTAACAGTTTTAAATGACAGCTATTGAATGAACAGGAATTTTCTTTCCTAAAAAGCTAAGGATGTAAAAAAAAAGTAAAATGTATATTTAGAAAAATTTAAAAATAAATTTTCTTTTCAACATCAGGGAAGTATTTATTCGACTGCAACATGAAAATAAGATGCTTCGCTTACAACAGGAAGGTACTGAGAATGAACGTATTGAGGAACTCCAGGAACAGCTCGAACAGAAGCACCGCAAGATGAATGAACTGGAAACCGAGCAAAGGTGACCCACTCTTGTATAATTGTCATAGTGATTCCATTAGGTAGCCACCAAATCTTGACTCACAGAAGAGGGAGATATCATCGTAATTGAAATAGTTAGGAGTTTAGTCTCTCACTCCCGTTGCTTCTAGCACACTTTAGTAACCAGGTTTCTCATTCTTGAATTTCATTTATATGTCTTCATAATTCTCAGAAAATTTAACAAACGAGTAAATGACAATCTGGGTTTCTCCTGCAGTCAGTGCTTGGATGGAACATAGACTGTGGAGTCAAATTTGAGTGCCACCTCTATTTAAACCTATTAACTGTTCTGGGCAAGTTACTTAAATTCACACTTAATGTCCTCAGCTATAACTGGAGGTGATACCTATTTGAAGGTTGTTATGAAGATTCACAGATAACATATTTAAAGCAAATGATGTACTTCTCTGATACTGAGGAGGGGCTTAAAAATTATAATATTAAAAATATATAACATTGATAAAGTGTTCACTATATGCCAGCCACTTCCCTGATGTTGAAAAGCAAAATTTATTTTTAAATTTTTCTAAATATACATTTTACATTTTTTCTACATTCTTAACTTTTTAGGAAAGAAAATTCCTGTTCATTCAACAGCTGTCATTTAAAACTGTTAGCGATGTTTCTGAAAGTTTTTAAGAAAAAACTATTTATTGTAAGACTGTCTCGAAAAACAAGTATTACATTGTTAAAAGCACAAGTGTTATATTGTATTATATATTTATTATGCAAGTCCCAGAGAGAAATAGGAGTTCTTTTACTGGTAACTTAGAAACTATTTACTAAAGGTAATAATATATAGTATTACCTTCTCAGCGCTTGTTTGGTATTAACTCAAAAAACCTCACAGTAACTCTGTGAAATAGGGACTGTAATTATCTCTTTTATGGATAAGGAAGCTGAGGTTCAAGGAGGTTAAGTAACTTATCTAAAGTTATAAGCTAGTAAGTTCTCGATTGCACATTTGAACTTTCTGTCATTCTGACTCCTGAGTCTGGACTCTTAAACACTATGCTAACTTGCCTCTTATATATGGCATATTTTTCAGTAAAAGTATTTGGTTTTATTTGACCAACCTTTATTGGATCTTAGAGACCAGGAATTTTAGATACAGTTGAACCTGGTTTCTCAAACTTGTATATATAGTATTACATCAACTGTGGTTGAAAAAAGAATAACATTTTAGCTTTGTGAAGGGACCATCAAATATTACTATCCTCTGCAATTCAATATCAGCACTGGAGATACAAAGTTTCAGCTTTTAGAAAGTTAAAACAGGAAGATAGACATATGAATAGATAATTACATTATCTGATAACTGGAACAATGGGGCATTATGATGGGCAGGTGTGTTGGGTCATATATACATGAAAAGAGAGAGATTCTCTTTCTTGCTGGAAACCTCATTAGAGGCAATTCTCAAGCAGGCTTTTAAAGAATGAGGTTTTGCCAAGTTAAAAATCTGCATTAGTTGCTAATGTTAGTCTCTTTAATTTAAACAAAAAATTATGAAGAGATGGTTGGAAAACAGTGACCTTTGTCAGTACACTATGAAATCTGAAACAAAAAAGAAACCTAGTTCCCATTCATTAAAAATACACCTGTAAGGGGGCACCTGGGTGGCTCAGTCGGTTGACCATCCGACATCAGCTCAGGTCATGATCTCATGGTTCCTGTGTTCAAGCCCTGCATCGGGCTCTGTGCTGACGGCTCAGAGCCTGGAGCCTGCTTTGGATTCTGTGTCTCCCTCTCTCTCTTTTTTGTTCCTTTGATAGTTCTCTGTCTCTCTCTCTGTCACTCAAAAATAAACATTAAAAAAATTTTTTTAAAATACAACTGTAGGAAAACTGAGCTAGTTTTCTAATTTCTTTTACCAGTGAGTACTGTGCACAAATGATGTGCTTTTGCAACTGGCACATAAGTATCTTGAATTTTTACATGTGGGTGTATGTACTTCCTGGATAAATGTCTTCTTTTTAAAAAATATTTCTTTGCAAGTAGCCTGCTATACTATATATTAAACCTAGCCACAGATAATTGTTCAGCCTTCATTATTACTATTAAATGCACCAATTGCACAAATGCACCTTTATAGATCCTTAACTACTTTGACTTTCCATACAAATAAATGTATATGATCCATCTTACAATAGGCTGAGCAAAGAGCGCATCCGAGAATTGCAGCAGCAGATTGAGGACCTCCAGAAATCTTTACAGGAACAAGGGTCCAAGTCTGAAGGAGAAAGTGTAAGTAACTTGAAAGCTGTAATAATTCTGCTGCGTGTGGACTCTCTGTGAGAGGTCCTAATGCCCAAATTCGTCTTGTGTTTGAAAGTGCCACCCTTATCAATGAGGGTACCCTTGAATACCGTATATATCTGCATAATGGATGCTGTGATTTTGCCACCTTGGAGCCTATAAATTAATCGTATGTATTGAAGGTGATTTCTATCTGTCCTACTTCAACAGCTACACCTAACTTCATGGTTGCTGGTGTGCTGCCAGTGAGGTCTTCATGGCTCTGCTGGGACACCAACAGGGTGGGCCTCAGCAAAGTCCTGGTTGAGAGTGCTCAGTGGTCAGAATTGAGGAAAACTTCTAACAGGACCAGGGAGAGGGAGAAAATGATCTCTACCAAAGAGCCTTATAGGAGTGGATCATACTAACCTCCAAAGGACAGAAACCGTAATGCAGTTTTGAAAGCATCACCTCGTATTTCTTCCCTTCTTCCCTGCCGACTCGTGGCCTTGCCGCTTCTAATCTGTTTTCGATGGCAAACATTGTGGGGGCAGAGAGAAGAGGACTCAGCAGAACTCAACAGCCCCAACCTGAATGCACCTGACAGTGTGTCTGTAGTTTGAGCTCTGTATGCAGGGGGAAGGAAGTAACGACAGAGGGAGGAAGGCATTTAATGGAGACAACAACGAAAAGACAGGGCTCTGTGTGTGTTAGGTACTGGTTAGATGGAAGCTGAGGTGGTTAGATCTGTGTTGACGGGGGAGAAAGCTATGAAGAGTAAGTAAAGAGGTGAAAAGGAAGACTGAAGGGGTTGTGTTTCCTCTCTGTTATATGCTTTATATGATTTTTTCTTTTTTCCCCGGGGGCTTGGAAAATAGAAATCGTCTCATGCATGGCGGCATCTCATATGTGCATATATATGGTATTGTAACCTCTCTAATATGAATATTTTTTTAAGCCACAATAGAGAATACTTTTAAAATGGGATCTCTTTGAGAGAGTACATTTTGGATTGTGGTGTTTTTAAATGTGTTCTATTTATCTTTTAAAAATAAATTATTAGTGTCTTAGTTATGTTTCAGATTCTGTATTTTAAACCCTTCAACTTTTCAGTAGATGATACAGAACTAGTGTTGCAATTTAAACTCCTGCTTTTTAAAGAGGAAGTTTTATGTTTTGAATTTTATTTTTTAACAAAATCCTCTTCATTTTGATGTTAATATTAGAGTGCTTGCATTTATAATGATAAAGCTTTATTATAAAGATAATTATTTAAGTCTATTCTTCACTAAGGGCCTAACATCTTAAATTATGTATTTAAAAAAATGATTTTTAAATGTTTGATACTCCTCAATATATCACATTCAGCTTGCATTTGGTATTTTTCTTCAAGTTCAAATTTTATTTTCATGGTATTCAGAAATATGAAGCACTTTTCTTTCTACTCTTGTACTCATCCTTATGTCATTTCCTAACTTCCTTTCCTTTCCCTTTGAAGTAAAAAACACCTGAAATTTTATGTCTTTACAAGTATGTTATCAGATATACAGATTGTTAAAAATTTTATAATTTTAAATAATACACTTCAAAAGGAGGTAAAGAGATTTTGATGTCTGGAAAATTTATCTTTGTCACAATAGTTATCTTACAGCAACTTTTTTTAATTTTTATAGTCCAGCAAACTAAAGCAGAAGTTGGAAGCTCATATGTAAGTAAACTGATATTTCATTTCAAATATGAGAGGGGAAGGGTTTTAAAAACTTCTAAAGTTAGTATCCTTTTCTGACTTTGTTTGTAAGAGAAACCCCCTGATGCCAACTGAATGTTCACCACTGCCATCAAGAAGTCAAAAGAAAAACGCGCTAAAATGTTCAGCCTGCCTGTCAATGATCTCAAATCCTACATTTTTCCATCACTAATGTCATTTGAAGAGTTTACAAAGTAGACAGCTGTCACATGTGGAGATGTGGGATGTTTAACCAATAAAATATTTCCTCCGACTTTCTTAGGAAGCAAGGATGAGAGGGGAAAATTAACATTTTTAGCACCTGTCATGTGTCAGGCAGTTTACCCTCTCACAACAAGCCTATAATATGTGTCAGGTATTATGCCCATTTTATAGGTGAGGAGATTCAGGATCAGAAAGTGATTTGGCCACAGTCCACAAATGTCCTGTGGCAGAAATCAGTTTTCATTCTCAGGTCTGTTTGCTTCCAAAACTCCATGCTCTTTCCACTACTTAGGGAAAAACTAACTGAGGTCCAGGAAGAATTACAGAAGAAACAAGAACTCATTGAAGATCTTCAGCCAGATGTAAACCAGAATGGTAGGTATTTGTAAAAACCTGGATCAGACTACCACTAAGGACTTGCTTTTTTTAGTTGAAAGATGCAAGAACTGTGTATAAGTTTTCAGACACTCCATAAATGTGTGCATTGCAAATAAGAACCATGATAATGTTTTAGTGATTTCAGTGTTTAACAAGTGATCTGATTTTAAAGCGAAAAAGTCTTAATAAAATGAACTGATTGATATATAGGAGTATCAAACATGGTAACATATAATAGAATTAATACTATGGAAATGTAAATAAAATAATTTATAATAAAATTAAATTGAGCCTTAAACAGTATGTAGAAGGACTGCTTTATTTTCTTATGATGGTTATGCTTACATGCTGAAGTGTATTTGCTCATTGAAACACTTGATAGAAGGGAGAAAAGCTGGATAAAGCAGATTATAGATATTTTTAAGAAAAAATAATATGAAATGATTGAGGATATGTTAGTTGTAGTTCAAAGGTTTTAGATACGAATTCACTACAAAGAAGAAATAAACATTTTTAAGTTCTTTTATCAGTCCTTTCGAAAATAATCAGATAAGTATAATTTTTGTGTGAGGAGGGAATATTTTAAATTGGTCATGTTTCATTTCATTTTCAATAATAGTGCAAAAGATCAATGAACTTGAAGCTGCTCTTCAGAAGAAAGATGAAGATATGAAAGCAATGGAGGAAAGATATAAAATGTACTTGGAGAAAGCAAGGAATGTGAGTGGCTTACCTGTCAGAGCTCAAGTCTTCTGACTCAGGTTCTCATAAGGCCCATTCCGCCCATGAGGTCATCTTTCTTAAATATGCATCATGTCCCTTTTCTGACTCTACCCTGCCTTGCGGGTCAGTCCTCACAGTCTCTCCCTCTCACTCATCAGCATCATGTAAAACAAACACAGGGCTGTTCTTGGACAGTTTATACGGGGACCGCAGTGACCTCATTAGAGAAGATGACTGTTAGAAAGTATGGAATCGTGGGGTGCCTGGATGGCTCAGTAGGTTTGGCGTCTGACTCCGGCTCAGATCATGATCTCACAGTTTGTGGGTTTGAGCCCCATGTCGGGCTCTGTGCTGACAGCCCAGAGCCTGGAGCCTGCTTCGGATTCTGTGTCTCCCTCTCTCTCTGTCCCTCCCCCACTCACTCTCTGTCTCTCACAAATGAATAAATGGTAAAGAAAGAATTTTAAGGGGCGCCTGGGTGGCTCAGTCCAACTTGGGCTCAGGTCATGATCTCATGGTTCGTGAGTTCAAGTCCCACATTGGGCTCTGTGCTGAGGGCTCAGAGCCCGGAGCCTGTTTCAGATTCTGTGTCTTCCTCTTTCTTCTGCCCCTCCCCCGCTCTCACTCTGTCTCTCTGTCTCTCAAAAATAAATAAACATTAAAAAAAAAATCTAAGAAAGTATGGAATCTTTAGCTCTTAAATTTTTTTTTTTTAACTTTTATTTATTTTTGAGAGACAGAGCATGAATGTGGGAGGGGCAGAAAGAGAGGGAGACACAGAATCTGAAGCAGGCTCCAGGCTCTGAGCTGTCAGCACAGAGCCCGATGTGGGGCTTGAACCCATGAACTATGAGATCATGACCTGAGCGGAAGTTGGATGTTTAACTGACTGAGCCACCCAGGTGCCCCTGGAATCTTTAGTTCTTAAAATGAATGTTTGCCTTTGTGAAAATTTTGCTCTTCAAACTTGTTTAAAATTGTTTTACCATTTAATTTAGATTAGATAGTTAAACACTCTTCTAATGTATACCAGACTGGTCTTTTTCCCTATTTCCAACTTAAATATCTGTAAGAACATTCTCATACAATCGTTTATTTCCATGAATACCATGTATTTTCTTAAAATATTCTCTCTTAGAGAATATCAATATACTCTTTTCTATCTGTTGAATAAACAAGAGGATTATATGATGACGCTTTAAAATACTGCTAATGTATCTATTCTTTTTATGTTTGAATTTTGTATTTATTAAGTTGTCCATATTACCTGCAACAACAGGTACACCTCAAGATCTCAAGGCTTCACATGAAGTCCATTTTTCAATGGGGGAGGGGCTCTGCTCCGTGCAGTGTCCCCGAGCCCCCAGCTGACAGAGTCTTTGCCTTCTTGAACACAATGTTCCCAGCTGTACTTGACTTAGTCCAGCTGGTAGACGAGGGCAGCCAGCCTAGAGCATACCGGAGATAGTAACGGGGTGGGCCTGGGGGCCACATGAACCACTTTCACCCTCACTGCAGTGGGCAGAATATAGGCACACAGCTGCACTCAACTTCTAGGGAGTCTTGGTAAATATCCAGACAGTCTCTGCCACAGTCTAGTGTCTCTCAACTATATAAGTGCTTTTAGTAGAAAATATAAAACATAGAAGGATTCCCTTTCTTCTTAACTGTGCATTTTTTTCAGTGCATACTACGTCCATGATTGCAGACATAGACACACACAATTTGTATGATCATAGCACATACAATTTATATTTTGAAAGTTTAAAATAATTCCCTCATGTTATATAAACATACTTTAATATTTATTAAGCAGCTGTTATACTTAGCACAGGGAATAGAGAGGTAAACAAGACAGACGCTTCTAGAGCGAACTGTGCAAAGTAAAAGAATGGCTATATAATATTCAGTTGAATGCAGTATATAATAATTTAGTCATCATCCTGTTGTTGGAAATAGTTTGTTTCCATTTCTTTTTCCTTCTTGCTTCTAGAAATAAGACTATAGGCAACTTATTTATATAGAAAGCTTGCCCCTTATTTTGGCTTATTATGTTAGCCTTGTTCCTAAGCTAATGGGTCAAATGGAAGTTTTACGTCAAAGGATAAGAACATTTTAATAATGTGCTTGATACATATATCTAAATGATATTCTAAAAGGATCACAATTAAGTAGATAAAAGAGTGACCATGAATACCATATTCTTGTCATCATCAAGTACTATCATTTAAAAAAAAAATTGCTGGAGCGCCTGGGTGGCTCAGTCGGTTGACTTTGGCTCAGGTCATGATCTTGCAGTTCATGAGTTCAAGCCCCGTGTCGGGCTCTGTGCTGACAGCTCATAGCCTGGAGCCTGCTTCAGATTCTGTCTCTCTCTCTCTCTCTTTCTCTCTCTCTGCGCCCCTCCCCCACTCTCTCTCTCTCTCTCAAATAATAAACATTTAAAAAATAAAAATAAAAAGCAATTGCTTGTATGATAAACATGATTTCATTTCTTACCTTTACATTATTTGGAGGGAGAGGTTAACTATAGTAACATAATGTCCGTGATAGAAGATTCAGAAAATATAGAAAAGTCACAATCATACTTTTTATTACTTAGAAGTAAAAAATTATGATGTGTTCTCTGTAATTAAATTATGATTTAAACTCTGCTTTTACAATGTGAACTCCTTGAAGGCAGGCACCAAGCCTCCTGTATCCCACGGGCCATAGTCAGTGCCTGCCATATTCGGCACTCAGCAAATTGTTTTGAATGAACCACAGTAATTTTTAGGCATATTACCTTTCAGTTTTTTCCCTTTACCTCAGTGAATATAGGTGAAATCTTTAAATCAGTTTAAATCTTTTTGAATAGATTTGTAATTACATCATACAGCTGACCTTATTATTGGAAATTTGTTTTTGTCTTCTAATTTACACCTGATATTTTCAAGTTAATTTCTTGTTATACTGCTGGCTCCATAGTTTAGTTGAGTCTATGAACAGCATTCTGAGCAAATCTCTTTTTACCTAACTTTTAGTGACTTCCATAAATGTGATTGAGCCACTCTAGGGATTGCAGACAAAGTCATCAGTTTCTAATAAGTTGATCTTACATATTGAGTTACATTTCACTAGATAATGGTAGTGAAAAAGGTTGTTGCTAAGAATTTTTTTGTTACTTTGTACAATGAGTTCCTATATAATTAGCAAATTCTTTTAATTTTTTTAAAAAAATGTATCTGATAAATATGGAAAGTGTTGTTTCAAGACCTCAGTGCTCAAAGTTTAATAAGACTAGATTACTATCCCTGAGTACTGAGCCTTGGAGAAAGGAAATTTTTTTTTTTCAACGTTTTTTATTTATTTTTGGGACAGAGAGAGACAGAGCATGAACGGGGGAGGGGCAGAGAGAGAGGGAGACACAGAATCGGAAACAGGAAACAGGCTCCAGGCTCCGAGCCATCAGCCCCAGAGCCTGACTCGGGGCTCGAACTCACCGACCGCGAGATCGTGACCTGGCTGAAGTCGGACGCTTAGCCGACTGCGCCACCCAGGCGCCCCAAGGAAATTTTATTTTGAGATAGGGATCTTCCCATTTTGGTACTGAATTATAATATCATTCTACCTCTATAATGTTATTTTTATTACTCAAATTTAATTGTAAAATAAGTCATAGTTCACACCTGGATCACTTTCTGGATAATTTTCCACTTTATTCACAGAGGTTTATAGGTGCTTATATTTCAGTACTTGATAATGTAAAGTAAATGTAAAATATTTGTTTTTTTTTCTTTCAACAGGTAATAAAAACTTTAGATCCCAAACTAAATCCAGCATCAGCTGAAATAATGCTACTTAGAAAGCAGTTGGCAGAGAAAGAGAGAAGAATTGAGATTCTGGAGGTAAAATTTTCATATTCACACGTCTCCTTTTAATTATTCTGTATAATCCTGATAATTAATTGCTGTCCACCATCTGCCATTAATGATCAAGTTTCACAAGAAGTTGAAATCAGGAGCTGGCAATGCCATGTTTTAGCGCTCAGTATGTTTACTACAAAGCATCTCACCAGCCAATAGGAGTTTATCTACTCTGCTACATTGTCTCTGTCACTCCCACAACAGCCAGTCCTGTGGATAGCCCTTAGTGGCTAATAGAGTTCTGTTGTAATGTTAGCTCCTTTTAAAATTATGTGGATTAGAGTTCATTCAGAAAATATAAGTAAATAAAGGAAAAAAAGGAACCAAACTCACCTTTAAAAAAAGGTACTCTACTCTGTTAATTAGATTTTCCTTCTCTTTTCTTCTCCCTATTCCTCACTGGAACCTAAGTAAACTCATTAGTTGCAATTCCTGGGGGAAGAAAGTGCTCATAGAATCCAGTAAGTCCTTGCACTGAAGTGGCAGTCTTGGTTGTTAATCATGCATAGTTATGTTAGCGATGACATCTTCTCATTAATTAGCCGGGTCTTTAGAACTTATTTTTTGTGCTGATGATCATACCATTTTTACTGGCTGGGTTAATAAGTATGTCAGTCTGGAACTGTATATTCATAGATTTTATAATTGGGCATGTTCTAGTTTCCTTTGCAAAGTGTTTTACAAAATTATTTAATACTGTGGTGAGATGTGATACTGTTCTTGAAGTCATTATGTGCTTCCTTATAATAATGTATGTGTAATTGCAGAGCCATGATGAGATCTGTATCCTAGCCTTGAAATTTGAGTAATTGATAGTAGGTTTCTTTTTAAATCAACTAAGAATGTTGTATTTCAGAGAACATGTTTTATTCATTTACCATTTTCTTCATATTATTTCTGAGCCAGGGGGTATGGACTGTAGTGGAACTATTTTGTTTAAAGACTTAACATTCCAAGTGCACAACAGCCTTATGTGCCCTTTGCTAAGTGCTTGTCCAGGCCTTGTCAGGTGCTGTAAAAAAAAAGCACTGGATGGGGGCATCTCTCTGCAGAAATACTATCCATTCTTCAGCATCCAACTCACATGTGTCTTCCTGGATTCCTTAGGCAAAGTTGGTTATTTCTCCATAGCGATTCCATGTATTTTGAACTCATTAATTCAGCCCACAATAGCATTGTTCTTCTTCCTGGTGTGTGTCAGAGTTTGAGGGCAGAGCGTGTATCTTATATATCTGTACTCCCAGCATTAAATATCACATAAATGAGAGGCCAAGTTTGCTGCTTTATTGGTAAGTTCTCTTAAAGTTATCACCTCTCCTCTCTGGTCCTAGGTCTCCTCATCTGTAAAATAATGAGACTTGGACTGAAAACCCCCTGAGCTCTGAGTTGCCCTGATTATCCACCTCCCAGTGAATGCCAGTGAGCGTGTGCAGCATCGTCGATGCTTCAAGTGCAGCTCCCCTACCAAGTAGAAAGACAGAATGGCACCTCTGATGATAGGGCTTTGAGGAGAAACTTGGGTTACGTCACAGCATATGGGCTTTGGTTCATGTGTACTTTTCTGCACATACACTGCAAGAAGCAAAAATAAGAGTAATATAAATAGCAGATGTTATTCTATCTGCCATCGTTCTTGGGGAGTCATTGTCTGGAATGGGTGTGAGCCAGCAAAAGGCCATCTTGCCCCCGTCATTTCTTGCGTCCTTTTGTACTGTGAGCATCTCGCTGTAGGAACACTCACGTGTTTATGTAGAATATTTACGTGAGCCAACTGTATCTGGTGCTCAATGAAATTACTAAATTTGCTATATTTGAGCAATTAAGAAATGGATGTCAGTCTCTAGGTCAGCACGCAAGCATGGCCACAGGCAATCTAGTATACAGATGACCAAGGAACGAGAGAGAAAAATTCGGGTTAAGTGTTATAGGAGATCTTTAGGATTTTCTGGCATATGTTTTACTACATCCTCTTTCTCCTTAGTTTTGAGTCCTCCATAGATGCTGGTCTGTTTTGTCATCTAACCCAGTTATTACTTTCATCTCTCTTTATAGGTGACAGTAGCATGAGAATCATGAGTTTCTTATTTGTTGTTGCTTAAGTGCTGTCCTACCAGTAAAATTTTTGAAGTTAAAGGTTTACTAGTCACAGTCTTACTCTTTCTTAAAGGTATTGTGCATGCTTTCTCCATGATCCAGTTCAGATTTTGACTGCTTTATGTGCTACACAATGCATTTTTCAAATTTCCTCAGTGAGCAGAGTGAAAAAATGATTCCAGTTTTGGTAGTTTGGGTTTATTTCTGGGATTTTGATAGTCCTTGTGTCTTTTTCCAGAGTGAATGTAAAGTAGCAAAATTCCGTGATTATGAAGAAAAACTCATTGTTTCTGCCTGGTACAATAAGGTGAGTTGACATTCAACCAGTGATTGGATGTTGTGTTTATCAAACGTTTTGACCAGGAGCCACAGAAAGAAATATATTTTCTACCACAGATCATTACACATGCATGCTTATGTATATAAGTAAACAGAAGTTACCCTGTGTGCATGTACCCAGGTGTCTCCTGACATAGTCTCTTCTTTTTAATGTGAGTCATAATCCAAATTATATACTTTAGTGTTTTTAGGTGATGCACATGAAGCACACACACAACAGCTCACAAATATTTTAAAAATTGCCTTATTGGAGCTAAAATATTTAATTTGTGCTTCATACAGTGTTTCTGTAGAAATGTGAATATTGGTGAAATGAAAATCCTGTGTTTCTAGTACTCAACATTTGTTTTAACATCCCATAAAGCCTCTAAGTGTGTCTTTCACTGTGTTTTGTGTTTTGTTTTGTTTTGTTTTTAATAAGAAATACTCTTCGGTAGTTGTATGTCTGTGTTAAACAGGAGAAAGTAGTGTAAAATTATTTGAAGTGCATTTTATTTTGTCATCCTGTCAGTGGGATATTTGCAAGCATTTCATGATGTATATGGTTCTTTTGGATTATTTTAATTGAAATAGAAAATAACACAGCCATTGTCCACCTTAGCTGTTGCTTATTTAGTATGAGAGAGTATGGACTCCCATGTCTGAACCCTGTGCTTCCCCACAAACAGCGGGCTGTCCTTCCTCAAACATGCCTGTTCTTGTATGTCACCATATTTTTTGTCTGTGCTCTTGCCTTCCCTTCTCTGTTTGATAAAATCTGGCTTAATTTAGCAAGACCTTAAAGGAAATCATATGTGAAGTGTTCCCAGAACTTTCCCTCATAAGTCAGTCATCCTAGTTAAGATTGGTAACTGTGTATTATTTTCTTTGTTCCTCCGTAGCCTCTCAATACATAAATTATTAAAGATATTAGATCCAAATAATGCATTACGTATTCATTTTCTACCCATGTCTTTTGAGCATTTACTATATTCTGTGTGTTATACTAATTCCTAGTGATTCTAAGCTTAGTAAAATTCTATTACGTGGGCTAGTGAGCAAAAGTAATTACTTTTCTTACTAAAAAACCCAATATCCACAACTACAGTAACTTGTCATGTATCAATGTGTAGATAGACAGTAGTGAACTATGGTGGTTCTCACACTTTGGCACGCATTAGAAGACTTGTTAAAACACAAGTTACTGGATGCAGCTGCAGAACTTCTGATTTAGTAGGTCTGGGTAGAATCTACAAGATAGAATTTCCGTTTTTTTTTTTTTTTTTTCCAGTGGTGCAAATATTAATCTGAGGACCTCATTTGAGAATCATTGACCTAAGCTTTTCTCTTGTGTTATGTCTGCTCATAGTGGGTGGAGTGAAGGCCCAAACAGAAAAAATTACTTTGGAACCTTTTTTTATTGTTATAATTAAGCTTAATTTTAGAATACTAATTTAAGCTACTGTTTTTGATGATTTCAAGTTTAGTGGGTTAAAATAGAGAAACTGAGTTTTATGCCTTTGTTTCCTCCTCCTTGCTGGTGTTACAGTGTACAGATGAATTAGCTTGTGAACCCTTAGCTTTTCTATGAAAGGAGAAAAACATCAATCAGCTTTATAGTAGTGTTTTGAGGAAATGACTTTATATTTGTCAAGTGAAAAGCACTTGACAAACTAAGTAGTCTTGTTCCTTATCTGCTTATGTTTGTGCAGAGTCTAGCGTTCCAGAAGCTGGGGATGGAATCTAGGCTCGTGAGCGGCAGTGGTGCCTGCAAAGACCCTGGTGCGTGCGCTCCCGCACGGTCTTTCCTGGCACAGCAACGGCACATCACCAACACCAGAAGAAATCTCTCTGTTAAAGTTCCTGCTACAACACCTGATTAAACTACAGAAGAAAACATAAACAGAAGTGCCCTTAAAATATTTTCTATCCTTCAATTAACTTCCAGATTGAAAAAGAAATTTATGACGCTGGATATCAGCTATTTTAAAATTAACATGCACAAAATTAATTTTGTCAGCTGACTTGGAAAGCAAAATATAGAGTCAGCTGTTTCTCTAAGGGAGTATATTTGAGTAATTGGAAGATGTAATTAGGCACACATCTCAAACTTTTGTCTTCTGAGAGTGTTATAATTTCAAATTGACTTTGTATATTTTAATGTTTTCACTTGTACCAGTAACTTGGTTAATTTGCAATGTATAATCAGTAATAAGTAATTTACAAATATATCTATATTTGCTTTATTGCGTGGGTCCATATAAAAATAGTCTTGAGTAGGTACATGGAGAACTATACAAGAGTTACGCTTTTTGACTCAATGCATAGAAGGTTTTACCTCTATCCTCAAATCTGTCATCAGATGGGTCTCTTTTATCATGTGATGGATGTTATAACATTTGCAAGATTGACTATCGAAATGACTTTTTGCCATAGTAAAAGTGACTAACTGGAGATTTTGCAGATTCAGGAAACTTCCTAGTTCTCATATGTACCTACTATAAACAAGGGCTTCTGTACAGCATGGTTGAAATGTTAAGGATATGGAAATAAGCTGACTTTTATAAGTGATTTTTCTGATGGGAAGTAAGGCAAAAAATATAATTTGTGTGAAATGTCCATACATGTTTTAATATAATTATCATAATTATTGCTTTTAAGCATAAAATTATCAGGGCATTTACTAAAAAACATGCCATAATAGTTTTTCCTCTTCACTGCAAAGAGATGGTGTGGTGATGGAATAATCCGGAACCAGTTTGATTTTGTTTACGAATTAAAGAATCTGTCTGGGACTGAGTTTATGGTATTCAGTTCACTTCTATCCGAAGCTTTTATCTTCAGAGGTGTTATTTTCTAATTTTTTTGGCCTTTTTTAGGAGCCACACTTTAGATCTTGAGTTAAATCTGTGCTGTCCAGCATTCTAGCCACAAGCCACATGTGGCGATTTAAATAAGATTAATTAAAATTAAAAATTCAGTTCCTTGGTCACATCAGCCACATTTCAAATGCTCAACTGCCACATGTGGCTGATGGCTCTGGTATTGGAGAGTGCAGGTATAAAAAATTTCCATCGTTGCGAAAAGTTCTTTCGGACAGTGCTGTGATCAACCTTTCTTTAGTAACTTGGAAATACTCTTTGATATTAGACCACAAACATAAAAAGAAGAAAACTGTTCGGATTCTTCCAGATATGAAAAGGAATTGAATTGTGGCACAATTAGCATTTTGTATTCCGTATAGTTGAATACCTTAGGTTGTGACGTTTGTAGTTCATCCTTCCAGTGCCGTTCGCCAACTGCGTACCTGTCAGCATATGTCTGGACTAGGGGTCAGCAAACGTTCTGTAAGAGACAGATGGTAAACAGTTGAGTAAACACTGTCGGCTTTTTGAGCCATATGATGTCTCCCAAGTACTGGACTCTGCTGTAAGTGTGAAAACAGCAACCATAAACAAATATGTAAACAAAATGGGTGTTGTTGCATTTCAATAAAATTTTATTGACAAAAAACTGGCAGGAGGATGGATGTGGCCTGCAGGCTGTAGACCCCTGGTCCAGATTTTATTTTCCGCCTTTCATTGCATATGTGAGTATTGTTCCATTTACAGTATTATTCATTTAGATACTTGCTTTTTAGATTATCTACCAGTACACTTTTCCTAATCACTGAAAATACAAGAATTTCATACTGCATTTAGGTCTCTTAAGATTAGGGAGCATCTGTCAGGATATATTGTTTCATCAGGGTTACTTCTGTTGACTACCTCTTAGATTTTGATGGTTTTTATTGGTGCAATTATATTGTTGGTTTGCTTTTTTGTATATTCCTATAGTCTGCCTGCCTGCAACTTTTAGTGAAATGAAATAGCCCTGTGAAAATATTTTAGCATGCTGATTAAAATTTTCCAAATATTATGGCGTTTTGGTATATTTTGGTCAGTGTAGGACATCTGCTCCTTTGGTGTTTACTATTTGCTCATAATTGAGATTTTACAAGTTCTTCAAGCTCCCTTTTATTGGAATTTGTTGTAAAACATCAATTTCAATAATTTAGTATTTTCACAGTCAATTGCTCATAAATTTTCAATTATTATATTTGGAATTTCTAAATAATTTGTGCAATTTCTGAATAAGGACAGAAAGCTAGATTCTTTTTTAATAGAGAAAAAGCAATTTTGTGATTTATCACTTTTCTAGTTGATAAGTAGAATTTAAAATGCTTGATACAGGAGTATTTATACAAGACTAATGTAAAGTTCTGTATTACTGTGATTAACCTTATGGAAATTCAGGAACTGATCAGAAGTGAGATTATTTTCCACATCTGGTTAATGTAGTGAGATTGACACCCTGTGGGTGGTACAGCATTATAAATATTCATCACGAACTATGATTTATGTCTGTGTTTTGAGGCTTGAGTGCATATGCCAGGGAAGAGAAAGCCAGCATCTATCTGTCTGTATGGTAAGGTCTTGAATGCCTCACTGATAAAAGTACAACCCCAGACCAGTTTGGAAGCGATCTTTAATTTTGAGCATTTGCTCTAAGGTTAATATTCCTTTCTCTTTTTAAGTTAAAAGTGTGTATACATATGACAATGATCACTTAATGTATTGAGAAATATTTGAAGTTTATTCTGTTTTTTTTTTTTTCAGTGAATCAGGCTGTTGAACTCTTATGATTTAGTATAGATTAAGAATTAATGTCTTATCTAGAAACACTAAACTGAGTATCCCTCATTAAGATGTCATCATCTGATAACTGGATTTCTAATTTGAATGTTAGATAATGCTTCTACATCTACACCTGTTTCTGTATAGTGGCACATTGGGCTCTATGGGGTGGCTTTTAGGCCACAGTACTATGTTACGTTCTCTATAGGCATATTTAATGAGAAACATTCCTATGTAAAAATGTGTATGTATGGCTGTATGCATACATTCCTGTTGTGAACCTGTACATTACAAAGAAGTAGCTTGGGAATTTGTAAAGCACAGCCATTAAAGAAAATAGTGTGCAGTTATTAAACTTGATGTAGCTTAAATGTTACGTTTAGTTTACAAAGGTTCTTTCTATTTTCTATGGCAAAAGACTTTGACACTTGAAAAATAGAAGCAATACTTGATTTATTTTTGTAAGTATTTAGGATATTATTTTAAATAAATGATTGTCCAATAACAATATAATAGTTGTGAAACGTTTTAAATAAACTTTCTGATTTCTGTGTCTGACAGTGATGGTGGATTTTTAGTGGCTACAAGTGCACATTTATTTGCTGCTTTAAATAAAGGACTTAAAATATTTAGTTTGTTAAAGAAAAAATAATTGCATTAATTCTAATTTAGTTTTTCATTTGAATTTTTTGGTGAATGAGAAGGTGTGTAGGAGTGATTTTTTTGGTGTTCCCTTTTTATGTCTCCAGTTTCACATGGGGATCTGGACATTTTCCATTATCATGAAATCCAGAATATTTCTGGGTTTTCTTTGGCAGAGATTGCTGCTTATCCCTCAATATCCATTATCCCCTTCTTCCTTTGGTAACAGAATGCCATATTTTAGCTTGTGATTTCACTATCCAGTGACCGGGGGGTGGGGAGGATAACTACTTTCCAGACCCCATTGTAACTACATGGGGCCATTTAAGGTCTGGCCAAAGAGATGTGACCCTCAGGGACGATGGAATAACAAAGACTAAGGAGCTTGGATCCCTGATACCACCATTTAGCCATATTAGCTGCCACTTCCCACCTGAATTTCTCTTAAGCAATGTTTCTTAAAGCCACTTTTGTTTTGTTTTGTTTTGTTTTGTTTTGTTTTGTTTTGTTTTGTTTTGTTGTTTCCAGCATCCTTATTTCCCATTCTATACATGTGTGTCACAATGAATTGTGAAATTTTTAGGAAAGTACAACATGTCTTGGAAAGGCTTAATTCTGTTGCTGCTAATAGATGCCCAGTAAATATTTGTTTTATCACATGAATGAAGTTCATGTGCCAGACATGCAAAAATGAGAATAAAGTCCAATCTCACTTTAGATAGATCCCCATGTTGCCAAAAGAACATGATTCCATAAATTGGACTTTCTGAATTTTACAATAAATGCTGGCCCAACATCATCCCATAATTTTGTGATTAGTTCCCTACCAGAGATTCTTGACCTATACTGACCAATGTGGTGGTTCTAGCCACAATATGTATTTAAACAAATTTTAATTAAGTTGTATTTCCTCATTAGCCTAGTGGCTACAGTATTGGTCAGTGCAAGTAAAGAAATTTCTATCATCACAAAAAATTGAATTGGACAGCTTGTTCTAGATGCCTAGGTTGAATGGACACATTCTACATCTCTGAAGTTTCCAGTGGTACGTGACCACAGAAATGTCATGAAGTGAAACCTTCAGACACCTTCCTGCACACAGTGACACGCTCAGGGATAGAGCTGAAGTTGGATTGTTAAGCCGGCCGTGATTGTGATGGTGAAACACTTGGTTCCCTTGCCCAGGTGGGCCACAGCAACTTGCTCCCAGTAAGTAGTAAAACTTGCAGTTCAGACCTGCTGCTTGCTTTACCTCAAATATTTCCCTCTTTCATAAATCCTTCCAAGTTTTCTCGAATAAGATGACAGATCTTTCTGAAGTTTTCCAATTCTTTGTCTTAGTGACCGGAATGTGATCAACCTTTTTTTTTTTTTTTTTTAATGCCCCACTACACTAAGTTTCTTGAGGTCATTGGCCATATCTGGTTCATCTCTGTTTCCCCTCCAGCACTTGGCACAGTATCTTCTGCACAGTCGATACATATGTACTAGCTGAACTAGACTTGCTGACGATGGACAGAATGTTTTCTTTAGAAATCCAGTCTCAAGACGCTCTGAAGAGATAAGGGAAATGCATTAAAGGAGTATCTGAGTGGGCAAGAAATTAAGAAATGCTCCACCCGTGAATTCAATAAACTGTTGCACATGGATCGGTATCTCTGAGAGAAATGCAGAAAAACACTTGAGAGAGACTTGTGCATACCAGGTGACTAAGGAAATACCCACACTGAAACAGGTAAGAAGAGCTAAGGCACACTTTCACCATAAACCCCACCCCCAGCAAAGCACCACACAATTGGGTGGAGCCCTGCCCCCACCCACAACAAGCAGCTTCTCCCTAGGGAGTGAAAGGCTTGGACCATGCATCTAGCATCCCGACTTTTATGGTTGCTACCTAAAGAACTAGCTTCTAACTAAGGCATCATCTCTGGGAGATGATGAGGCCTGGGATGTGCTAGTGTCCTGGGACCTCAAACAACAAGGACATGGTTTTAAGTGGGCACACAAACACTTCCCAGGGCCCTTCCCTTGGCTCAGTGCTGAGTGGCAGGCAATAAAGCTAAGTTCCCTGCTTCACCCTTGGACAGGTCCGACTGCACATCTAGCACTGTAACTTTTCCAGCTGCTGCCTGAGGGCTGGCCTAGTCATCAGCTTGCATGTAGAAGCTGATGGGGTAGGCAATCCCCAGTCCTCTGAAAGCGTGATCAATCTGGTGGGTACTTCCTGTATTGACCCTCCTACCCCACCGCCCCTGGCTGACTCCAGTGAAAAAAACCTAGCCATCAGCTTCTCCCTGGAAGGAGTTGAACTCTACATCTAGTGCCCTCACTTTTCCAGCTGCTGCCTGAGGGTCTAACTTCTAACTTTCTTCTCTCTAGGAGCTGACAAGGCCCAGCCTTCAGTAGTCCCTTTGGGTGCACAGAGAAAGCGACAGCTTTCAATGATCCTGTAGGCTCTTCTTAGGACTCCTCATCTCAGCTCGCTCCAGCAATAAAACCCAGCACCTCTCTGGAAGGTAGACTATACTACCACCCTGACTTTTCCAGTTGCCAACCGACAACCTGGCTTCTAACTTGCCTGTTTCTGGGAGCTGATTGCACAGGTAATGACTAATGTCTGGGATTTTTGAAAAGGTGTATGGGTACTTACTTCCTGCAGCTCCTATACTCAGCAATGCTGCAGCAGTAAAACCAAGTCCCCAGCTGCTCCCTAGAAACAGATGGACTTTAGACCTAACCTCCCTCCCCTCAGCCTTTCCAGCCACTACCCAAGGGACTGGCTTCTGACCCAGCTAGGAGAGCTATGTGACTCAACATTTATGAGGACCCTGGGGCAACAGGAGACAAAGTAGCCATTTGAAAGAGTGTGTGGCCTAAATGAGGGAGGAGGAATTTGCCACAGTTCCTCTGCCCAGCTCAGTGATAAACTCTGGCTCCTAGCTTCTCCCTGAGGAGGGAAGGAATTGGACTACACATGTAGTGTTCCAACTTTTCCAGCTGCTGTGTGAGGAATTGGCTTTTACCTCACCTGTCTGGAGGCACTAACAGAACTTGGCATTCTCTGCTCTCCTGGGGGCCACCAAAAACAAGGATGACAGCTTGGACAAGCACAGAGGTTTGAGAGGCATCCACAATCTCTGGCCAGGCTGATTTGTGAGGCTCATCTCCTATGTGAGGCCAGTCTGTGAAGACTTGGAGAGGTGGGTGTTTTATCTAATGTACAGAAAGCAACATAGAGTGTCAAGGAAAATGAAGAAAGAGGAAAATCTGTTCTGGATAACAGAACAAGGTAAATCTCCAGAAACTGACCCTAATGTTATGGAGATTTGTGATTTACCTAACAGAAAATGAAAAATAATGATCATAACAATGTTCACCAAACTCAGGACGACAACGCATGAGCAGAGTTAGAATATAAACAAAGAGAAAATATTAAAAAGTACCAAGCAGAAATCATAGAGTCAAAGAATACAATAACTGAACTGAAAACTTAAAAAATAAGCTTTACTAACAGAGTGTATTAAACAGATGAAAAGATCAATGAAACTAAAAGGTCATTGGAAATCATTCAGTAAAATGGGCACAAAGAAAAAAGAATGAAAATGTGAAGATAGCTTAAAGGACTTAAGTAATACTCCTTATGGGAGTCCTGGAAGGAAGAAAGAGAAATGGGTGGAAAGCTTTACTCAAAGAAATAATACCGGAAAGCTTTCCAAACCTGGGAGAAAAAAATAGAAACCCAGATCCATAAAGCCCAAAACATACCAAATAAGATGAAGGAGACTCACACCAAGACAAACTGTCAAAAGTTAAAGACAGAATTTTGAAACAGCAAAAGAAAAATGGCATATTACACACAAGGGAACCCCTTAAGACTATGGGCAGAGTTTTCAGCAAAATCTTGCAGTCTGAATATACATAGTGGGACCATATATTCAGAAGCCTGAAAGGAAAAAGAACAAAAACAAAAATTACCTATCAGGAGTACTAATCCTGACATACATGTCCTTCAAAAATAAAAAGGAGGTAAAGACTCTTAGATAAACAAAAGCTGAAGGAATTCATTACTACTAGACCTGCCTGACAAGAATTACTAAAGGGAGAGGGGGTGGCCTGGGTGGCTCAGTGGGTTAAGTGTCAGACTCTTGATTTCAGGTCAGGTCATGACCTAGTGAGGGTCAGGCTCAGGGTGGAGCATGCAGTTTGCTTTAGATTCTCTCTCCCCCTCACCCCCTGCCCCTCCTCTATCATGTGCTTGGGCTCACTCTCAAAAAAAAAATACTAAAGGGGGTTCTTCAAGTTGAATGAAAGAATGCTAAATAGCAACAACACAAGAACATAAGGAGGTATGAAACTCACTGGCCAAGGTAAATATAGACAAAAACAGAATACTGTGTTACTATTATAGTGGTGAGTAAATGACGAGAGTATTCACAGCAACTATAAATGATGTTGATGCATACACAATATAAATAGTTGTTGACTGTGACATCATTAATATATAATGGGGGGAGGAGGAGAGGTAAAAGTGTAGAGATTTGTTTATACATGAAGTTACCCACTTGAAATAGATTGTTATAACCATAGTTTATGTAAGCCCCACATTAACTACATAGAAAATACTTACAGAAGTTACACAAAAGAAAATGAGCAAAGAATAAAAGCCTATCCATAGGGAAAAAAAAAAAAACCATAAAGGAGGATAGCAGGAGAGAAGATGAAAAGAGCTACAAAACAAATCAGTTAACAAAATGATAATAAATTCTTCTGTATCAATATTTTAGATAAAAATTGATTAAACTTTTCAATCAAAAGATACAGACGCTGAATGCATTAAAAAAAAAAAAAAGCAAGACTGTGTGCTATCCATAATAAATAATAGGGCAGGCTAAAAAGTAAGGGGATATTAGAAATGGAAGACAGTCCTCTGATGTGGCAATAAGAAGAAATCAGGAGTATTTTTCAACCTTTGAAAAAGAAGGAAACACTGCCATTTGCAACAAGGGTGAACCTGGAGGACATGGTAAGTGAAGTAGGACAGACAGACAAAGAGAAATACTGCATGATCTTACTTAAATGTGAAATCTAAGAAGCCGAACTCATAAATGCACAGGGTAAAATCGTGGTTGCCAGGGGCTGGGGGGTGTGGGAAATGGGGAGATGTTCATTAAAGTGTACAAAAAGGTTCAGTTATGTGGGGTGAAAAGTTCTGGAGATCTAATGTTCATCGTGGTGATGATAGTTAACACTACTGCATTTTGTACTTGACATTTTCTAGGAGGATAGATCTTCACCACCACCACCTCCCCCCCCCCCCCCCCCCCCCGCCGGGCCACACACACACAAGGTTAACTATAAAGAGGATGGATAAGTTATGTAGCTTGATTGTGGTGATTTTTTTCACAGTGCATACTTACATACAAAGACAAGTTGCACACCAAAAATATGCAAAAATATCTCACATTAAAGTCTTTTAAACTGAAATAAATATTAGTTAGAATTTATTAATAATTTAAAGCTGTTAAAAATAACTCATCTTAAGTTTTTTTTGTTTCATAAATCCACTGTCTGGGCATCCTCAGGGAGTTTCTGTTGTTTGCTCTGGATCCTGTGTGTCGGCCATAGTTTCCTGTTTCTTTACGTGGTTTATAACTTGTTTGTTAAAAATTTGACATTTTAAATGGTATAATAAGGAGACTCTGGAGATCAGGAACCACCCAGGTCTGTTATTATTGCTGTTGTTATTTTTGTTGCTTGTTGTCTGGTGACTTTCTGGGGCTGATTCTGTAAAATTTCTTTCCTCCTTAAGGGCAGCCGGTGGGCATTCTCCTCTGTTAGCACTGAGTTCAGCTACCCTGTGGACAGAAGTTTCCTTAAATGCCTTGAAGCCTCTCAGGGCTCTCCATAGGAGTCAGGTTACATCTGACACTCTAGCAGGTACTTTACAACTCTGTCTTAGCCTTCATTTCCTGCTTTCCTCCTGTGAGCCTCAGGCTTGGCCAGAGTGAGAGATCTGGGCCTTGCCAGGTCCTTCCTGGCCACACACATGGTCCTTGCATGTACCTGGCCATTTAGATTCCCAGAAATATGCCAGAACTGTTGGAAGCCCCATGGACATCTCCTTCCCGGGTTTTCCCTTTTCATCCTCTCGTTAGCACCATTGGGTATTGCCACCTGGGGTGACCACGGTGTGGTACAATTGTTACCAATTTTTGTTTTAAACGAATGCCTTATGGTGTGGTTCACACAGACTGAACTTTGAGTCAGGTCAAATAAAGATACGCCCTGAAAATGGGGTTTTTCAAGGAACTGCCAGACAGGTCTGGTAGCGACTGCTGTTTGGGCACGGTGCCTTCAGGCTGCTCCAGCTGCCCACCCTCCCCACCCCACCCCTACCCCGCTCCCTCCAGTGGTTGCTTGGCACTTGGCTGTCTCACCTCCATAGTTGGGAGGCTGCTGCTTTTCAAGGAGACTGCAGAGCTGGGGAGAAGAGAGCAGGAATAGGGCAGGTTCACATGCCACAGCGCTTGCCGTTCTGATTGAGACCCAGCTCTTTTATTTCTATTTTTTCTGCCTTAAACAAATGCTCAGATTGTTGCAAGACTTTGGTTACTTTTCAGGGTTCTAGAAATGCTGACTCTGACAACTTTTGCTACTTTGCTTGTTGCTTTTATAGAGGAGTGGCTTTTGGAGGTCCTTGATTTGCCATTTCGGAAGTTCTTCTCCCCACAAATCAGGATTCTGGAAGTAGCAGGGACCTTAGTATGGAGTCTCTGACTGTGAACTTGAGGCACATAGAACTAAGAGGCTTCTTGCACAGCAGCAGGAAATGCTTGCCACCCTGCACCTTTAAAGCTTCTGTTCTGCCGTAGTCACTTGGCGGCTCACCCCCAGCCCATAGGTCCAACAAACATTTACCGAGCATCTCCTATATGCATCAAAACTCAGGCACAGGCACCCCCGAAAAGCTCAGGGTAACTGGGAGAGATTACACGGATATAGGACTTTAAAGCTTTGGAATAAAACTCTCAGAGAATGAAGGAGGAAGCAACCAACCAGCTGAGAGTCAAGAAAAATGTCATTGAAGAGCTGACATGTAGGGCTAGGTATGCCACGTGTGATGAGAGACTTCTTATAGAAAAAAATAGCTTATATAAAGACGTGAAAATGACAGAGGACCTAACCTGTCTAGGGAATTGATAGGAGCTCACTAGTTTGGCAGAAATACTGAGAGACATGGTTGATGAAGTGAGCAGCTTTCCAATCACAAAAATTATCCTACGCCCGCCCGGCCAAGGACCAGGCCCCTACCCGTGGCCATCCACAGTCCAACTCCAGAGGATGCCACTCACTACGAGGGGAGGACAGCCAGTGGTAGCACCTGGGGTTTCACCATGCAGCAGCCCTGCGAAAGGGCCTATGCTGACCCTGGAGTCAGTAGGGGGAACATATTGTTCTGTGACTCCAGTGAGGAAAAGATCAAATTGTCTAGAAAAAAAGGCTTAGAAATAACAAAAATGTTTTGTCTGAAATAACTATAATAGCATTGCAACCACAATTTATTATATGCCAAATACACTGTTACTTTGTTTAATATAATATATACGATATACACTATATGTAATATATAAATTTGTGTTTAAGTATTTAATATGTATTAAAGTAACATTTTATATATTATGTATATATAGAGATACACATATATTTGGTGTTCACAGTAACTACAAACATAAATCTATATGGTCCTCACAATTAAAATGCTGATGTGTCTGTCAGTTTAGGATAACTTATGCTGCATAACTAATAATCCCAAAGTCTTAGTGGCTCACAACAAAATAGGTTTGTCATATCTCGTGTCCATCTTGAATCAGCTAGGACTCTGCTTTCTGTCTTTGTCACCTGGATGTAGGCTGCAGACCCTTATCTGGGACATTGCTGGTCTCATGGCAGAGAAAAAAGAAACATGTTGAACTTGTGGAACTTGTGCTCTCATTTTACTGAGCGAATGTCATGGCCATTCTTGGATGTATCAGGGTGATTATATAAAAAAGTCCCGTGGAAAGAGCACCACAAAGAAAGGCAACCCAGAGAGGGATAGTGGGTCTTTTGACCAGTCTCATAATTTACCACAGCAGGTGTTATTTAATTCTATTTTGCAGATTAGGATGTGAATTCAGGAAGATAAAGTAGCCTGTTTAATTCACAAGCAAAAGTGAATAAATGGTAAAACTCAGAACTGAATTCAGGCCTGGCCCCCAGTCACCTGACTCTCCATGCTATACTCCCCCACCCCACCCACATCTTTTAATGTTGTTATATATATGACAAGAGCCCTGTGATATCTTTGGACCTTTCATGTACTGGGGCTAAGAGAAGCCTCTCTTCTGACCCTGACTGTTGCAACAGGCATCATCAGAGATTCTGTGCCAGCCCCTGAAAGTGACCCGTTGCATTTGACCCTTTATTCTTGCTTAATTTCATTTCTTATCTGCTTCAAAAGCACAGGGAAAAGTTCTTAGCTTTTCAGAGCAGAACACATAGCTCACGGTGAATGCACAGAAACACAGTGTGAACCAGACAGTACAAAATACCCATCCAGGGACATCAGCCTGTTCTTGAGAACTAAGCCTGGGGAAGAGGGATAGGTGGCCCCATTCCAGAAAGCCACCTGGGAAATGGAAGGAAACAGTGAGGTCAGAACAAACCTGTACTCCTTCACTGTGTTCCTAAAGGATTATAACAGAAGTTGGCATCAGGACTGAGAAAACAGGTCATTAGAATGAGGTGACAAGGACAGAGGTGCAGCGGCAGAGATCTGATTTGGAGCGACTGGTCCAATCTAACATTAGCCCACAATTACTCTACCTTATTTTATCCATTAATTCACTATTGAGCCCTTTCATGTTCAGGGCACTGTTCTTAAACCAGACGGATACTGTTCCTGCCCTGTAGGAATGTATTCGTTAACTATTGTCGTATAACAATACAGCTGAAAACATAGTGTCTTCAAACAACCGTTTAACTCACAAATCTAAGGTGAGCGGTTTAGGCTGAGTTCAGTTGGGCAACTCTTGTCTCAGCTGGGATCACTCATGCATCTACGTTCGTTCGGCTGCTGGATGTGCTCAGGTCCAGCTCACGTCGGAGGGTCTGAGCACAGCTCGGGTGGCTGGGTAGCTGGCAGCCAGGGCAACATAACAGTAATGCCTGAGCTATGTGTTTCTCGTCATCCATCAGGGTAACAGGAGCTTGATTCACTGGTGGTAGCAAAGTTCCAAATAGCAGGCAGAAGCACACAGAGTCTCTACCTTAGGGAGAAAAAGATCTTCTATGTGGTTTAGTCCAGTTTCCCAGGTGGCTTTGTGTGTGTTTGCATTGGGGTTGGTGTCAAAACTCCACGGACCATGAGTGTTACTCGGCCTTCCATTTTATGGCCATTGTCTCCCTTCAGCAAATACGTACAGAAGGGTTGAGCAGGATCCTGGCATTTCTGGTTCCCTACCATAAACTACTATACCAGGGCTCAGTTGAGTTTAGGCTGGTAATACTTACCATTCAAAAACTGACCCATCTACTTGCAAGAAAAACTCACACCCACCACACAGCTAAATCCAATGTGAACAGCTTGAGAATAAATGCCTGATAGAGGAATTGAGGCAAAGAGTGACCCTCAAAGAAGATAATTCCACATTGTTTCCCAAACCTGTTCCCCAGGTTTAGTTGACAATGGTGGCCCTCTGCTTGCTCCTGAGTTCAAGGCCAAGGTAGTGTTTCTTTAGGTAAACCTTACAAACTGCTGCTTCTTAGAAACCCGCCTATAAATAGGGGGTGACAGTTGCCCTGCTGACTTGCCAGAGGGCCATTCTGAGGCCAGAGCAAGATAATGCTTGCACAGTGCTACCACGAGTGAGCGCATTTGTGGCTAGCCTCTGGCTGCCTCAGGGTCCACATTCTAACTCTTACCAACCATTTGGCACCACTTTGACCTGAGCTACCTCCACAGGCCAGAAGCAAATCCATGTCTAAGGAAGCTGGCAAGAAAGAGGCAGATTTCAGCTAGAACTTTTATGATAAGCTTTATGGTTTCCGAATCACTCAAAGTCCATTCTCCCTCTGGTTTTTGTAATAGTTCTTCCTTGAGAGCAGGAACCATTATCTGCTTTTCATCTCCTGGATGAAAAGGGTAAATCATTCACAACATAAAAGATCTTCTCAAGGCTCCATCAGAGGAGACAGCAAAGCTGGGATTTGCATGGAGCTTCCTGAATCCAATTCCTCCGATCGTCCCTCAGGGTCACTCCCTGACAACTTCAAGACCGAGGGACTGCACAGAGGCGGTGGCTGACTGGGGAGACTGTGATGCCCATTCTGAACTTCAGACTCAGCTTCTCATTGTCGGGGGCCCTGAAGGTAAATTTTTGCACAAGGGAAGTGAGGAAGATAAACAGCTCAGACTTGGCCAACTGTTCTCCAAGGCACACCCGCTTTCCTGGAAGACAAAAGCATAAGATAGGTCATCTTCCCATCTAGTGTGGGGCTGACATCTACTTCTTGCAAAACCTGAGTAGGAGAAGGGGCTGGAAGGCCCCACGGCTTTACGTATGGAGGCTCCTTTAATCTGATAGCCAGCCAGGCTGAGTATAAGTCTGGACTCCAATGCTTTCAAGGGTCAAGCAGCTGACGCACAGGGCGAAGGTACAGGGTGAGGGACTAGAAGAAGAGGGAGGCCTGGGTTGACCTAGAAGGTGAATGTGTAGCCTGAAGACTTTTCAAAATCAATCAGCAAACAACAACACTAGCAGATAACAAAACTGTTGAAAAGTAGAAGCCAGTGAATGTCAGAGCAGGTTTTCTAAAATGTAGGACATCTGTCCCCCATGTCGTGTTTTCCTTCTTAATGACTGGGGCCCTCATGGCCATTGATGGCCCTTTGCATTGGAATTATCTCAGGTTTCCTCCTTGAATAGTCCTTCTTATATACAGTGGTCTTTCCCCCAGTGGGGTTTTTGCTTCTGATGTGGGGCCCTTGCTGGATCCCTTAGCTTACACTTGGCACCAACCTAGCCACATCCCAATCCCTGTTAGTGAGGGAGGACCTGGAAGCAGAAGAAGGGAGAGCCAATTCAACTCCAATTCTGGCCCTGTGATTTGGGACTAATTAAGTAACCTCTTCAGTTATCAAGGGAAACTTCTGTGTGTGTGTGTGTGTGTGTGTGTGTGTGTGTGTATGTGAGAGAGAGAGAGAGAGAGAGAGAGAGTGTGTGTGTGTAATATGGGAACCTTATTTTATATATTGTGTGGGCTACATACTGAATCCAAATAGAGCAAAGAATTCAATAACTTACACAGCAAAACAAAGTATTTTAACATATCACCTGGATAATAATAAATATTCTAGCTGCGAAAGAGCTTAGCATTAACTTCATCTGGTTAATTCTCAAAAATTGGAAGCATATGATTGAAAATACTTCTTAAGTGAAACATTTTGGGTGGCAATATTAAGATAGCTTTCTGTATGTTACAGCTATTTATTTACTGTTATACTTTCCCTATCATGCCTTTTATTCTGAAACACTTTCAAAGTACAGAAAAGTTGCAAAAATAATACAAAGAGCTTGTTTCTCCCAAGTTATCTGAGCATACACTGTCTACATTACCTGTGAACTCTTTAGTTATGTGTTTCCTACAAACAGGGACATTCTCCGACATAACTACAATATAACCACCAACTCAAGGAAACACCGATGCATCACCACCATTTCCTCCTGAGATCCCCAGTCAGGTTTTGCCAGTGGTCCCGATAGTGCCCTTTATTGTAAAAGGACCAGTTGAGTGTTAGCTGTTGCATTTGGCTGACATGCAAGTGATGCCTCAACTTCTGTGACTGGCAATTTTTTTTTTTTTTTTTTTTTTTTTTTTTTACAAAGCTGTTTATTTTAATTGCAGGATAGATAACATACAGTGTTATATTAGTTTCAGGAGTACACCATAGTGCTCCAACAGTTCTATTCATTCCTCAGTGCTCCTCACAACAGGTGCATTCCTTAATCCCCATCACTTTTCACCCATCCCCCACCCACCTCCCCTCTGGTAACCCTCAGTTTGTTCTCTATAGTTAAGAGTCTGTTTCTTGGATTGTCTTTCTCTCTTCTTCTTTTTTTTTCCTTTGCTGGTTTGCTTTGTTTCTTAAATTCCACCTATGAGTGAAATATGGTATTTGTCTTTCTCTGACTTATTTCGCTTAGCATTACACTCTCTAGCTCCACCCATTCTCCTCCTTGGGATCTTATGGCTACCATGTAAACAAACTCAGGCTAGCTTGACAGAGAATGAGAGGTAACATGGAAAGCCCTGTGGTTGCAGCTGAGGTCCCAGATCAGCCTTTCAGCCAGCTGACCTCCCAAACACATAAACACACCCACCTAAGACCAGAACTCCCTAACTGAAGTGTAGATTTGTAAGCACTAATATTGTTTTAATAACTTATCATTTTGAGCCACTGCGTTCGTGGACTGTTTGTTATGCGTACGTATGCTGACACCTGTGGAATGAACTCTGAATCAAAGTGAAAGGGACTTGAAGGGGGAAGAGAGTTATATTCTAGTTGTGCTAAAGACACCAGTAGATGAGAAGTATAAAACCTTAACTCGTAGGCCCTGTTCTGCCTCATTCCTTGGATAAGAAACCACTCTCTTATTCTTAGTTTCCTTATATGAAGAAAGGAAATACTGATCGCTTTCCTAGTTATTAATAACTGGGTGGCTGCAAAGATTAAATGAGATAATGTGCTTGCAAATGAAGTCTGTAATTAAGAGGGTGTGATAAAATTCTCAATAGCAAAGCACCAGTGAGGCAAAAATAATTATAATCCAATCCTTGAAATAGACGGCTGGGACTTGGTACTGAAATCTAAAACTTGAAGTTACTGTAGACAGAAGACTGGAAGGTATTCCTATATCTCACAGCAGCTTTCCTATCAGGGAGGGATTTGTCCAATGTGAGCAAAGACGACTTGGAATCAGGTGAAGAAAGACAAAGAAGCTCTAATCAGAAATCAGCCCAGATAACACTCAGGGCGGGGCTGCACCTTGGACTTCAGGTCTTATCACATGGGTTCAAATTCCAGTTCCTCCCCTTCTGAGCCCTAGTGTCATCAACAGCAAAAGGATATTGGATCAGAAAAGCAATCTGTATTTATTTTTAAGTTAATGATAAGCAGACTATCGTGCATTCCACAGTATGGGCTCCGTGTAGCATTTAGTTATATGTATATAACTAAATAATATAACTATATTATTATATATACGTACATATATGTGTATGTTTAGGAGACAGTGCTAAGAAGAACACAGGCTTTAGTTTTTGATAAATCTGGTTAACACTGAGTTCTAGCTCTGCCACATGAATTTGATGACTTTAGATCATCTAAGTTACCCTTCTAAGCCTCAGTCTCTTTATCTTTGAAGTGGTTCTAGTAATGTGAACCCTGCAATGTTACACCAGAGCACATGCTAATGAGAGCAGTTTTTTTTTTCTTTTCCACTTCATTCATTGTCAAATCCTCAGAGTTGATGCTTGACACGTAATAGATGCCCAAGAAATCTTTGTAGAATTCAGGAATCGGGGAATTACTTGAAAAAAATCTAAGCAACATACCCTAACTCAATACCTGGAATATTCTAAGAATTTTTGTTATTCATTTTACAATGTTAAGAATTAAAACACCCTTTTGGAACTGGCTGGCTTAGAAACATGTGAGAGTTTTCACTACATCCTCTTTTGTACTTTACAAGCTTTGTACCATATAAATGTATTAGCCAGATTTTTAAAGGGTAATTAAAATTGTAAAAATCAAAAGCGCCTCTTAGGGTAGAATCCCACCTAGTTAGGACAGTGGCATCCAGAGTCATTCCTGATGGCCATAATGATAAACAAGTAGCCCCTTTCCTTGCCCCACCCCCATCCTATTTTTATAAATTGCCTCTAGCTCTATGTGAGTGGGTGGCTTTTAAAAAGAACTTGAGACATTTAAAACCTCTATAGAGATAGCAAATATCCAACCTTCTTTGTGAGCGAGAGATGGGGACTGAATCTCTGTCCCAGGTGTTCTGGGGAACAGAACAAAGTAAAGCTAAAACCTCCATCAGATGCAAGCAAGGTCTGAGGAAGTAAGGAATCCACAGGTGTGGAGAACAGCAGGAGGGGAGTCATGCTGAACAGGGCTATCTGGAAACCTTCAAAAAGCCAAGCATGACGGGGGAAAGGGTAGGGAAGGGCCAAAAGAGGGACTGTGGATTCTCACACTCCTTTTGTCACAACTCACCTACTGAGAAAGGCAGAAAGTATTCCCTTTTCTTAAACTGTCCATTCTCCAGAAAATGCTCCGGATTGAACCTGTCGGGGGTGGCCCATTCTGTTGGGTCCCTGTGCAGTGCAGTCAGATTGGTAACGATCACGGTTCCCTAGAAAAGGCAGAAAACACTCAGGCGAGGCTTGACCCATGCAACACGTGTACTCAGAAGTGCAGCAGTCACCTGACTCCCATGCCAGGGCTTGACCACACCCCAGACTCCCTCACACTCCCCAACTCACTGTCTTCTGAACCTAACCCCTACCCAGCCCACCCCCCCAGCCACCCTGCTCTTTGCAATGGTATAGCTTAAAATGATGGGCTTGCAGGGAATTTTATCAGAGAAGTGTAGCTTCTACTGACTGCAGAATGGATCTTTCTACAGGGACATGTCTACACCAGAGAGAATAATGCAACAGCTAGCTAGTCAGTACCATACCCAAATCAACCCAGCCGCTCAGCGAAGTGATAACTCTGGCAGCTCTACCCAGGTAAAAGATACCCCATGCATCTCTCTTTTTCCCATTCTCTTCCCTTTAGTGTCTGGTATACTCCACAGAAGGCTTAATAATAGGATCAGGTCCCCCAGTGAAGGGAACCACTATTCATCGAAGGACACAACAAGAAACGAGAAGTCCTCTGTGTTGTCTCCCTTTCCCTCATTCTACCTTCATCCAATCCTTTAGTGAGGCAGCTCACTTTTACTTTAAATGTCTCTTGGTTCTGTCACTTCCATTCTGTGTCCACCCCCGCCTCTGATCCAGGCTACCAGCTGCCTTGCCTACAGTCTTGTAAGAGCTGCCCACCATGCCCGTGGCCTCTCTCCCCTTTCAATCTGCTCCACGCTCTAAAAGCAGAGTGAGCTTTGGACATGATAGAATGATGCCAACCCCCAGCCGCCCACCCACACCTTGAACACCCTTCACTGGCTTCCCATCACCCTTAGGGGAGAGACCCATCTCCTGACCCCTGTCTGGACCACTCTCCTTCTTCCTGCACTTGCACTCCAGACGCCGCCTTTCAGCTTCCCAAACATGCTATGTTCCCACTCATTTCTAGGCCTTTTTATAAGCTGTTCTCCTTGCCTGGATGCCCTTCCTCCCTACTTTGTCACTGAGCTAACTCTCCATCACTCGTTAATCCTCAGCTCACACACCACTTCCCTTTGAAAGCCCTCTCAGACCACTCGTGCCCCTCCTCCCCATTCCAGCTGGCCTGTATCTTTATGGAAACCAGTGGGTTCTCCCCTCTGGGCAGTTTCCGTGGTTTGTAAGTATATACTTGCATGATTATTTTGTTCAGAGTTGTTTTCCCAGGTGGGAGCCTTTTAGATGCTTACTGGATATTTGTTAAGTTAGTAAATCACTGCTATTTTGAGCACTTTCTACACTAAACACTACATGCATGACCTCATTTTCTCTCCAACCATGAAGTAGTTTTAAATGGCATTTTACAGATAAGTCTTAGCTCTGAGAGGTTAAGTGATATGCCCACAGTTACGCAGTGGGAAGAGGTAAAGCCGTGATCTGTACAAGGTCTAGTTCATGTCAAAGGCATGGCTCCTGGCCTCTACAAGATATAGTCACTAAGATCTCTCAGTTCCCAGGATCTTTATTAAAGCTGATCTTTAAAGCCAGTGGTAGAACGAGTCTGTGGAGCTAAATGAATTGCTAGAAAAATGCAAACCGCACCTGTGAAATAATTTAGACTTAAGCCTTCACCCACGAGATGTCTATCAATAAGAAAACAGTGAATGGAAACAGCCGTAGGAATAGGACAGGAATAGGTAAGCTCCCCTGGTTCTGCCTATTGAGAGAAGTTGCCGGTAAGACACACACAGAGGGATCTAAACAAACTGGAATGGATCCACAGAAGCCGACCTACACCCTGAGAAAGCAAAGAACTGTAAATGTGCAATGTGCAGAGACGACACCAGAGGGCAGAGGAGAGCTGTCTGCCTAGATCTTAAGACTGGTGGGCAGAGCGAGAACAGAATTTCCTTTGTGAGGACAGGAATTTAACAGGGGCCAACTGAGAACACTTGCAGGGAGACTCTTTTAAAGTCCAAGTAAGGCAACTCCTGTGGAGAGAACATGGTGTAGTACAAAAAAGATGAGCCTGGGAAACAAAACCGATCTGGTTCTGGAACCCAACTCTTGTCACTTTGTGGTTGAGAGATCTTATGCAAGCTTTATCACTCCTGAGCCTCGACTTTCCAATTTATAAAATGGGAATAATAGGTATTCTGAAGACTGATGAATACATTTTGAAAGAATCTATATAGTCCATGTTACATACTCATTGCTTAATAAGTATTGGTTCCTTTCTCTCTTTTTCTAATAATTCATATTGCATACACCTGGACTGGTTTCCTTTGTGAGGCAGTCCCATGACAGGTCTGTAAGTAAAAGCTGGAAAAAGTACTCCAACATTAATGTGATACTGATCCAGGTGGTCTCAAATGTCCCTTCCTATTTTAATATTCTAGAACCCCAGGATTGTGAAGCAGAATTTTCCAAGTCTGGCAGGTTCCTAGCGCTGTGAGAAGCTCCACAAAGGCAAAGAAAAGGGCTCCGTGGCAAAGTCTGAGAACTGCTGCTTGCTGTATCCCCACAAAGACGCATAATGCACGTTACATAGTAAACACAAACAAATAAAAAAACCCACTGAGACATCCCACAGCAAAGAAAAGCCGGTCTCTGCCTAAACATATTTGACCTAGGAATCCCCTTTCCCCTCCCTAATACCTATTAACGTCTCATTGGATTAATGTTCCAAAGATCACACATGGAGAAAAAAACTAGTATTATCTCAGGTATAATACATCTCTTTCCCATTTAAGTGATTCCCTAAGGCAAGAGTATGAGTCACTTTCCAGTTCAGAGCTCTAAAAGATGGGTTTGAAGATCTGAGGCTGAGAGTCCCTGGTTACCTTGGGCAGGTAGTAGCCAGCTAGCGTGGTATCCTCTATCACTTCCCTGGGCACATTCAGGGGGATGATGTTTCCCATTCGTTGCACCTCATGGATGAAGGCATTGGTGTAGGGCATGGACTCTCGAGCGGCTGTGCTTGGTATGTGCGACTGTCCAATCACCCTGTCGATCTCAGCTTGGACTTTTTCTGGAAAAGAAGGTTCTATTATTCTCCTCTTCCACAACTTTCCTTAAGCCCGATTAAACTAAAGAATGGCATAACCAGGATCAAAATGGCTAAAACTATAGCAGGCTGTATAGGCTCTGATTTCTCAGGAATTATATGAGTGGAAAGTGGGCCTGGGTTTTAGACAAATCTGGTTGCAAACTCTTGCTCTACAACATTACTACTGCAAGTTACTTAAACTCTGTGAACCTGTTTTCTCTTCTTACCAGTAAGGATAAATCTACCTTCCTCTTAAGGACGTCTTGAGATTTACACGAACTGGTTTAGGTGACCACCCAGCACATCAAAGACGCTTCTAATTGTGCCCCAATATAGCTGTTTTCCTTTTTTTTTTTTTTTCTACAATAAGAGATTTTTAGCTGGACGCCTGGTTACCCAGCTACATACTACATTTCCCAGATTCCCTTGTGAGTGTGACCATGTGATTAAGTTCTGGTCAATAGAATAATGTAGAAGGAATGTTTGGTACTTGAAACATGTCCTTAAAGGAAGGGTGTTTCCTTCTTCCCTTCCCACTTGTGGACAGGCAGCCCTCAAGGTGAGCCATCTTTGAGACTATAAACAAGGCCATCATTCTAGATATACAACAGAGCAACATGTTGGAAGAAGCTTAGAACCCAAAGTTCTCTGCTGAGTCAAGCTTAGATTTTTTAATTTTGACAGAAATAAGAATTTTTTAAATATATTTTATTTGTACAAAATATGTTTATATTTTTTTATTTTAAAATATACATTATAAATATTATAATATATAATATAAATAAATATTTATTTAAAAATATATTTATATATATATATATTTTTATATATATATATATATATATATATATATATATATATATGGCTCTGTGCTAAGTGTGGAGCCCAACATGGGGCTTGATCCCATGACCCTGGGATCTTGACCTGAGCTGAAATCAAGAGTCAGACGCTCAACTGACTGAGCCACCCAGGCACCCCTAAAACTTTTTTTCCTGACCATTTAATGAGTTTTGAAAATTATGGTAAAATATATATGACCTACAATTTACCATGCTAACCACATCTAAGTGTATAGTTTAATAACGTTATGTATATTCACATTGTGCAACCAATCTCCAGAACTTTTTACCTTGAGAAACTGAAACTGTACATCCACTAAACAATAACTTCTCATTTTCTCCTACCCTAACTCCTGGCAACCCCCATTCTACTTTCTGTTTCTATGAATTTGCCTACCGTAGAAACCTCATAGAAATGGAATTATACAGTATATGTCTTTTCGTGACTGTATTATTTAATTTAGCATAATGTCTTCAAGGTTCATCAGTGTTATAACACATGTCAAAAATGCCTTCCTGTTTAAGGATGAATAATATTGCATTGTATTCCATATTTTATTCATCCTTTCTTCCATTAATAGACACTTGGGTTGTTTCTACCTTTTGGCTATTGTGAATAATGGTGCTGTGAAGATGGCTATAAACTTCTATCATTTAAAATTTTTGTTTAATATTTATTTTTGAGAAAGAGAGAGAGAGAGAGAGAGAGAGCAAGTAGGGGAGGGGCAGAGAGAGAGGGAGACACAGAGCCTGAAGCAGCCTCCAGGCTCTGAGCTTGAACTCACGGACTGTGAGATCATGACCTGAGCTGAAGTTGGATGCTCAACTGACTGAGCCACCCAGGTGCCCCTATCATTTTAAGCTATTGTTATTTTGGAGACCCTATTACAGAAGCCAACTCTATATCCTAATGAGATAGCTTTTAAACTTTTTAGAAAATGTAATTCAGAGTTCCAAATGCATTTTACATCATGAATCATAAAACATACTTTTATGTAAATATATGGAAAGAAATCAAGTTTGATGAACAATCTTATCCTTCGTACATGGGAAGTACTCTGATCTTTATTTTTATTTTAGGAAAAAAATGTTGGTCTTGATCCACTAAATTGATTTTATATCCCGTTAATAAACTGTTATCCAAAGTTTGAAAAACTGTATCCTAGCATCCCATCTCTCCAGCTCAAATTTGCTCTGGGTCCTGGAGAGAAAAAAAAGAAAAAGATTATAACAGTCACTGCCTTTGAATGGATGACAGTCTTTGGGGAAGACATATGAATAATGTGCAATCACATAGTAATGGAGGTGTGTTAGGTCATCTCTAGAGGAGGAAAATAATCCAGTAATAATAAAGTCATCTCTAGAGTAAGGAGTTTCCTATTAGAGTGGGGAAGCATCTTAGAGGAGGTTGTATCTGAGCAGATTCTTCAGGCATACCTGGTGATTTACCATGTAGAGAAAATGGGGAAGCAGATGAGAGGGAAGAGCAAGCTTGATGGCAGAGGCATGAATAAGGACAGTGCAAAGAAAACAGCATGTAATTTAGTGAGGCCACCATGTACGGTGGGTGGAGCTAAGGCTGGACAGGCAGAAGAAGGAACATCAGAGAGCATGATATGCCAGACTCAGGAGTCTGAACATTATCCACAGGCCAATGGAAGACATGACGTAAAAGGCTAGAAGCTTGTAACAAGATACATTCGTATAAGAATGTAAGTCTTTTCCTGAAACTCACCACAGTGCCCATTGACTTCACTGTTTTCACTCTAGATTCTGAGTTTCCTGAGGGCAGGGACTCTGTTACACTGGGATTATGTGAACCCATCACAGTCCTAACAGGAAAATTGAAGAATGTGCCCATTCTCAAGTCCACGTCACCTCAAGACTGTTTTTCCATTCTACCATCCTATCTTCTAGTCCCAACTTGGGGGCCGTACGCTCTAGGAGACACCATTCTGTCCTGCCCCAGGCGCACTCACTGGCATGCTCACCTTGGATTTCTGGGTATAAGGCCAAATAAAGCAGACCCCAGCGCAGTGTTGTGGAAGTTGTCTCCGTTCCAGCAAAGAAGAGGTCCAGGGTGCTGTAGATGAGGTTTTTTTCGTGGAAACTTGAAGTAGCATTGCCCCTATTCTAGAAAGCACAAGGTTATAGGTTTATTCAGTGGGTTCTTGGTTGCTACAACACACAGGGGCTTCATCCTAGGGAGAGAATGTGGAAGAAAAGATTCCCAGGAGAAATATCTTTCCCTTTGGCCATCTCAAGAGGTAGAGACTTATTACAGCAATATCATTAGCATCCTCTCGCCCCAAGTGCTGGAAACTTCTGCTGGCTTTGGTGGATGAAAATCAAGACACTTATTTTTTTTTTTTATATCTATAATTTGGGAGAATCTATTAGTACAGTGGGATGAGAAGCAGTTCAGTGGAACGACAGACTAGGGTTCCAATATTAGCTACACCATTCACTCTCTGTATGACCTAGGGCAAGTCACTTAATCTCTCTGTGCTTCAGTTTCCTGTTTCAGAAAATAGCAATGAAATACACATGCCCCTTAAGATGACACTATAAATTACATGAGATGAAAAGAGCACATAACAAATACTCAACGTGTTTGTACTGATACCAGGAAGAATAATCTGAATTCCTCTTATGGAGAACAATGCTCATATCTCCCTGTTAATGTCTTCCTTTCTAGGTGAAACCACTCTCATTCCATCAACCATTCCTCATGGAATTCCTTCATCTTTACCACTTTGCCCCGGAAGCTTCAATTTGCCAACAGTCTGCTCAGTGTGTGGCTCCATATCTGCACAGCATTTAGCAAGTGACGTCTCCTCCTTTGTGGAGAAATCAATGCTTCTACTAATGTTATGCCAGTAAGGTGAGATAAAAGGGGAGATGGATAGAAACCTACCAGTCTGGTCAATCCCAAGAGGAGACACAACTAATCTGACGAGTCAACGATTATGACAGTGATACTGATGCATCGAGGTATATTGAACACAGGGGTGACTGGGCTAAAGGCTACACATCCAATTTGGCTTTTCCCTCCTTCTTTCCTATAATGTTGGAAAGTAGATGATAGGAAGATCAAAGAGGAAGGCAGAAGTCCCACTCAGGCCCTGAGGCTGAACTCTGGCATCCAACTCAGCTTTTCTTGTGTTCTGCACTGGGGGGTGAGGGAAGGGGCAGGCAACTGGGCCCAGATCCAAATAACAATGAAAGAGTTCTTTGAAGCTCAACTGTTAGCTTTCCTTTTGTGTATAGCTCCTTCAGATATAGGCAAAGAGCATAGAATAGAAGATGAACAGGCAGTATTTGAGTATCCCCAAGGACTCAAGCCAAATATCATTTACCCCTATCCTTATTTCTACCTGCCTCATCAATCCTGAATTAATGCTGCTTCTACACTCTATGAAATATTGCTTCTATTTTGACTCCCCGTGGTAAGCTAAATAATGACCCACAGAGATGTCCATATCCTAGTCTCTGGAACCTGTGGGTGTTACCTTATATGCTAAAAGGGACATTGTAGATACGATTAAGTTAAAAATTTTGATATGGCAAGAGGCTCCTGGATGGCTCAGTCAGTTGAGCATTCTACTTCAGCTCAGGACATGATCTCATGGTTCATAAGCCTGAACCCCTCGTTGGGCTCTGTGCTGACAGCTCAGAGCCTAGAGCCTGCTTCAGATTCTATGTCTTCCTCTCTCTCTCTGCCCCTCCCCTACTCACACTCTGTCCTTCTGTACTAAATAAACATTAAAAAATTAAAAAAAAAAAAAAAAGAATTTTGATATGGGAAGATGATTCTGGATCATTCCAGTGGCTCCAAAGTAATTACAAAGGTCTTTATAAGAGAGAGGCAAGAGAAGGACGGTAGCAGAGAAGATGCTCCATGCTGGCTTTGAAGATGGAAAAAGGGGCCATGAACAAAGGCAGCCTCTAGAAGCTGGAGAAGTCAAGGAAACAGATTCTTTTCTAGGGCCTCCAGAAGGAACCAGCCTTGCCAGCACCTTGATTTTAGCCCAGTAACACTGATTTCAGACTTCTGACCTCCAGAACTATAAGAGAATAAACGTGTGTCGTTTGGAGCTCCCAGGTTTGTGGTAATTTGTTACAGCAGCAATAGGAAATGAGTACGCTCCCATTTGCTCTTTAAGAACAAACAGGAAACAACTCTGATTTCCTCACCTTTTCCATCTCCTTGAGGTAAGCGTCAATAAAATCTCTTGTTTGGTCAGGATTCCAGTCTCTCTTGTGGTTTTCAATCATCTGAGCAACGAACAATTTCAGTTTCTCCCAGTTGCTAAAGAGTGTTTGGTGCGGTCCAGGAAGAAATTTCATAATCCATGGAAATACATTGTAGAGCTAAGTGAGAAAAACGAAACACTCAGAGAGACAATTTGGTGCCAATTTTTCGCTTTTTGAGGCAAAACCATGGATATTCTCTTTCCATCTCTCACTTACTGGCTCTTAAAACCTTGGGGTCACCTTGACTCTTGTCTGTCACCCTCTAGCAAAGCACTTCAGCACTCCATCTAAAATGTGTCCAGTTTCAGACCACGGCTCACCACCCCAGCCACGTTCCCCCCTAACAAACACCCAACATTTCTCACCTGGATGCTGTGTTAGGCTTCATCAGCCTCACTGATTCCATTCTTAACCCCCTCCAGGTCTGTTTTCCAGAGCTGCCAGGGGCATCACTTTATACCTTCATCAGATCATTTCACTCCTTGGCTCTCAATCCTCCAATGACTTGCCATGGCTTTCGGACAAAGCTCTACATAATGCTCCTGGCCTATAAGCTCTGCATGGGCCAGCCACCGCACACACCTGTCACCTCCTTTGCTATCACTTCCCGCCATCTTGCTCTTTCTCACTCTCTCCAGTGCAGCACCACTGGCCCCTGTGATGACATCAAGGATGTTCTTGTTTGGGTCTTTGCATTTGCTATTCCTTCCACCTAGAACACTCTTCCTCTGAAATCTGTATAACTCTGGCCCCTCGCTTCATTAGGGTGCTGTTCAAATGTCACCTCCTTGGAGTGGTCTTAGCCTGATGATCCTATAACCCCTGCCAGCCTCTCTCCGTTCCCATATCCTATTTTATTCTCCTTCATGGTAATTATCACAAGTGTGTGTGTGTGTGTGTGTGTGTGTGTGTGTGTGTAAGATATAGATAGATGATAGATGCATATCTTATGGATTTGTCTGCCCTGCTATGATGTAATCTCCATGTAGATAAGACATATTTTACTGAAATAAAGTATTTTTGAAAACATTTTCTCTAATAATATCTTCTGGTAGAAAGAAGCATGACATAATGGAAAATCACTCAGACTTAAACAGATACAGGCACAGGTCTATTAGCTCTGCTGCTTTCCAGCCATAATATTCTGTTGATAATAATGATGATGATGATAACAATGATGTAATCTGTTGCTCCTTAGTTTAACCAGCTGCCAGTGGGGGTCCAGGATTTTTCTGGTGACTGAGCGACATGAGATCCATACAGCACCTAGGACGGAGCCAGTAGATCACTATCTGGATTTGCTTACACACTCCCATTCCTGCTTGCACACACCATGATGCTCCATTTCATCTTTCAAGGGTTTTTTGCAAGAATTAACTATGGTAAAGTATATATTGCTGTCCATCAAGATGCCTGGCCTATGTGGGGACTCCAAGAAATGCTTATTATTAGCCTTACCCTACTGCCCCTTCCAACCCTCTCAGGAATTACTTTTCCCTGGGGAAGATAAGCTGGGTACCCACTAAACTCTCATGACTTCCTAGGTTCTGCATTCATGGGGCCAAAGAACATGAGGTTATTGAATTAGGGACTCCTATGACTAGGAATGAGAAAAAGGAATTCAAAAATAACTTTGATAATAATAATAGCTCACATTCATTGCACCCTTTTAATGTGCATGGAATCATCCTAATGCTTTATCAGTTTTGATTCACTGGGTCCATAAAGCTCCAGGCAAAGATGTTTGTCAGGAATAAATAGAAACAAATCCACTTCTAGATACAAGAAATGTGACCTTAATAGTTGGGGTTGCTTTGGCCATAGAAGTGTCTTCCAAACCCAGAAAAGTGGCTGAGAGACCAAGAAGCTGAACAGAGTTTTTGACAGACTCACAGACCCACAGGGACAAAATGGAGTACAGGGCCCACCAAGGAAGGGGTGAAGTTTGAATCCCAAGGGTCTGTACCCTATGGAATGAGAAGATTGATAATATCAAGTGCCGATGGGCATGTAAGTAGTGTAACTGCTTTTGAAACCTTTAGGCATCTTTTATGTCCCGGTATAAATTCAAGAGAAATGAATGGACGTGTCCACATGAACAACTGTACAAGAATGTTCATGGCAGCTTTATTCATAACATCCCCAAACTAGAAACAGCCCAACTGTTCATCAAGACAGGGACAGAGCAACAAACAGTGGTGTATTCATACACTGAAATACTATTCAGGATTTAAAAAAGAAAAGAGCAATTAACACAGATGAATCCGCAATCTGCAGAGGGAGAAGCCAGGCACCAAAGAACACTTCTGGGGCAGGGGAGTGCCTGGGTTAGGGAGGGACGTGGAGGGGCGGGACTCAAAGGCAGTGGCAATATCATGCTTTTTAAAGAAAACAACATGGATGCATAGGTGTATATCATGTAACGTTTTGTACTTTACATGAATGTTAGAAATGTTCTTTGTATGTAGTAAATATCTGGTTATATTATCAGAAAACACTAAAGTCAACAGATTGACTTCCAGTAAGTTTGAGTGAAGTCAGTTTCAAAGGGTGATATTTTAGCTTAAACAAACCAAAAGGTCAGAACCCATCTGTTTTGAACATCAGCTCCAATATTCTAGCCCAAGATATTGAAAGAGAACCTCTCACCTGGCATCTCTTTGATGCCTCCTGAAAGGTGACATCATCCAGCAACCTCAGCAGTTCCTGAAACTGTGCATCCTCATAGTCAAAGCGTTTCCCAAAGGTGATAGAGCAAATAACATTGGAAACTGCATTGTTCATCTTGAAGTGAGGGTTAAAAGGCTGTCCTGGAGGTGGAAGAAGAGACGGATCTTTCAGATTGGTTTGTTTCTATTTTCTACAGAGAGTCTCCTCTACAGGACATAGGACATAGGACATTTTAAGTATAGAATCACCTATGAGGCTCTAGCCACAGTCCCCTACTTAGGGTCTGACATATAGCAAATCATCAATACTTGGGAAGGCAAGTTAATGACCAGGGTTTAAAACCGGTAATGTATTTAATATTAATCTTCCTGCACTTAATCCTAGAGCTCTATGAAGGCAAGGTCATGGTTAGCTGTTCACTGCAATATGCTCAGTGCCTGGCACAATGCTGGGCACAGGTTAGGTACGTAAGGCACTTAATAAGCATCTGTTCAATGAATGAATGAGTCACAATCTCCTGCACCTGTCCTAGGAAACACTCACCATTCTCCTCTTTTATCACTTGGATGAGGTTACGGGCCTCCTCCTGAATGCATTCCTCTAAGCTCTTCTTTCCTAGACCGAAGTTCTTGAGTGTTGCCAAGGTGAACCTTCTTTGCTCCTTCCAAGTCTGGCCATTGGCCATGATCAATCCTGGAAGGAAAAAAAAAAGCCAACATTATGGTTTTCTTATTCTATAATGTAAATATCTGGCAAATGGTATGGCAACGTGCATTGGTGGGAAGGAGAAGGGCACTGAGGCACTTGAAAACTATCCAGAGATACAGTAGATATCTCTGGATATGCAGTAGATACAGTGGCTAGCATTACTGCATTGCATTGCTGGCACTACAGGGGCTTTGGTATTTTTACTGCATTATGTCACTGGTACTTACAGAAACACTATGAGGTAGGTATAATCATTACGTTGCCCTCCCATTTTGCTGATGAGAAAACCTTGGCACAAAGGCTAACGTCAACTTTGTAAGGTTACAGTTAGTAAGCAGCTGAACAGACGTTCAAATTAGATTCCAAAGCCCATGCTTTGATTGCCAATCACATAAGTATATTTAAGTATTGATTTTATGCTACATACTAAGAATGCACCCATGGACAAGAAAAATCTATACCCATAAGGAGGTAAGGCTTTCCAGGAGACTCTTATCTAAGCTAGAACTTGAAAGATGAAGGAATGACTCAAGAAAGCAAGGAAGACTATTCCAGGCAGAAATAGCACATGGAAAGGCAAAGAGCCAACCCCCCCCCCAAAAAAAACAAAAAACAAAAACAAAACCCCAGAAACAACTCAGTGTGTTCAATAGACCATCATCTGATTTCCAACACAGATAAGGCCACACTCCTTTGTTTTCTTCACCTCCAGAGTGTTCTGCAACCCCTTTTAGTGTCTGGCTTTGGCCTTCACCATTTCCACGAGGCAGCCCTCTTTGTCAGCCTGGGGAAACTTTTCAATGTTATCTTGCTTGATATTTCAGTAGCACGGAGCACTTCTTTCCTGAAGCCCTCCCTTCCAGCATTGCTCAGGACAGCATGGCCTCCAGATTTTCCCCCTCCCCATACCTTATGCTGGTTCATCTTCTTTTATCAAATTTTGAAGTAATGGAGTACTTCAAGATAAGGTCTAACACCTCTTCTCTTCTCCCTCAATACTCCATTCCTGGAAAATCTCATTAACTCCTAAACTTTTAAATGGCATCTGTTGATCGTGACCACTTCTTTCTGCCCCTGAGCTCCAGACATTCACAACTGTCTGCCTGACTTTGCTGACTTAAAAGCATTTCAAACTCAGCGTATCCATGATCGGCTTCGTGATGCTCTCCATACAACTCCCCACTCAAGCCAAACGAAACACCTGCCCTCTTCCACATGAGGCAGACATTTGGGTGTCCACCTCAACACCTCACTCTCCTTTCCATCACCCATGATTCAGGTCATCCTATCTTGTTGGATTTACCCCCTGGATACCTTAAATCTATGTATCTTCACTGCCACTAACCTGGCCTAACCTACTATCGTTTCTTGCCACCTCCCTAGTCCAAGCTAGTACCTTCTCTAAGCTAAAATGCTGTAATAGTCTCTTGCTCCCTGTATACCATTTTCTACACTGCCACCTACATAGGTTTTATAAATGTGCAATGTAAACATGATGATTCCTTTCTCCACTTGAAACCATTCTATAAATATGGGGGTACAAGTGCCCCTATGCATCAGCACTCCTGTAACCCTTGGGTAAATTCCTAGCAGTGCTGTTGATGGGTAATAGGGTGATCTATTTTTAATTTTTTGAGGAACCTCCACACTGTTTTCCAGAGTGGCTGCACCAGTTTGCATTCCCACCAACAGTGCAAGAGGGTTCCCGTTTCTCCACATCCTCGCCAGCATCTATAGTCTCCTGCTTTGTTCATTTTAGCCACTCTGACTGGCAGGAGGTGGTATCTCAGTGTGGTTTTGATTTATATTTCCCTGATGAGGAATGACATTGCGCATCTTTTCATGGGCCTGTTGGCCATCTGGATGTCTTCGTTAGACAAGTGTCTATTCATGTTTTCTGCCCATTTCTTCACTGGATTATTTGTTTTTCAGGTGTGGAGTTTAGTGAGTTCTTTACAGATTTTGGACACCAGCCCTTTGTCTAATATGTCATTTGCAAATATCTTTTCCCATACCGTTGGTTATGCTAAGTGAAATAAGTCATACAGAGAAAGACAGATACTATATGTCTTCACTCTTATGTGGATCCTGAGAAACTTAACAGAAGACCATGGGGGAGGAGAAGGAAAAAAAAAGTTAGAGAGGGAGGGATCCAAACCATAAGAGACTCTTAAAAACTGAAAATAAACTGAGGGTTGATGGGGGGTGGGAGGGAGGGGAGGATGGGTGATGGGCATTGAGGAGGGCACTTGTTGGGATGAGCACTGGGTGTTGTATGGAAACCAATTTGACAATAGATTTCATATTAAAAAATAAATTAAAAAAATAAAATGAAAAAATTCACTAAAAAAAAAAAATTCTAGAGTTTCCCTTGTTATTGAGCATAAAACCCAACACCCTTAGCAAGAACTTGCATGAACAATTCCTGGCACTCAGCAGCTGAATTTCCCTTTAATTATCTCTATTTAATCCCTATACTTGCCACGTGGGCCACCTTTCAGTTCCTCGAGTTCACTGTCCTTCTTCCCACCTAAGGGACTTTTCCTATTCCCTCTGCCTGACTGCTGCTTCACTTTGTTAAATTGATTGCCATTTATTTACATTAGCTTTCCTTGAATCCCAGGGCTAGATTAGATGCCCCTGATAAATGCATCCTGCACACAGCTTAATGATACTAATGCATTAAGTTATTAGCACTCATTGATAGTGTCTTTCTGAATAGAATGTAAGTTCCCTAAGGACATGGATTTTGTCAGCACTACTCATTGTCATGTTGCTAGAACCTAGCACCGTGCCTCACATAATAAATGGAGTGGAGGTAGCGTTAAAAGATAAACTATTTCAAAAAGCATCTGGAAAAAAAAAAAAAAAGGCTGCTTTGGTGGAGTAATACATTTGAGTTATCCATTTAGATTTTTAAATGTTTATGTTTATTTAATGACAGTTTTAAGTGTTCATGCCAAACTGTTCCAACACAGAGTGGAAGGCTCGAGATACCTTGTGGGGCACAGCCCTAACAAGAAAGCGGAGGAACTAGAGGCAAGAAGAGGGACTTCCATAAGGAGCAGAAGGAAACGGTGCACATGAATTTTCCCAGGGGAAGAGATCTGAATGGAAAGCAGAAAGAACAAGAATGCATTGACTCTTCCCCTGCTTTCACTGAGTAATCAGTGCTTCCAGAGTGAGTTCATGCAGGAGACACAGCTTCTCTCAAATCCCTGACAGGACCCTGCCAAGTTCTCTAAAGTGCCTTTTTAAAAAAAAAAAAAAAAAAATTTATGTTTGTTTATTTTTCAGACAGAAACAGAGCATGAGCAGGGAAGGGGCAGAGTGAGAGGGAGACACAGAATCTGAAGCAGGCCCCAGGCTCTGAGCTGTCAGCACAGAGCCCGATGCAGGGCTTGAACCCACAAACCATGAGATCACGACCTGAGCCAAAGTTGGATGCTTAACCAACTGAACCATGCAGGTGCCCCTAAGAGGGTGCCTTTAATAAGCAAATGTGGGAATCCAGCTTTCTTTAACTGTAGGAACTTTATAATGGCCCAGCTCCCTGGGAGTATTGGAGAATTACAGTCACAAGGGCACCTTTAACAGATCATAAAAATATCAAGCATACACCCCGTACATTAGTTAAGAAACTTACCATTGTTCTTAAAGATACGTTCTCGGATAGGAGTTGTAGGGCGGTTCACAAAGTTTTGGTTCTGATCGACAAGGACTTCTTTGATCAAGGGCAATCCAGTTATAAGAACTAAAGACATGTCACCGAGCTGCAGGCTAAAAATGTTTCCATATTTCTCCACAAGCTGAAAAACAGTCAAATAGTCACAATTGATTATGCACATGTCCATGTGTCCAGGAATGGAGGGGTTGTGTGTCGCTGAGGAAGGTCTTGTACTGAGCAGAGTCTGTGTGTGCACCTTGGTATGATGGGAACGTTTCTCTCTGCTCCCTCTTTCCTCTTCCTCTCAGCTAGACTAGGATTGAAATCGCTCCAGGATGTGCTTCTATACCTCATAAACATTCATTCATATATTCAACCTACACAAATTGAGTGAGCATCCAACACTGTCCCAAGAACAAGACATGAATATGTAACTAGAATAAAACAAACAAGGTCTCTAACCTCGAGCACCTTAGAGTCTAGTGAGGGGGGGGCAGAATTCAGAACATGTGACTCACAAAAAAAAAAAAAAAAAAGGCTGATATGCTTAGTGTAACTCTGGGTTGCAAGCATGGACTTCTCAGTAAATCATAAGAGTTTAACTGGAAGAGAATGTCCCCTTCCTCAACACGTGCTAGACAACTGAAAATTCATGACAGGGCTGAGGCCAGCTGTGCGGAAAAGCACTCTAGTTCCGGAGCTATGTGGGCATCTTAGCTCTATAGTTGGCTAGCTGTGGCTCTTGGGAAAGTTGCTTCACAGTTTTTGAGCCTCAGCTATAAAAAGGAAAAAGTGTTCCTCCCTTAAAGGGTTCTGTGAAGAAGAATGAGAGCAACAGTGTGAAAGGCACTTTGTTTTCTGGTACCTGGCGCACAGCCGCTTGAGTCCCTGAGGAACAAACGGGCTCTGTGTGCAAAGGGATGAAGACACACGCTCATGGCAACAGAGAGGACGAGCGCACATGGAGATGTGCTGGGGGAAGGCACATGGACGCTGGGGGCCATATTAGGCCCCTTTCTCTGTTTACCTCATTCGATCTCGCAGCCACCCTGTGGCATTAATGATTTTCCTTGTCTTTCAGAAAAGGTAAAAGGAGTCGTCGAGGAAGTAATGTCACCAAGATGACAAAGCTATTGAGTGGTGAAGGGAATTTTCCAGGCATTAGGTAAGATCTGAGGACAAAGACTTGAACCTGAGAAGCCACCAGGCCCTTAGAGTTCAGTGGGAGGGAGAGAAAGGGGGAAGGAGGCAGGGAGAGAATGGAAGGCTGTGTGGTGTGTACAGACGTGGGCTGGATGTGCAAGTGGGCTGGATGAGAACAAATGGCTACTAATCAAGGTGGTTCCTGACTTGTTCCTTCAAGAGACGACTCTGAGTAGACCCTACGCCCGCCTCTTGTCCACCCGGGGTTGTGGCTAGTTGCAGGCAGTGGTACCAAACAGAAGGGCCCCATTTCCTCTGGGTGTCTGTGGCCCCTCCTTCTCAGTCTCCATGCACGCATGCTCCCCCTTGTCACCCTTAGCGCCTAAGACCCCACCACCCCGCTCAGAGCAAACACAACAGACTACACCAGCCTCATTCCGCCTCCCTGCCCCCACATTAAAAACCAAGCCCGAACTCAATCTTCCCTTGTTCTCTCAGCCCAGAGCCTTCCATCAGTCTTTGTTCCTGTCTAGCTCCTATCTCCCTGGAAAGAGTAAAGCCAAGATTCCTTCTCAAATTCATCTGCCTCTAAAGTACACGTCTTTGTCTCTAAGACGTAGCAGGAAAGGGCCCATAAAAATCAAGCAGAATCTTTTTTGTTTCATCTTGCTGACTGCCTCGATGAACTTCTTAATCTTTATGAGAAAGATTTCTTGACTAATTTATTCTATTCAGAAAAGATGTTTTTGGAATGGGTGAAAATCTCGGATTAAGCTAAATGACTCCTGACAAAGTGCACGTACAACCTAGAATCTCAGCTTGTACTTGGAAGGAACAGAACACTCCATTAGTATTTGCTGAACTGAACGACTTCAGAGTTTCTGCTCTATCAGCTCTCTGCCCACGTATGAGTCCAAAAGAACTGCATCAGAAACTTTCACAAAGGGGTGCCTGGGTGGCTCAGTCGGTTGGGCATCTGACTTCCGCTCAGGTCATGATCTCACAGCTTGTGAGTTCGAGCCCCGCATCGGGCTCTGTGCTGACAGCCTGGAGCCTTCTTTGGATTCTGTGTCACTGACCCTCCCCCACTCACGCTGTGTCTCTCTCCTTCAAAAATAAATAAACATTAAAAAAATAAACAAAAAAAAATTGAAAAAAAACTTTCATGGCATACTCAGCTGTGTAAACATAGGTCAAATGACCTCCCTGCGCCTGTTGACTATGGTGATGCCTAACAGTTCCTACATGCACTGGGCTGGGCACTATGCTGATCACTTTACATGGATTTAAGTGTATGACCCACCGGGCATCTGAAAAGACTTTGTAAGGTAGACCGTACTGTCGAATGTACAACAATAACCAAGTCATTACTCAAATGAGTAAGAGAACAAAAGAGGTTAAAAGTAGGATGATTCAGGAGGCTAAAATAGGCTTAATATCAGAAAGGAAAATAGAAAAATAAGAAAAGAATGTGGGAGCTATAAAAGGTGAACAAAAGTAATATGAGGGAATTTGATACAAAGGATTAAAAACCCCAATTGTGGGATTAAGTGCTTACATAATAAGGTGGAGCAAAATAAATGTTTAGAATAATGAAAAATTAGAAGGGGGGGGGGCGTTTAGCGAGACAAGTGCGTGAACTACGATTACCAAGAGACAACTGGGAGAGATTCCACCTCATCTCAGTCCTTAAACTCAAGAGCCAACATAACAAAGACACAAAGAGAGGAAAAGTGTAGCAATTCTCACTCCATGGGCAGCAGGTGAGAGCGTGTGCTCCCCCAAACTCTGACCAGCACTGAGCTGTGTGTGTGCACGTATCATTCAAATAAGCTCCCTAAAATGCACGTTGTTTCTATATGTTACTAAGATTTATCATCTTTTCCCCGATATGTACAGTATTGTATTTTTTTCAACTTTTAAAAAATGTTTGATTATCTATTTTTGAGACAGAGAGACAGAGTGCAAGTGGGGAGGAGCAGAGAGAGGCAGACACGGAATCCAAAGCAGGCTCCAGGCTCCAAGCTGTCAGCACAGAGCCCGATGCAGGGCTCGAACTCACGAACTACGAGATCATGACCTGAGCTGAAGTCGGATGCTGAACCGACTGAGCCACCCAGGCACCCCGACAATTATTTCTATCCAATAAAGCAAAGAAGAAGGAGAAGGAGGAGAAAAAGAGGGGGAGGGGGAGGGAGAAAGGAGGGCGAAGGACAGGAAAAAGAAAAACAGACCTAATGAAATTAGGAATAAACCATTATTAACAATGGTTCTTACTCTTTTTTGAATCACAGAATCCTTTGAAAATCTAGTGTATGGCATGATCCGCTCTCCAGTAAACTCCTGTACACATGAGCACAGTCATGCATGTAGTTTCAGGGGTTCACCAGTCCCTTGGGGCCCATGAGCCCCTGCTAAGAATACTGGTGTCACAGGTAGTTCTTGGGGGCTGTGCTAGGCTTCTGAGAACAGTCTGTGGAAAGCAAATTCAAGTTCGGTTCTATACATTTCTATAAAATGCTTAAGAGTTGCCAGGCACCTTGTGACATTGTTATGTTATAACACATGGGGCGGTACAAAGGTCAATATGATTCGGTGTTTTCCTACAGCATCAAAGTCTCTTGAGCAATGCTGACTGCAGAAAACACTAATGCACAGCAGAAGTGATATATGCTATGATGCTGGTAGAAAGGAACATGAAGCCGTTGAAAGAAGAAATGAATTTCCACCCCAAATGTATTAGAAAACCTCTAAAAGGAGATGGTATTTCAACTATATCTTAAACAAAAGCTGCCAGCAAAAGGACATGTAATGTGGGAACAGGATATGCAAATACAAGGTAGGAAAATGGAGGTGTTCAGGGACAAGTAAGCGGTGTGGTTTGACTGGAATGCAGGGTTCATTAAAGAGCACTGACCATGTGGTAGGTCAAGGCCAAGGGCTGGGGATACAATGAGTCCTTAACTTAAAGCACTTCCCAGTCTAATGGAACATATGGAAAAATAATCAGTTCTTATTTTTACTATTCTGTACAAGAAATCATTTGACGAGGGAAAGTAAGGAAGCACATAAAGGGAACCAGGCACCAGGACAGGTTTCCTGGGAAAAGTATCTCCTCACTTGAGTAAGGAGATAGGAAACAAGGCTGGGCAAGGCAATCCGAGGTAGATTGAGGACAGCCTTCATGCCAGCTGAAATAGTTTGGATCTAGTTTTGCTTGTAATTAGGAGACCAAAGATGTTTGAATAGGAGACGTAATGTAAATGAGTGTTTAAGAGCTTGGATTGTGAAGTCATACAAATCTGTTTGAACCCACTTACAAATCACACTCACTGTGTGATTTGGTGGCAAGTTATTTAACTTCTCTATCTCAATTTCCAAATGTATAAAATGGGGGTATTGTGGGTTCCCATCTTTAGGATTGTTGTGATTAGTAGCCACAATACTAATATTAATAACACAATTACTTGTTGCTATTGATCTGTCCGGGAGTATATTTTAGCAAAGGCATTCTGATACGATATTGACAACGGAATGAGGAAGAGGCCAGAGAGTGGAATAGCGGAGCTCATCCAGCCACTAGGCAGACAAGGGATGCCTGGGATGCAACAGCACTGGCTCTCCTTGAATTTCTTGCTTTAAACTTTTAAAGAAAGGGGAATAGTGGTAGACGTGGAAATGAGTATCAACTATGTGCTTGGCACTCTGGCAACAAGTTGATATTCATGAAGTTGTCTGGTTCTTATAACAATCCTAGAAAGCATTTTCAGCATTCAGAAAAGTAGGAACAGAGATTTAGCACCTAGCTTGTGGGCATAAAGTTTGGGCTCTAGAGAGGGGCTTCTGGGTGGCTCAGTCTGGGTGGCTCAGTCGACTTTCGATTTTGGCTCAGGTCATGCTCTCACAGTTCGGGAGTTTGAGCCCCACATCAGGCTCTGCACTATCTGTTTGAGATGCTCTCTCTCTCCCCCTCTCTCACTCATGTGTATGCTCTCTCTTTCTCGCAAAATAAAAACAAATAGTTAAATGAAAGGATGAAGATATTCTCTCTCTTTTTGTGAGTGATGGCACTAAGTGTTAACTAGCCACATGACTTTTCCAATCAAAAACCACATTCCCCAGCTTCTCCAGGTGTAGCCAGTGGGACATGAGTAGTGGTGACGTGCGTGTTGTCCGGGTCTCATCCTTAAATAAAAACTGCTTGCTCACTACCTACCCCGTTCCCCGTCCCGTGGACCAGAACTTACACACAGTGGGGTTGCAGGACCAGAGCACAACAAAGAAGGAAATGAAGTTTCTGGATCGTCTTGAGGTATAGAAAGCAGTCTCCCTATCCTGGGCTTCCTGCCTACATCTGAACTCATTTGTGGGAGAGAGGTAAATTTCAACCTTTTTTTACACCACTGTATTTTGGGGTCTCTGTTAGAAGCAGCTTAATGTGTATGCTACCTAATACATTTATCCACCTTATCTACCATTTTCCCACTTTAGTACAATAAGGTTTTCTCTTATTTAGATAAATGCTCCTCTAATTGGTCATATAGCCATGATAGAGAAAGTTTTAAAATATAGGGGGAAAAATACAAGGAAAGTTCCCATCGTCCCATTTAAACAGGCTAGTTTCTTCACGGTGCTGTTGCTGTGTTTTAGCTCATGCCACTTTGTCCCATTTAAAATCTCCTGTCCCCTGAACTCCACGTGGCCACTTGCCTAACATCCATTTAACGCTCAGCTCAATTTATTCCAACATTCTACACGACGTTATCTCTAGGGTTTCCCATTACCAGGGATCCCATCTCTTGATACTTCGTTTGGTTACCAAGAGTCTACACCACACATTGCATCATATACTGTTTTGTGCTGTGCCTGTCATATGGTAAGCGCTTCATAAACGTGTGTTCGATAAATGAATCCATGAATAAATCAGTCATCCTTTCCCTGTCATGAGAAGTCAAGTAGCACAAGTACAGAATAGGTGTAAGTGTCAAACAGTTCTGGATTGAAGTGCTTGTTTTGCCGTCATCTATGCTGAATAACTCAAGCAGACAACTTTATTATTTGCAGCCACTTTCCTCAGTGGCAAAGTGGAAACAGCACCAGCTAATGACTCACTTGTGTGTCTTTTGTGAAGAGTAAATGAAAATGAACATATAAGTCCTCATACAGGATCTAGCAAATAGTTGGTACTTAATGTTTCCGAACTGCTAGAGTGTAAATTTAGTTATAACTAAATACACCATTTGACTCCATTTGTTTTACAACCAAATACATAAAAAATGCAAACCTGTATGCAGTAAAATTTAATAGTTCTGATGAAAAAACATCGGGCCATGGATAAGATCCTAGCCTCAGTGTCATCACTAGCTAGTTTTATGACAGGCAAATCATTTACCCTTTCTAATCACATCTATCTTAGTAGTAAACCAAAAGCACATATCAAATTTATGATTTCATACAAGATTGAGTAAAAGCATTCCATTTTACTCCTCCTACTATTCATGACACTAATTGGCACAGACAAAAATAACTCCAAGAAAGGCTTGCTTTCTCTAGCCAAAGTTTCAGAAAAAGGCTAGCCTAATAGGACAGAAGCGGTTTTTTTTAAAGTTTGTTTATTTATTTTTTTATTTGGAGAGAGACAGAGACAGCCTGAATGGTAGAGGGGTGGGGATGGTGGTGGAGAATCCCAAGCAGGCTCTGCACTGTCAGGGCAGAGCCTGATGTGCTGCTCAAACTCACAAAACCTGAGATCATGACCTGAGCCTAAATCAAGAGTGGGACGCTTAACTGACTGAGCCACCCAGGTGCCCCAGGACAGAAGCGTTTTAACTTTATAGGGTTAAGTGTTTAAAGCAGCTATAATATGTTTTAACAAACAATTACAAATACTCTCAAAAATTTTAAATAGAAAATCTTACCAAAGAAATAAATGATAGGTATAAGAACCAAAGGGAAAAATTAAAACTTAAAAATGCAACTATCTAAACAAAAACTCAGGAGAGCAAATCAATGGTAGAAGGGTAATGACAGAAGAACCAGTGAAACTTGAGAAGATCAAGAGACTGTATACAGTCAGGACAACACAGAGAAAATAGATTGAAAAGAACAAAAACTGAGCCTCAGGGACCTACGTTAGAATAACAAAAGATCTAACATTTGCACCATCAGTGTCCAAGAGTCCCAGAAAGGAAGGAAAAAGACTGTGGAATTGAAAAAATATTGAAGAAACAATGGCTGAAAACTTCCTGGCTTTGGTAAGAGATCAGCCTACAGATCCAAGAACCCAATAAACCCAAAGAAATCAACACCACGACGTACCATAATCAAATCTCTGAAAACTAAAAAGCAAAACGACTTCTCGACAGCAGCAGAGAGGAACAACTGATTACTTATGGGGAACAGCAATTCAAATGTGGTTTCTCATTAGAAACCACAGAGGCCAGAAAGAAGTGGAACAACATTTTAAAATGTTGAATGAAAGAAACTGTTAACCTAGGATTCTATATTAAATGAAAATATACTTCAGAAACGAAAGTGAAATAAAGATATTTTTTGGTAAGCGGAAGTTAACAGAAGTTTTTTGCCAGCAGACTGACTCTAAAAGAAGGGCTAAAGAAAGTTCCTCAGGTAGAAAAGAAATGATATTGGTAGAAATTTGGAAAATTGTGAATAAAGAAACAGCAAAATAAGGGTAAATAAATGAGTAAATGTGCTTAACAGTTAAAAGCAAGTTTATAATATTGTCTGATGTGGTTTTCAATATATAGAGAGAATATGTTTAAAAATTTTTTTTTACATTTATTTATTTTTGAGAGACACAGAGACAGAGCACAAGTGGGGAGGGGCAGAGCGAGAAGGAGACAGAATCCGAAGCAGGCTCCAGGCTCTGAGCTGTCAGCACAGAGCCCAAGGTGGGCTCAAACTCACAAACCGTGAGATCATGACCTGAGCCGAAGTTGGACGCTCAACTGAATGAGCCACCCAGGCGCCCCATAGAGAGATCATATTTAAGACAATGATAGTGTAAAGCAGGGAGGATAAAAGGATCTAACATTTGTAAGGTATCCACATTGAACTTGAAGTGGCAAAATATTGACACTAGTAGATGACAATAAGCTATATGTGCCTATTATAATCCTTAGATAGCCACTTAAACACAATGCAAAGAGATATACTGAAAAGCACAACAAATAAATTAAAATGGAATTCTAAAAAAAAAAATGTTCAAGTGACCCACAGGAAAACAGAAAAATAATAAATAGGGGAATAAAAAAGAGGGGAAAAATAGAAAATAAATAATAAGATGATCTAAACCCACCAATTAAAAGAGAGACTGGCAAAATGAAAAAAAAAAATGACCCACCTATATGCTGTCTACAAGAAACTGATTTCAAATATAATTATACAAACAGGTTAAAAGTGAAAGTATGAAGAAGCATATACCATGCAAATAATCATCAACAGATAGCTGGTGTGGTCACATCATATCAGCTAAAGTTCAGGCAATAAAAATCACCAGGCATAAGGAGGGATATTACATAATAACATGAGTCGATTCACTAAGATGATATAATAATTTTAATGTGTATGCACCAAATAACAGAAATGGCAAATACATAAAGGAAAAACTACCAGAATGGAATTGGAAAATAGACAAACCTTCAGTTAGAGTTGGAGACTTCAACATGCTTCTCGTAGTGATTAACAGAATTGGTAGATAAGAGGTCAGAGTGTAGAAGAAATAAACAGGATCATCCAATGATATCTAATTGATATATACAGAACACTTATCCCCAAAATTGTAGAATACTTTTTTTTTTCAAGCATGCATGGGACTGTATCTTGGGTCATTAAACCAACTTTAACAAATTTAAAAGACCTGAAATTACACAAACTATGTCCTTTCACCATAATGGCAACAAACTGAAAAATCATTAACAGAAAGGAAGCAGGAGAATTTCCAAATGCTTGGAAATTGAACAACACATTTCTTAAACACGGGTATAGGTTTAGGAGCCTCGCTTTAAAATTCTATGACTAATCCTGTCACTTAGTGTTACCAACTGGGTGTTTCTCCAAGAAAGTGATAAAACCTTCTCCCTCTGTACATGTATAGACATGAGTTTAAAGTGCTCCAGGCATGTCTAGGGAAAGGGGAAGGGGACTAATACTGTGCACCTAGTAAAAGCATGTGTGACCATTGTTTTTATTTAACCATCACAACCACCTATCACAGTGTTGTCATTCAGCTAGGTGCCTGTGCTGAGTGGTAGGAAACCAGCTGAGGATTCTTGGGAGAAGTCTGGATGTTGGAGGGAATTTTAAGTAAATCAGAGGAGCCAGGGTTAACCAGAATTTTACAGGGAATTTTAAGTAAACCAGAGGAGCCTGGCGGGATATGATTATAAAAAGGTGGAAAGAGGCTTAGTCAGAAAGAGTTCCAAGGGGCTCCCTGATAAGTCCTCACTCTGGAAAGCAGTGGGAAGCACTAAGAAAATTTAAGCCGAGGGATGACATTTTACAGCGATTACTTTAGTGACAGCAGATCGCAGGGAGAAGAGATTGAAAGCGAGGGGCTCAGTTATTGAAAAGTGGTGAGGATTTAGGTAGTACTGTCACCATTTTACACTCAGTAAATACAGCCTCAAAGAAGGTAAGTACAGCGGTTTTTTTTTTCCCCAAGGATAAAAATATTAAAGAGGACAAAGTGATCATATGCTAAATACGCTGTTCCAGTAACATTTCACAAGATACACAATAAAGAATGTAGCAAGTCTGGCATACTTTAATAGTAAACAGTGACTATTATTTCACTTCTAGAAAGGGCAGGTGTAATGATGCCAGCTGACCATTGGGAAACCGGGGCTCAAAGCAGGGTTTACCAGGGTCCCTGCATTAGCTGCACAGCCCCCCAGCCTCCCGCCCTCGATCCCCGGGACGGCCCCTGTCCCGCAGGTCAGGGTCAGGGCACCTTCACCCGCTCCTACCCGCTGAAGCTGCAGGTGCGACCGCTCAAAGTCCAGATGGAAGAAGTTGCCCACGAAGGGCAGGGGTACGGGGCCCGGCGGGTAGTTCTTGGGGCGCCGTCTTTTGAGGAAATCAGCAAAGAACAGAAAGGCGACGGCACCCAGCAGGACCGTGCGCAGATGCAGCACTGCCCAGACGGCGGCCGCCAGGGAGCCCACAGCCGCGAGCATGGCTCGCAAAGTCCTCTCGCTCGGCTGAGCTCGGAGCAGGCGACGTCCCCGCCGGTCCCTGCAGCCGAGCTCGCGGCACTGCCGGCCCGCCCCCGACTCCGCCGCGCCCCGCCCCTGCCGCGCCGAGCTCCCCCACTGCGCCCCGCCCGCCTGTACGGTCCCGGCTCTTGGCCCCGCCCGCCTGCTGCCGCGCCCAGTGAACTTCCTCTTCCCCTGCTTCCTTCCCCGGACCCCGGCCCCCGGCCGGGCGCGCTGCGCTCCGGAAAGCCTGGCACCGAAGTCGTGGGCGGCCCCGCGCCGCGCGTCTGGAACAGGCCAGGCCAGGCGCGTTGTTCTTCTCTGTTTAGAAAGCGCGTCTCGGTCTGAGACCACTGGGGATCTTGGGTTTGTGGTGCATCTCCCCAAGAGCGCCACAGGCGCTGGAGCTCAGTGTTTTTCAGTCGCCCTCTCTCATCCAAACGTTGGAATCTTTCCTGGGGAACAGGACTGATAAGGGCAGCACTTGGCATTTCTTGGGCGCCTCGCTGAATGCCAGGCAGCACCCTCGCGTCTGTACGTGAAGCGTTTCATTCTGACCAAATTACGCAAGCGATGCTCTTTTTACTTCCGTCCTGCCTTTGAGGAAACTGACACGGAGAGGTTAAGTGGCATGCACGTGGTGGATAAATAAATCCACTGGACCACAGCACCTCGGAACAAGAGCCTGCAATTGTAACTCTTTGAAGACGAAAAAGCGTTGCATCAGAGCCTCCAGCACTGAGCCTAGGTCTTCAACAGGGGCTAAATTAACACTGGAAGGTGTTTTAGTCCTCCTTTTGGGTATGCCTTGTGAGATTTCCCTTCTGAAGCCCCAACACGGTGGTCAGGCCCCAGGTTCCAACTTCCCATGCCATCCCGTGCGTGCTACCTGTGTCTCGCCATGAGTGCTACCTGTGTCTCCCTGTGCGTGCTGTGTCTCACCGTCCTCAAAACAGGAAGCATAGTCCTGGAGTACTATAGCACTTCCCCATGTACTTAACACGTAGATAAACAGTCTGCGTAGGATAGGATAATCTGTTTTCTGCCTTTCCCGAATCAGAACCGCATCTCATACACTCTGTATGAACCAAGTGTTGGACTTTACCTGAAAGCCACAAAAATTGATAGTTTGCATATGTTTATGATAAGCTGCTTTAAACTTCTCTAAGAAGAAAAATTAAGACCACTTATTTGAAAACAAAGATTTCTATTACTTGTCTAATCTTCCACCACATGCATGCATTAACAATTAGAAGACACAAGTGTTTTTCAAATGCTTTTAAGAATTTAGTGTAAAAATTGATTGAAGTGATGTATTACTTTTGCTAGGAAGTAACTTGGTCCACCAATCTTTTATATTTGCTTAGGATGTTTCTTCCCCATTATCTGAAAGTTGAAGGCATTTCTGTCATACTGAAAACAAACTTAAATGTGCCCAAAAATGTTCGTGTGTCCTGTATTAGTATATCTCTGATGCCCTGGAAATCTGAATGCTGATCTAAACTGGCATTTAGAATATTCAAGAAGAAAAAAAATAGCTACTTTAATACCAACTTCTTAGATTTCATGAAGATTTTGGTGAGGAACAATAATACATAAGTATTGACTAAACTCTAAAAGTTCCTTTCTGGGGCGCCTGGGTGGCTCAGTCGGTTAAGCGTCTGACTTCACTCAGGTCATGATCTCACGGTCTGTGAGTTCGAGCCCCCGCGTAGGGCTCTGTGCTGACAGCTCAGAGCCTGGAGCCTGCTTCAGATTCTGTGTCTCCCTCTCTGTCTGACCCTCCCCCGTTCATGCTCTGTCTCTCTCTGTCTCAAAAATAAATAAATATTAAAAAAAATTAAAATAAAATAAAAGTTCCTTTCTATAAAATATAAAATACTCAATATTTAAAAAGAGTCAGGCAAGGGAGATCAGTATTTAACACTGGATATTTTGTGTCTTGTGTTTGTATCATAGTATTAAAATAGCAAGTATAACATTTTAATATTTGCTGATACACTTTTATAAAAGTAAATCCTAACTTAGTAAGCTTTTGTAAAAAACGAAGGAGAAGTAGTGATTTTTTCAAACAAAAAATTGAGGGAGTTTTCTGCCAGTAGAACTGCCTTACAAGAAATGTTAAAATAAGTTCTTCCTAAAGAAGTAAAAAGTTATAGGTCAAGAACTCAGGTCTACAGAAAGAAAGGGAGGGCATTAGAGAAGAAATTAATGAAGGTAATATAAATCTTGTGTTTTTCTTATTCTTAATTTATGTAATAACAGTTTGATCAAAATAAAGATAGCGGCAATGAATTCAGTGATTATAGCTTATAAATAAGTGATATGAATGATGAAATGTTGTAAGGGAAGGCAGTAGGAAAACTATTATGAGGTACCTGCACCACTAATGAAGCAGTGCAGTGTTATTTGAAAGTGGATTTGGGTCATTTGGACATGTGCGTTGTAAATTCTAGGGCAACCACTTAACTAAAAAGAAGAAATGTAATTGATCTGCTTGAGACAGCAGAGAAAATGGAATTGTATAAAATGCTCAGTTAAAACCAGAAAAGGCCGAGGCAATTGAAGCCAAAAATAGGAACAAAAATCAAGCACAAGGAGTAAAAAACAGCAATGCATGTGGTAGATATCCATACAACTGTATCAACAACCACTTTAAATGTCAGTGGTCTAAATACACTCATTAAAAAACAGTCTGTCAGAGTGGATAAAAAAAAAATGACCTCTTTTAGATTGTTGTCAGGGTATAGAAATGCAACTGATTTTTGTGATTTTTAAATTTTTTTTAAAAAATGTATTATTTTTGAGAGAGAGAGAGAGAGAGTGCAAGCAGGAGAAGGGCAGAGAGAGCACGGGGCCGGGGGGAGGGGGGCGCGGGGGGGGAGACAGAGGATCTAAAGCAGGCTCTATGCTGACAGCTTAGAGCCCCATGCAGGCCTTAAACTCATGAACTGTGAGATCATGACCCGGGCTGAAGTCCAATGCTTAATTGACTGAGCCACCCAGGCTCCCCGAAATGCAACTGATTGATTTTGTATCCTGCAGCTCTGCTGAATTCATTTGTTAATTCTAACAGTTTTTTGTGTGAAATCTTGAGGGTTTTCTGTATATAAAGATTATGCCATCATGAAAGAGATAATATTAGTCTAGCTTAAAAAAGAATAAAACAGGGGCACCTGGGTGGCTCAGTCAGTTAAGCTTCCGACTTCAGCTCAGAGCATGACCTCATGGTTTGTGAGTTCAGGCTCCCATTGGACTCTGTGCTAATGGCGTGGAGCCTTCTTTGGATTCTCTGTCTCCCTCTCTCTCTGCCCCTCCCCTGCCCTCTCTCTCTCCAAAATAAATAAATAAACAAACATTAAAAAAAAAAAAAGGAACAAAACACTTGGGAATAAAACAAGGAAGCGGGGCACCTGGGTGGCTCAGTTGGTTAAGCGTCCGACTTCAGCTCAAGTCATGATCTCACAGTTGATGAGTTCAAGCCCCACATAGTCCCACTGCTGTCAGCACAGAGCCCACTTTGGATCCTCCTTCCCCCTCTTTCTGCCCCTCCCCCACTTACACTCTCTTAAAAGTAAATAAACACACAAAAAAAGGAATTAAGCAAGGAAGCAAAAGGCCTACACACTGAAGACTATAAAACATTGTTGAAAGAAATTTAAAAAGACAAATAAGTGGAAAGACACCCCATGTTCATGGATGGGAAGACCTGATACTGTTAAAATGTCCGTTCTACCCAAAGTGATTCAATGTGATTCCTATCAAAGTCCCAATGGCATTTTTTTCACAGAAATAGAAAATATAATAGCATAATTCACATGGAACCACAAAGGACCCCAAATAGCCAAACCAATCTTGAGAAGGAAGAGCAAAGCTGGTGGGCTCACATTTCTTGATTTTAAAACTTCTGATAAAGCTATAGCAATTAATAAAGTACTATAGTGGCATAAAAAACAGATATGCTAATGAATGGAACATCATAGCCCAGAAGCAAACCTGCATACAGATGGTCAAATGATCTTCATCAAGGGTGCCAGATTTACACAATGGGGAAAGGATAGTCTCTTCAATAAATGGTATTGGGAAAACAAGATCTACCTGCAAAAGAATGAAATTGGACCCTCATCTTACATCATATACAAACATTAACCCAAACTGGATTAAATAATTAAACATAAGACCTGAAACTATAAACCTTCTGGAAGAAAAACAGGAGAAAGTCTTCATACTTAAGTGAAAGGGCACTTTTGAGAAAGGGCACATTTGAGAAACAAATGCATGCAATATTCCCTTCACAAAGCTTGTGTTCAGATCATTGTAGTTAAGAACTTCAGTGCAATGTGTCCTGAGGAGACTGATCAGTATAGATGAGATTTCACCCTTGTAAGGTATTAGATATTTCAGAACTTGTAGCTGAATCTATTTTCACAACCCTCTCTCTAAAGTGAAGTGATTATTCCCGTTTTACAGATGGTCCAATAAGTTCAGAGCAGTGAACTGTTTTGCCAAAGCCCACAAAAGCAGAATAGGTGCCACTGTGAAAATAGGAGCCCTAGTCTTTTTATTCAAAGACATGTACTCATGTTTCACTATCACTTACAAGAAAATAGATTATAGCGACTGTGAAACAGGGTACGAAGGAGTTGTCACCAGCATCATTCAAAGAGAAATCACAATAGGTTATCTGGAGAAGAATGTAAGTGTCAGGAGGAATGCTGGATTAGAAGGGCTTTAAGACTCTCTAACACTGGGGGGTGCCTGGGTGGCGCAGTTAAGCATCCGACTTCAGCAGGTCACGATCTTGCGGTCCGTGAGCTCGAGCCCCGCGTCAGACTCTGGGCTGATGGCTCAGAGCCTGGAGCCTGTTTCCGATTCTGTGTCTCCCTCTGTCTCTGCCCCTCCCCCGTTCATGCTCTGTCTCTCTCTCTGTCCCAAAAATAAATAAAAAAACGTTGAAAAAAAATTTTTTTAAAAAGACTCTCTAACACTGAGCTTCTATGATTTTATGAGTCCTCCAGGGAAAACAGAGTTAGATATATAGAGATGGATGTATACCACATACCCTTTAAAAAATTATTCTTATTTTCTGTTCTTTGCAGGTAATGGGTAGATACCATTTCGTGAAACATAAAGCCATCTGATGCTACGTGATACCCTTTGATTTATATATAACTTTTTAATGGGTTGATGTTCAAATTTTAATTCTAGAAAAACTGATCATTTTTCTACAGTGAGGCACATTTAAAATGCCTCTCTTATTTATGTAAATGTATGGCGAGTAGCCCCTTTTGCCCTGGGATTATGGTGTGAAAAGCTTTTAAATCACTTGTTGAAGTTTATCATATACCCAGAAAAGTGCACAAATGGTAAGTGCACAGCTCAGTGAATTTGCAGAAAGTTAACTCATCCTGTATAAGTAGCACACAGAACAGGAAATAAAATATTACCAGCAATCTGTCCTCTGCTACTTGCCAGGCATTATCCTTTATCCCGGGGTAAGTTTTACCCTGGTTTATAAAACTCCAGGTTGTCTAATGCTTGTTGAACCAAGCTGAACCCTTGCTGGTCTCACTCAGGAACCAGTGTTCCAGGAAATATTTAGGTAGCTATTTTTTAGATCGAACTTTGTCCTCACTTTTGATCATCTTACTGACTTTATCATCTTCAGTGCCTGCCTCCTTGTCCGTTTTCACATCATCCCTTCAGACTCTGGCTGTTCAGCTGGGGTCCTTCATTCCTCATTGGAAGGATATGAGCTAAGTTCTGAGAATATTAAACACCTTCACAAAAGAAACACGGTGACTCCAGTCTTGTAACTGTGGTTACAATTGTTTCGGGACATGGGATTCGGGCAATTGTTTCAGGACATGGGATCAAATCTTCCCCTGTGGATTATGGGGCTCGGTTATCGAGAAGACGTGAGTGCCGATTGACCCTAGAGCTGGATCTAGGCAAGATCTCCGCATCCCCTCCCCTGTCCTTGGAATGTACAGCTGGCTTGCCTTCCCTGCTCCCAGAAGCTACCCCAAGGATACAACTTTATAAGTGTGGTGTTGAGACTATCTGGATGGTATATATGGCTGAAGCCAGTTAAAGCCTCTCTATAAACTTAAGATTTGGCAGCTGGGTGTGGAAACCTAGTCATCTTGTGGCCACCGAAGACAATCCTGTTTTAGATCCAATAGCAAAAGCACAATCTATGAAAGAAAAAGTTAAGTTGCCCTTCATTGAAATCTAAAAAAATCGCTCTGTGATAGATGTTCTTAAGAGAATGGAAAGTCGTTGGGGCGCCTGAGTGGCTCAGTCGGTTGGGCGTCCGACTTCGGCTCACGTCATGATCTCACAGTCTGTGAGTTCAAACCCCACGTCGGCCTCTGTACTGACAGCTCGGAGCCTGGAGCCTGCTTCGGCTTCTGTGTCTCCCTCTCTCTCTGCCCCTCCCCTGCTCATGCTCTGTCTCTCTCTGTCTCAAAAATAAATAAAAACATTAAAAAAAATTAAAAGAATGGAAAGTCGAGCCACAGACTAGGAGAAAGTATCTGCACAAAATATACCCAATTAAATATATCCAAAGTATACAAAGAATTCGTAAAACTCAACAGTACAACCCAATTACAAAGTGGGCAAAAGATCTGAACAGACACCTCGCCAAAGAAGATATACAGATAGCATATGAACAGCTCCTTGACATTATATGTCTCTGGGAATTGCACATTTGAGCAATAATAAGATACCACTGCAAACCTATGACAAAACAAAACAAAACAAAAAACCAAACCAAAACAAAAAACTACAATACCAAATGGTGGTAAGGATGTGGAGCAACGGGAACTTTCATTCATTGCTCGTGGTTGTACAAAATAGTGCAGCCACTTTGGCAGATATTTTGGCAGTTTCTTACAAAGCTAAAGATAGGCTCCCCGTAGGATCCAGCAATCATGCTCCTAGGTATTTATCCAAATGAGCTGAAAACTTATGTCCACACAAAAGCCTGCCCGTAAATGTTTATAGCAGCTTTACACATATTTGCCAACCACAGAAAGCAACTGAAATATTCAAACGGTGAATGGATGAGCAAATTGTGATCTGTGGATACAATGAAATATTATGTAGCAATAAAAAGATTTTAGCTATCAAGCCACAAAAAGACATGGAAGAAACTTAAATACTTATTTTTAGTGAAAGCAACCAGTCTTAAAAGCCTACATACCTCATGACATAATGGAAAAGGCAAAAAGTACGGAGACAGTAACAAGATCAATGGTTACCAGGGGTTTGGGGGATGGAAGTAGGCAGTGAACAGGTGAAGCACAGAGGATTTTTAGGGCAGTGAAATTATTCTGTACAATACTGTAATTGGATACATGACATGCATTTGTCAAAACCCATAGACCGGTAGAACACAAAGAGTAAACCCTAGTGTAAACCTGGGACTTCAGTTAATGATAATGTATCAATACTGGCTCATCAATTATAACAAATGTATCAAGATGTTCAGATGTGAGTACCAGGGGAGACCCAGTGAGGGGGAGAATGATGCTATGTGGGAACTCTGTAGTATCTGCTCAGTTTTCTGTAAACTTAAAACTGCTTTAAGAAAAAATCTATTCAAATGACAGAACTTTTCATTGTATCAATGCTAAATTTTTTTTTTTTAAATTTTGTTTATTCATTTTTGAGGGGGGTAGGGGCAGAGAGAGAGGAAGACATAAAATACCAAGCAGGCTCCAGTCTCTTGAGATGTCAGCACAGAGCCTGATATGGGGCTCGAACCTGTGAGCTGTGAGATCATGACCTGAGCAGAAGTCAGACACCTAACCGACTAAGCCCCCCAAGCTCCCCTCAATGCTAAATTTTCTAAATGTGATAGTTTATTATGATTATGTAGGAACATCCTTTTTTTTTTTTTTTTTTTTTTTTTTTTAGTATATACAAGCTAAAATGTTTAAGGTTAGATATTATGATGCCTGTAATTAATTCTCAAATGGTTCAGATAAACAGAAAAGGGGGGGAGGGCAGGAAGAGAGGGGAAGCTGAGGAGGAGGGAAGCAGGGAAAACAGGAGCACAAATGCAGTAAAACCTAAAAAACTAGTGAATCTAGGGGAAGATTCTAAGGGAGTATTATGAATAATTCTTTTGTAAGATTGACATTTTGGGAGAAAAAAGGTAAAAGGGAACTATAATATAAAGAAAAGAGAATTAGGGGTGCCTGGGTGGCTCAGTGGTTGAGTGTCTGACTTTGGCTCAGGTCATGATCTCGCAGTTCATGAGTTCGAGCCCTGTGTCAGTCTCTGTGCAGACAGCTCAGAGCCTGGAGCCTGCTTCAAATTCTCTCCCTCTCTCTCTACCCCCTCCCTGCTCATGCTCCGTCTCTCTCTGTCTCTCAAAAATGAATAAACATTAAAAAAATTAAAAAAAAAAAAAAGGAAAAGAGAATTAGGTGATAAGTCAACAACTCATAGTCTATTCCTAATTTTGTTTCTTAATAGCTGTAGGGCTTTCTGGAAATGCTTTGGGGCTTTCTGAACAGCACGCACTCTCTTTGGCACTGAAATGGAGACTGGCCGTTCTTAATTATCCTCCTCAAAATAATCGCAGGGCCACCCCAGTGAGATAAAGAAGGTGAAATTGATCTGTGAAGTATCTTTATTATTTTATCTTACATTCCCCCGTTCTTTAAGAAGTTTCTCTCTGGAGCATTTACTTTCTGCAGCACTTAGTTGACATTCTCTGATACTAAAATGACTCAATTTGAAACTTTTAACTTAATAACTTTCACAAACTCACTTATTGCTATGCTCCAGAACAACTGTACCAATTCATTCCGCCACGCATGAGCACACACACGCACGTGCAAATGGTATCATTGACTGCATATACTTGTAAGTTATTGCCTTCCTTTGTGTTATTATTTTTTAGGTTTTTCCATTTAGTTTTCAGATGACTTACAAATATTATTCATCCAGCATATCTGATAAATACAGAAAAAATGGGGGAGGATGGAAGTGCTACTATGATAAAGGTATTATTTCATTGGCTATTAGAGATAAAAATTGAAGTGATAAGATGATGCATGTATATTGCATGTGTATTATATGTACAATATAAATATATATAAATTTATATACAAATATATAGTATATATAATGTAATATATAATACATGAAATATATATTATATATTTATATAAATATAAATGATGTATAAATAGAATTAAACATTTGATTCTTAAGAATAAAGAAACAATCTTATAAGCAAAAACAAACAAACAAACAAAAACCAATTCTAGAAAACTTACAAAGGGACAGGATTGGAGGACCATTTAAAGATTTAGAGAGAAGGCTTCAAAACAGGACAAAATCTGGGACTGGATTAAAGCCTGTAAGGGGAAGAAAATATTTTCCTTCTTTCCTTTCAGGTCCTTTGGCTGGAATTATAGTTAAATTGATAGAAGACAGATCAATGGGAGAAAAGCAAATTTAATTTTGTACCTAGGGGAGCCCCAAGAATATGAAGCTCAAAGAAGTGACCAAAGCAGCTTTTATAACTTTTAGACAGAGAAACAATAATTTTTGAAGAATTGACAGTTCAAAGGGGTTTGCATTCAAGGTAGCAAATTGTAATGATGCAGTTACAAAATTTGTTTGTACAGCCTTCTTGGCCATGAATTTCCTATATCTGGTGATAAGAATGTCCTCTTACCCTCCAGGTGTAGGGAGGGTTCATTTCACATGAGGAATTTATTTCCTAAAGCTTTCAGGAGGCCAGAGGAGAGTCAGAGTGTCCTTACTGCACTGGCTGTTTCTTAAGTAATTTTAATTCAAAACAATCAATATGCCAAAGCAGCATGTTTTAGGGCAGCCTCCCCTGAACCCCATGAAGATATCTGTAGGCATCTAGGCTGCAGGAATCATTCCACTATCCCATCTAGTGCTGCTGGAAAGCATGAACTCTACCTCCTTTCCCCATCTTTCAGGGCTCCAAAATTTGAGATTCCTGCCGGTCTAGCTTAGATTATGCACTTGCTCCTTTGCTGGGGGATTCAGGTGCCTTGATTTACAATCCCATTACGGTGTGACACAGTGGGGAAGCTGTAATTTCCCAAAAGAAAACCGGGGTGCTGTTAAGATATAAGAGATAATGGATGCTAAATGGTCAATAGGTATATATATTTTGTATACATATGATATATATATATATATATATATATATACATAATGATTTATACATACATACACACATATATACATATATACACATTGCTCTATGTGCAGTATATATAAAAGGTATATAAATATACATATATACATTGATACACACACATATCTATACTTACATATTGCTATACACACATTGCATCATACAACATATGACACATGTTTACAGGTGATAAGAATCAACAAGAAATGGCGAAATGGGATGGATAAGATAGAAAAACGAGGACGCGGGTGTGGTTAGAAAGTTGGCATTAGTGGGGAGCCTGGGTGGCTCAGTCAGTTAAGCATCCGACTTCAGCTCAGGTTGTGAACTTGTGCTTCCTGAGTTTGAGCCCCATGTTGGGCTCTATGCTGACAGCTCAGAGCCTGGAGCCTGCTTCAGATTCTCTCTCTCTCTCAAAAATAAATAAACATTAAAAAATTTTTTAAAAAGATTGGCATTAGTGTTTGATGCCAATTTTATCCTAATGTTGGTACAGAAAAGGTTGGGTGGGAATTAGAACATTCAAAGGTTGTATATAAATTCAAATATAAAATATATTCAAATATAAAATAGAGCCTAAACTTGAAAATTCCCCGAGCAGACAATACCATGTAAGTCATGTAAGCAACACGCAATCTAGCTTATTTTATGAACATAAGCAAAACTTAGCTTGGATCATTTTTTGTAAATGCCCTCATAATCACAAAAGAGACTTCAGTTACCTTCCTGAAACGCTGTAAGATAATCTCTTTTACCAATCTCCTGCTGTCTAGAAACGCCCACTTCAATAACCAATCCTTTGTAATGGTTAAATAGCTTCCTAATTTTGACTGTATAAGCCATCCTCCATGGTCATGTCTCTGAGCTTCATATCATTTTGGGGCTGGAAATTTCCCAGACTGTGAACTGCTATTATGTGCACGATAAACTCTTAATACTACTTTGCTGATCTGGTTTAATTTGTACTGTTTCTGAATTTTCGGCAAGGTGAAGCCTGACGAAATGGCTGCTGATGAAACTTGTTGCAAACCATAGACAGTGACCAGGTACCAAGGACACTTAACCCTTAACCCTGCCCTAGACAGGTGGACCTGGTGAGGTGATATGTGTGCACACTGCAGCTGCTGAGGAATAGTATTCGTTTATTGCTCAACAACCATTTATTGAGCACATATCACAGGTTGGTTTCTATTGTAGGCACTGGAGATACAGTGGTGAAGAAGACAGGTAAGGCTCTGGCTCAGGGGACATTATGTTCCAGTTGAAGGCAGCTAATAATAAAACAATAAGAAAAAATCAGATAGCCCTACGCACTATTCAGAAAAGTAAAATAGAGCCAGGCCAAAGAGCATGATTAGTGGTTCCCTAAGGCTTACTGGTCTAGGAAGATCTCCCTGAACAGGGAACTTTTTGGCAAGGAGCCAAAAATGCTAGTGTAGTTAAGGGGGGGGGGGGCAGAATCCATAAAAGGACTAATGGCTCTATGGTGAGAAGAAACTTGGCATATTTGTGTTTCCAGAGCAGAGTGAAGAGGATGAAGAAATAAAAGGGTTAGGGGAGTGGTTGAGAGATAGGAGGAGGGAGATCATGTCAGGCAAGGAATTTGTAAGCCAGGGAAGAAGTTTGGGTTTTATGTGAATTTTGATCAGAAGCCATTGGAGCTTTTTAATCAAAAAGTGACATGATCTGATTTTTTTCCCCCTGTTAAATGACACTGTCTTCCTTGAAGAAAATGGATTGTAAGTGTGAGAGCAGAAGGAGGGTGGGGCGCCTCGGTGGCTTGGTCAGTTAAGTGTCCGACTCTTGATTTCGACTCAGGTCGTAATATCATGGGTTCGTGAGATCAAGCCCCATGTGGGGCTCTGTGCTGACAGCACGGAGCCAGCTTGGGATTCTCTCTCTCCCTCTCTCTCTGCCCCTCTCCTGCTCACTTCCGCACGAGCATGTGCATGCACTCTCTCTCTCTCTCAAAAGTAAAAACAAAACGAAACAAAAAATAATAAAAAATATAGCAAAAGAAGGGAGACTGGTTAGGAAATCATTGTAGTAAGCAGACTGGTAGATAATGGCTTAGCATGACAACAGTAGAGGGGATGAAGAGAAGCATTTTGGATTCAGGATAGATTTTTGGAGGCAGGGTCTGTAAGATGGGCATGGTGATGGAAAAAGTAACCAAAAATAATGATGACAATATCTCTTGGTATTTTACTCAATCCACATAACCATACTCTGAAGTACATGCTGTTATGAACCCATTTTCCAAATGAAGAAATGGAGGCACCGAAAAGTAAAGTATCTAATTTTTGACAATTAAATAAAACTAGGTCACTGTTCTTATTGTATGTAGGTAGTAGTGCTATTTGTCAAGATGGGGACAGCTCGGGGCGCCCGGGTGCCCGGAGCCTGACGTGGGCTCAAACCAACAAACAGCGAGATCATGACTTGAGTTGAGATCAAACTGGATGCTTAACTGACTGAGTCACCCAGGTGCCCTGCCCTGCATTTAAGAAATTCTTGAGTGAAAATGTCTACAGGGTAAATTCATAAAAGTAGACAAATTGGATCAAAGAGTTATGTTCATTTAAATGCTGATGTAACTGGTTTTTCGAGTCTCCACCACCTCTGTATGAGGAGGTCTGTTTCCCTACATACTTGCCAACTTAGAACTAATGGTTATTTGGGGCGCCTGGGTGGCGCAGTCGGTTAAGCGTCCGACTTCAGCCAGGTCACGATCTCGCGGTCCGTGAGTTCGAGCCCCGCGTCAGGCTCTGGGCTGATGGCTCGGAGCCTGGAGCCTGTTTCCCATTCTGTGTCTCCCTCTCTCTCTGCCCCTCCCCCGTTCATGCTCTGTCTCTCTCTGTCCCAAAAATAAATAAAAAACGTTGAAAAAAAAATTAAAAAAAAAAAAAAAAAGAATTAATGGTTATTTGCTGATTGGATTAGTGAGGAATGATTGCACTTTTTTCCCCCAATTTTATTACTTACTATTTTTAATTACATTATTTTTAACCTCAAAAGTGATGTGGTGCATATCTTTCTGAGAGACATTTACATTTATTTTTCTCTGAAATCATGTCCTTCACCCAGTAGTAGACTTTTATCTATTATTTATGTTATTTTCTTCATGGTTTTCCTGGTCTTTTTGGATTTGGTTCTAGTATTTTTACCATATAGAAGTGTTTGTTTTTTAATGTAGAGTCAGAATTACCATTTTTTTTTTCTTTTTTTAGGGCTTCACAGCTTTGTGTCATGCTGAGAAAAACTATCCCAGCTGTAGTAATATAATTTCCCCACATTTTCTTTGAATTCTGCTGTGGTTTGATTTTTCCTTTAATATTTTTGACCCCTCCGATCCTTATTCTGCTGTGAGAAGGAGGTATAGCTCTAACTTCATCTTTCCCCCAGTGGCTATCCGTTTACTAATTAATTCATCTTCTTCCTACCGATTTAAAATACTATATGTTTTTTTTTAGAAAGTAAAATATTCTTTCTCCCTCCCTCTCTTTTATCTATGTATTTACATATGTATATATGTACCTGTCTATCGATCGATCTAAGATTATGTGAGCCCTCTGTCTGTTGATCATTCTATCTATTCGTGTGCTAATACATGTCTTTTTTTTTTTTTAATTTGAAATCCCAGAAGCTTAATTATTTTCTTCAATAAAGTTTTAGCCTTGGTCCCCCTACTCCACAACTTTCCTGTATTTCATATTTTTCTGGCTATTCTTTCCATCTGATTTTCATTATCGACTTGGGAGTCAGCTGACCTAGCCAATTACAAGGGAGATCATGGTGGTAAAACCTGATTCTATTGGCATCAAATCACATCTCTCAGAGTCTTCCAGACTCTCAGAAGTGAGAAGTCCATCCTTCTAGGTTCTCGGACAAAGAGCTCTCATTTCCTCTCTTTCTTATGCTTCAAATGTAAATCAGGAAATCCAGTTGAGGTGATCTTCAAAATACATCTAGGACCCAAGTATTTCTCCCCACCGCCTCCACTGCTGAAGATCGTTTCACAGGTTACCATTATCTCTCACCTGCATCATTGCAAAAGCTTGGTCTTCCGGTTTCTGTGGTTGCCTTTTGAAACATGCCAGCACATTCATGCCTGAGCAGTTTTTGTTTTTTGTTTTTGTTTTTGCTTTTTTCCCAACGGAGCTAGAAGTTGGTTGCATACACGGCAAGGGAGTAGCAGGTAGGATAGCAAAGGAGAGGCTGTCTGGCAAGAGGCAGCGGTGGGGGGCTGTAGTTAAGGCGGGGGGAGTGTGAGGTATGGGAAAGTATGGAATTGTGCCCAGTTGTAAGTAGCCCATTGGTCAGCTAGGGCCTATGGCTATTTTGAGGTGGGTCACCTAAGGGGCTTGTTTAGCCTATTGGTCATTGTGGACCCTTCTACCTTTCTCAGGTCTCCATTGCTCAAACCTGTTGCCTTAAAGTGGCCTCTGCATTCCCCTCTGACAGGTGGACAATGATGAATCTTTGGCATTTGGGTGGAGGTCTCATCTTCAGTAGCTGCTTCATGCTGAGGGAGACATACTGTCCCTACCTAGACTTGTGGGTCCATCAGGGGTTCTGTGCAGTTCAAGACTAGAGCATGGTGTTTTATCAATGTGTTGGTAGGCAATTTGAGCGAAGTTCCTTGGTGCCCAGGTGCATGGAATTTAGGGGAAGGGGATCCTCTGATGGTATGGGGTGGAATCCTTATTGAGCCATCATTTGTATATGGAATTGTTGGATTCTAGAAGAATCTCTTTGATTTAACAAAGAGATTGAAGAGGGAGGGACCAATAATCAGGAACCAATAGTCAGGAATATGAGCATTGAGGCCAGGGGTCCTAACAAGGGAAGAAGCCAGGATAGCCATGACCAGGTTTCTTTCCAGGAAAACCACCTTTGTGCTGCATGGTCCCAGAGGGAGGAAGCCACTCAGATGTGTACAAATGTATTTTGCCTGTAGATCAAGGAGGAAGCTGGATCCACAGAAGCAAGGGAAAAAAAGGGAGGGGGGCCTGAAAAAAGCAAGGTGGTGGCTGTACAGATTGAGTCCATAACATGTGCAGATTCACCCTGGATGAGCTTTGGCTCCCAGTTGTGCCGCACGTCGGGGGGACAGAGTGGGAGAGGCAAGGAAGGGGGTCCTTTGCTCTCACAGGATCTGGCTGTCTGACCTGTTCACCCTCAGGCCTTCAGACCCTACCAGGGAGCCACCTTGGCCAGAGACCTTCAGTTATCTGTACAAGGGTTAGGCTGCTGAAGGGCTGAAAAGAGAGGAGAGGGAAGGAAAGATCCCTCCTAAGGGCAAGAGGGGCAATCCCTCATGCTTTTGGGCAAGGGTGGTCTGGCTGGCTCTCTCTGGAGATTCAGGTCCTCACCATGGAGTAACCTTGGCCAGAGGTAGTCAGTTCCCCAGGGAGGACCAGAGCCAGGGCTACAAAGAGAAAGTCTGGAGAAATTCCTGGATAATCCAGGGGATGTCCTGGTCTGGCATAAGTTTCCTGTGAGGTCACCACATGTGGGAGGACCCAACCTCATGGAGGCCGGTGGTGTGGGTGGTGAAAGAACTCACTCAAGGCAGAACAAAGGGCGTAGAAGTTTATTGAATATACTGCAAGGGAGCCATGGGCAGGACAGCAAAGAGAGACTGTCTGCCTCAGCAGTTCTTTAAAAAAACAAAATTGGGTCATATCATTCGTCTGCTCATACAGCTGCTGAATGGCTTTAATCCTCACGATAGCCCCAAAGGCCCAGTATCATCTGGTTCTTGTCATTTCCCTGCCCTTGTCGGTTACTCCCCCCTTTCAATCTGCTGCAGTCATGGTACCTTCCTGGAATGCGTCAGGCACACTCCTGACTCAGGGCCTTTGCACTTGCTCTTTTCTCTCTCTGCAGTGCTCTTCTGCCAGATACCTGCACGGCTCTGTCCCCGAACCTCCTTCTAGACTTTGCTCAGAAATGATCATTTCAAGAAGGATTTTTCTGACTGCCCTGCATAAAATGACAAAATCTCTCCCTGCTGTTCCATTTTTCTTTATGGCACAAATTCTCATTCTGCATGCTACAAGGCTCTGATTTGTGTTTATTCTCTCCCTCTGCTCCCCACTAGAATGCAAACTCCACAAACAGAGGTGATTTTTTTTTTAACTTGCTTCACTCACTGTGGTATCACCAGTGACAAGCACATAGTGGATCCTCAATAAGCATTTGTTGACTGACTGTGTCACAAGAAGAAGAAAGAGGAGGAGGAAGAGGGGGAGGAGGAGGAGGGCGGAGGGGGAGGGGAAAAAGGAGAAGGAGGAAGAGGAGGGAGGGGAAGAAGGACAAGGAGGAGGACTGGAATTCACATCTTGGAAGAAAATAAAGCAATCTGAAGGAGACATTAAGGAAAGTAGGTCAAATATCCAGAAAGATAGTGAAAAGATGAGCTTCTGTAAGGTGAAAATGGGGTATTTCACACGTAGCAAAATAACTCATATTTGTATTAGCACCAATAGAATTTCTTTTTTTTTTTAATATATGAAATTTATTGTCAAATTGGTTTCCATACAACACCCAGTGCTCATCCCAAAAGGTGCCCTCCTCAATACCTATCACTAGAATTTCTAAATGTGAAAACATAATCTTTGAAATTATTATGAGACTTAATGTGTGTGGTACTTGTTAAGTACTGACTTCATTGGAAGCGATTTAAAAAAGATTTTTAGAAACTAATTTAATCTGAGGAAGGTGAGACGGGGAAGCCAAGGCACAGAAGAGAAGGATCTTGCCCAGAGTTATTTGGCCATAAGTGGTGAAGACAGGATTTAGACCCAGATGACCTGTGCTCCCAATCTTTCCTGTTGTGCTGCTTCTCTGGCTCCTTTCATTTCCCAACTGTACTGTTTCCTCTGGTCATGGCCCTGCTTGGGACTTATCTGTATCTTTCTTATCTATAAGATGGAGGTAATGGGGTTAGCCTACATGGTGTGCTGAACTTTGTAAAGCAAGTGGGGTTCACAAGTGGTGTTTACCGTGGCTGTAGGTCCTATGGGATGCCGTCTATGCACTTTGAAAACGAAAAGAACAGGTAAGAACTTGACATGGGAATCTCAAGGACTGTTAATGAAAATCCTAAAACACCCATAATTTCCAAAAAGTGCGTTCTCCCAAAGACAGGCAACCCTAAACGCCACCAGGGTGTGTGATCATTTAGGACGGTGAAATTTGCGGGAAGTTCTGAGCGGAGCCTGAGAACTTTTGGGAAGCAGTGGGTTGAGTCCGCCCCCATGTGGTCATAAGGTGAAATTACAGAAGCTTAGTTGCTTGGGGAATTCTTGCTCTGTCCTTGTTGCCTTCTTGTTCTGTCCTTGTTGCCGTCCAACCCCTGTGTCCCAGATCTAAGGCCATTGGTGGAACTCTAGCCATGCCAGTCTTTATCTCAGAGAACATACCTTGTTTAAACTGGTCATGGGATACAACTTACTTAGGAAGCATAGCATTTCTAGCCTTTTGTGATCTGAGGCCAGCTAACCTTTCTATCCTCGGTTACATCCAAGGGCATTTCTCTGTTCCCTGTACCTGCCAGACACACTCCTTGCTCTGGACTTCTGAATATATGATCCCCTGGCCTGGAATGCCCTTTGCCTCCCTTTATATCAGAACAAATCTCTGTAACTTTGAGCTAAAAAATACTGTGGACCCCTGTGTCCTTGCTACCAAGAGCCTGAGTTCTTTTTGGAGGAATGCAGTGCTTTTGTGAACTTGCATACTCCAGACCCTAGCACTATGCAACCCACTAGCAAAATTGTGACCTTGCTTTCAAATATTCTAAATTGCATTTTATCGTAAGAGTTTTAAACAATGGAAAGCAACTAATTCGGACACCCTTACTTCCCACCTTGACTAATGAACTATCCTCTTAAATGGTTTCCCTGTTTTCATTCTTTTTCTCCTTCAGTCATTCTCCAAATAGTTGCCAGAGTGAAATGTCTAAAAATTGACATTAATAGACTACTAAGTTGCATGGAACCCTCTGCTGGCTTTCCATTACTTGCCAAGTGCCCTTCAAACGTTTTGATTATGCACATTTATTAGTAAAATGCTTTCAGCATCCACACATAACATAGATTTGTTTAGGTATTTACAAATCATATTAGGTACAACTATAGTCATAGATCATGTATGTTATAAAACATAAAAATAAAAAAGTTAAAAATAACAATTCTTACAATGTTTTAATTAACCCTGTAAAATATCTTGCTGTATTAATACTCACATTTTTATGGTAAGAGCGATATTATTGGATGTACTTGAGTATTTTTGAAACTTCTTATTCTATTTCAGTTTTATTTGAGTATTTCATTTCCATGGATGTTGTTAGCAATAACAATAGAAGCTCAAACATTTTTTCAGTATCCCAGCAGAGAATGAATGAAACACTTGGTGCAAATGAAAATCCATCTGGAAACTGCCGACTTAAAGAAAAGGATCTGAACTCTCCAAAATGGCTTTCGGGAGTCTTTAAAGCTTGACACAACCCACTCTTCCAACTTGGCTCTGAGAATTGTTTCCTTTGAAATACTTGATCCTAGACCTTCCGGACAACTTATGGGTCCCAGGTGGCACTGTACATTTTCACATTTTTGTGCTTTTGCATATGCATGAAACGCCCTTGACCTCTTTTGTCTGCAATTTCTAGACATCTTTCAAAAGTATGCATATAAAGGCCATTTGTCATTGAGCTTTTCCAAATTCCAGCCCTAAACCCTAGACTCAATTGCTTTTTCATTGGGTGCTTGGATAACATCTTTAGATCCCCCCCAGCTACACACACACACACACACACGCACACACACACGCACACACACACGCACACACGTATATATATTTTAGTGTATTATAGATGTTTGATTTATTTGCCCAATTTTCTGCAAGACCAGCAAAGAAACTATCCGTTGACAAGTTCCAAGTTTATGGGAGAAGTTCAAAAAGTGATTTTAGAATGAATGAGTGAATGCCAATAATTGCCATCGAGTCTGAAGACTGCATATGTTTCCCAAATAGTTCTATCATGAATAAACCTCAGTCACCTCCAAACACGACAGAGGCAGGTCCCAATCTCTGTGGTGGGATGCATTGATCTCCTGTGGCGAAAAGCCCATATTACTCTTCCTTTGCAGGAGACTTCTTGCCAGGGACTTTTCATAATGGCCCCAGTCACCTGGGGTTGTTCTGCTCCATTGCCTGTATTCCGCCCCAGGACTGCTGCTCTTATCTGTGCTACCCCTCACTGGAGAAAGAAGACAATATCCTGTGGATATTCTTGAATACATAGGTTTATTTTCCTTGCTTCTTTCCTTCCTCCCTTCCTTCTTTCCTCCCTTCTTTCCTCCCTCCCTCCCTTCCTTCCTTCTACCTTGTTCTCTATCATCCAACCTGAGAGGATTTGGAGGAACATGGTCCAATTCAAGAAGCCAACAGGAAAATGAAGACTTTCTAACAATTAATGAATTGAACCTTGGGCTGCACATTCTGTTGTTAACTTGACGTCACTAGCACTCCACCCAAGGACTCTAAGAAGCTACGGGCTCCATTTGCTGGAATCCCCTTCCTATGGGGTTTCAGGTTAGAACTGGCCAACGAGCAGCACTAGCAGGGGATTTGGAGGATGGAAGGGAAGGAGAAGCAAGAGTCAGCTGCAGCCCTACGCCAGGGCAGATAGGGAGTTCTCAGAGGTTTTCCTACAAGCTCTTGATACTCTTTGCTTTGCTGCTACATAGTTGACCAGAGCTTCACAGACATCTTCATCAACTTTATGGCGAGCTCTTTAGAATCACCCCCTATAATTCCCAAGGCTGAGTGTTTGGTGTTGGCCCCCCCTGATGGTTGCTCTTCCAGCTACTCCAGTGAATGTTCAAGTCCTTACTCCCATAAGGAATGCCTTCTTCCTGGAATACATGGAGTTGTTCCTGTGTTGTTGACCAAACTCTGCCACCTCTTGTGGTAGTGAGGGGTATAGAATGAGTTAGATAGTTGGGTTGTTGACCAGCGGTAGCGGGCATTGAAATCATCCCCAAACACAGGGGTTTAGAACAACAGCCATTTCATTGGCCCCCATTCTGTGGGGTAAGACTTTGGACGTTCAGAGCTCAGAGAGTATGTTCATGTCAGTTCCATGTGGTGCTGCCTGCAGTGGCTTGACTGAGACTGGGAGATCCAAGATGGTGCCATGTAACACCTGAGGCCTAGATGCTGGCTACCTGCTGAGGCGCCTTGATTCTCCTCCGTGTGGCTTCTCTCTCCACGTGGTCTGCCACCACTCAGGAGTCGCGACTGAGTTTCTCTCCATGGCTTCCAAGAGGGGAAAGCGGAAGCCACGAGGCTTCTTTTTTTTTTTTTTTTTTTTTTTAATTTTTTTTTTTTCAACTTTTTTTTTTATTTATTTTTGGGACAGAGAGAGACAGAGCATGAACGGGGGAGGGGCAGAGAGAGAAGGAGACACAGAATCGGAAACAGGCTCCAGGCTCTGAGCCATCAGCCCAGAGCCCGACGCGGGGCTCGAACTCACAGACCGCGAGATCGTGACCTGGCTGAAGTCGGACGCTTAACCGACTGCGCCACCCAGGCGCCCCAAGGCTTCTTAAAGCCTGAGACCTGAAACCGCAGAGCAGTATTTTTGCCACATTCTGTTGGCTCCTTAAGAAGGGAAAAGCGACAAAGTCACGGGAGGGAATGTAGCAGCCACATTTGAAAACCATCTCCACAGTAGCTGAGGAAACTGAGATATAGAGAGGTTAAGTAACTTGCCCAAGGTCACTCAGCTGCAAGGGGTGGGGGCAAGATTTGGCTCTGATCAGTTTGACTCACATGTTCCTGTTTCCTACCACTATGCTACATTGCCTTACAAGTTCCCTTTTATTTATTTCTAAAACTCTTCCTGACTACACGTTTATGTGTCCAATTTCCATGGCCCCTCCCCTCCAAAACGCTATCTTCTTATTCTAATCTTGAAATAAATAGCCTTTTAACTCAACCCTCCACAACATTTCTCTTTAAGGTCTCACATTAAAAAAATTAAGCAAAAAACCTGTCTCTATTTCAGATAACTAAGTCAGACACCTCTGAGTGTCCTAATACTTTAGTTAGTATATGGAGTCTTTATGTTTTACTTAAGCCTGTCAGAACCCTGTACCTGGGCTTAGATCTTGTTTACCTTTCTATCTTTTGGATCCTATAGCATGAGGGCTAGTGCATCATCGGTAATTAACAAATATTGATTGAAGAAACATGCAAACAAGCCCACCCTGTTTTTTAAACACCATTCTGGCTTCTCTGTGACCCGGGAAATGTTTGGTCATTAAAAGTAAGATCTAGGAGCCTGGGCCCTACTCCTCTTAGTGACTCAGAACCCTCGAGGCTTCCCCCCTGCCCTTGCTCTTCTCCTGTTCCACGTTCAGCTAATTTCTGGCCTTTGCCTTAGTATCATGGCATTGGCTCAGTTTTTAAGTGATGGTTTTGACATTCTTGGTTTTGACCTTTAATGACTTTTGAGAGTCATTTTGGATTGGATCTTACCTCGCTTCCCATGTCTGTCATTAAGATCATGGTTTCAGTGGCTCCATTATAATCTCCACAGGAACGGGGACAGTGTCTGTTTTGCTCACCGTGACTAACTACACAATACAAATTTCAAAAAGTATTATGTGGGTTGAACTAACTGGTGCCCGGAACCAGGCCCACCCTGGCACCTGATGAGACTTCTGTTTGAGACAGAGTGAATGACAGAAGTATATAATGAAGTGCTATGGGGCTGCTTTTGCACTAGGGAGGAGCATAAGGACAGATTTATCAAGAGGGGCTTCCCATAAGCCAATAAGCTGAATAATCTCGAGTGAAGCATGCTTAACATAGCCATAATGAACCTTGTGTCAGAGGGGCCAACCGGTTGCCAATTCTCTATGCATATGGTGCTCTTTTTTGCTAAACTCCCCTGGAGCTCCTTTGCTTATTTAACTTTCCTTAATAACCAGCAGATGGCTTCTGTCTGGGCAATCATCAGCTGGTGCTTAGCAATGGCAGATTCAAGAGGAGGCATGGGACTTGTTAGGGGTGGGGGAATCCAGATGCCAACATACAGAATGCCAGGTGAAGTTATCAGGCATTGTCTAATTGGTGTTGGAGGCAGGGAGGACAGCTGAGAGGGGTATTAGAAAGAACCCTAATCAGGGAGCCAGGCAATGGCGGTGGAAATCAGGAGTAAATGCAGAGCAGAGACTAGTTCTGTTCTGAGTGTTCACCGTCTAGCTCTGTGTATTATGCACACAGGTATGCAGTCAACGTACAGGGAATATAAACTGGGGCCCACCATTTATTCACATATCCTTCCATTCAACAAATGTGTGTTGAGGTCTTAACTGTGCACCAGACCCCATCCAGCACAGCCAGGCACTTGAGATACAGCAGTGAACAAGACAGGGTCCTTCTTGTATCTGTGATTGGTTGGCAGGAACATAAGTCAATACATTCATGCGGTACCATAAGCAAACAAATGGGTCCCTTCCCTTTAGAGGAAGAGATTCAGGTAGGCGGCACAACGAACGGCATGGAAAGGAGATTCAGCAACTGGAAGAGTCTCAAAGACTGGGTAGTCAGCTGACTGACAGAAATAAGCAATATCGTAGAGATGGAGAAAATCTAGGAGAGTCCAGGAAAAGCTCTTCTCTGGTTGGTCTTAGTCTTGCTGTGTAGAGTACGAATAATGGCCAGGACGTATGTGATGAATCAAACTCCTTACAACAGTGGAGGGCTGCCCTTTGTCTCAGAGTCCAGGCCTGCTCTCCACTGGAATGCTCACCAAGCCCCCATAACCTATCTTATGGAGGCTTATGGTCTGGTGACGAGTGGGGGAAACATTCATTTATGCGTTCAGCAACTGTTTATTGAGCCTCTTCTCTGTGCTAGACACTGTTCTACGCCCTGGGGCTACCATGCTGGGTTAGAGACAACAAAAACAGACTGCCCTCGTTCTAGAGGAAAACAAAAGAAAAAGGCAACAAATAAATATATGATATTATGTCTGGTAGTGACAATTGCCATGAAAGAAGATGAGGTGGATTAATTGGCTAGAGAGAGACACCAGTGTGTAGGGGTACTTGAGTCAGGGATGGCCTTGTTGAGAAAGTGGCATTTGAATGGGGACCTAACTGGACTGAGGCAGGAGGCCGTGTGAAGGTCACGGGGAGAGCATCCCAGGTGGGGGAGAGCATGTGTAAAGTGTTTCTGATGTGGTGAACATTTGGTAAGTCTGTCTACTTACCAAGGAGACCAGTGTGGCCAGAGTATAATCCAAGAAAGAGAATAGAAGATGAGTCGGGATCAGCAGGCAAGGTCGTATTTCGTAGAGATTTGTAGGTGAGAATAAGAAGTATAGACTTTATTCCAGGAGTGACAGGAAGACATTGGAGGGTTTCACCTAAGGAATGTTGCGGGTGTGAACACTTCTGCGTGTTCCTGAACGCAATAGATGCAGGCATGTTTTTCACCTATGTTACATTCGAATCTATGCACACACGTAGGACATTTTAGAAAGAGCACAGCATTGTTGTTTTTTGGGTTTTTTTTTTTTCCATGTTCAAGCTTTGGCTTTGTCTTTTTATCCCAACTAATCTTAATGGGTGAAATAATTTACAAGGAAAAACAGGCACTGCCTCTGCATCGATGTGCTACACTGCACAGGTTTACTAAATGCTAATTTATTCCACCTTCATTTTACCTGCTGGTTCAAAGGCTGGCAGCTTGTGTTCGTTGTCTGAATGAATAACTGAATGTTGATGGCATTGGCGTTGCCCAGTGGACACTAGATGATGCAGCACAACGAGCAAATGGTCAGGTTGGGGGGCGCCTGGGTGGCGCAGTCGGTTAGGCGTCCGACTTCAGCCAGGTCACGATCTCGCGGTCCGTGAGTTCGAGCCCGGCGTCAGGCTCTGGGCTGATGGCTCGGAGCCTGGAGCCTGTTTCCGATTCTATGTCTCCCTCTCTCTCTGCCCCTCCCCCGTTCATGCTCTGTCTCTCTCTGTCCCAAAAATAAATAAAAAACGTTGAAATAAAAAATTTAAAAAAAAAAATGGTCAGGTTGGGATGGAGTTTGGTGAATGTCTGAGTTCAGTGACTGCCAAAACACCAGGCTAGCACTCTACCTCACAAGTTTAAAAGTGAATCTGGCCTCACTCTAGGGTCTTTAAACCACCTACTCTGGGGTGTTTATCCCACCGATCTCTGAGAAAAGCCCATTCCAGTTCTTGGTGACAATTCAGGTTTTGAATACTTCTTTGTTTTCCCCAGTGATCCAACGGGTGAGAACTGATGAGATACTATCATTTTTAATGTTTCAATAATTGTTAGGATTGTTTCATGTTATCCAGGACATTTTACTTTTAAACAGCCTTATTGAGATTATAATTGACTTATATATGTATAATCTCACACTGAGATGCAGTTGTCTCATTTAAAGCATACGATTCAGTGTTTGTTGGTAGTACATTATCAAATTATATATAAACGCAACATTACATCCTATGTTATATTTTTAAGTGTATAATTCAGGGGCATTAGTTACATTCACAGGTGTGACCATCACCACTACTTACACAACTTTTCCATCATCTCAAACAAGAAACTCTGTGAAACAATAAGCAATATTCAGCAATAACTCCCCCAAACCTCCACTATGTAGTCCTCAGTAACCTCTAATCTACTTTCTATCTTTAAAATTTTGGCTATGCTAGATGTTTCACTTAAGGAGATGCATACAAAATTTGTCATTTGTGTCTTGCTTATTTCCCTTATCATAATGTTTTCAAAGTTCATCCATGTTGTAGCATATATTAGAACTTCATTGCTCTTTAAGACAATGATATCCCATTGTGTGTGTGGAACCGTACGTTACTGATGCATTCGTCTGTTGGTGAACATTTGGGTTCTTTCTATCTGTTGGCTATTGTGATTAATGGTGCTATGCACATTGTTGTAGAAGTATCTTTGAATCCCTACTTTCCATTGAGACACCATCTTGAACTAGAACTTACATGGAATTGGGAGTCAGGAGGCCTCAAGGCTAGCCCGGCATCTGTCTATGAATAACTATAATTTCCTGTACAAATAACTTTCTCCCTGGGCTTAGTTTTCTCATCAATAAACAAGACCAGCTTTAAAACTTTTTTATTAGAATGCTTTTAGATACTAGAGTATAAGATTTCACTCGAAAAATAAACACATAAAAGTTTTATTCTATTGGTGCAAGCATATTTTATAAATTCACATCTATAATGCAAAACACTGACTATCATTTATGCTGTTTTGAAACCTAAGAAATGAAATACGAGACTATTAATGATGGTTTTTATCTATTTGGCCCACTGATACATCTCTTTTTGCAAGCAGAAGACCATTTACCTCATTTTTCTTCAAGGTGTTGAGTGATTTGGTCTCTGATTAATCATGGCAATAAAGAAAACCCATCTGAACCGGTTTAAAGCAAAACGTAAACAAGTATTAGGAGGTCAAAGGAACTCCAGGTTAGATAGAGAATAGGGTCTAATGGTTGCACAGGCAGAACAATACCCAAATGCCTTTCTGGAATGCCTTTCATGCTGTCTCATCTCCACCAGGTACTGGCAGTGTGGAGACAGAGAATGTGAATACTACCTGGAGGACATCTGGCACTGACGTCAATGGAAGCTCACATCAGCACTCTTTGCCATCTACCCACTCCAGGAATGGATTTGACCAGTGCCTGCTTCCTTACAGTGTATGTTGTGAATGAGGGTTTTGCCAAGGTGGCAACTAATGGGCAGGGCCTAGGTCACATACCAATATCCTTGCCGTAAGGGAGACTGGAAAAAGTTAAGTCTGACTTCTACTTTGGGGAGATGACATAAATCACACAGGGAGTTCCCCAAATATAAGAAATATATAAGGTTCATGGTTGGCCACCAATTGGACTGATGTCCCCTGAAGTCTTGATTTCTTTCCTCTGGAAAATGAGATGACTATTCCATATTGTGAATTTACTTAAAAAATTATAGGTTGATAAATTCAGCAAAATTTGAGTGATTATGAGGGTTTTCAATGTGATTGATTGCCTTTTATTCTGAATGCCATGGAAGCCAATAGAAGGCTTTGAGTGAGAAATGACATAATCTGGCATATATTTTAAGAGAATAAACTCTTCATGCTATGTGGAAAGAAGATTTATATTGGAAGGGGATGCAGTTGAAGCTTGGGGCCTGTTAAGAGTCTATCGTAATAATGTATGGGAGCTTTGGCCAGAATGATATTTGGAAAGTCACAAAAATAGGTCGGAGTGAGGATACATTTTGGGATGGGAGTTTATAGGACTTGCTAATAGCATGGATGTGGAATATATGAAAAATAGAGGCATCGAGAATGATTGTAAGGTTTTGGCTGGATCAACTGAGTTGTCATTTTTTTGAAAGAGGGCGAGGCAGGTTTGGAATTGTGATGGTGGTGGGGAATTAGTTCATTTTTTGGAATTGTTAAATTTGAGATAACACTTAGACACACAAGTGAAGATACCTAGTAGTGAGTTGGATGCCTGCAGTTCAGAGGAGAGGGCCAGGCTGGGGAGATAAGTGAGAAACACTGGGTGTAGGTGGTATATACAAAGCCATGGGCCAGATGAAATCAGCCTGAGAGTGCCGGTGGACAGAGAAGAGCAGTGTTCAGAGAGCGGACACCTGGGCTACTCTAACTCTATGCTACAAACACAAAAAGAGAGTTATTATGCTTGTGAGAAAAGACACAGAGCATAAGAGACACCATGACTGGCCACCCACTGCCAGAGTGGTCCAGCTTGTCTGTTCGAAAGTATGGACTCACCAGATACCATTTTCCTATGCCTGCTGTGTGGTTGTCCAGGCACAGCATCCCAATGGAACAATGGCAGTGAGCTTGGTGTCACAGCATTACTCTGACCAACACAGGCATTATGACTTTGTGCTAATTGGTAAGTTCTCATGTCTTTGGTGTATGGCAAGGTTCATTTCTTTTGGAGGTGTTGTGGTATTCAACATCTACCTTCTGACCTGTATCGTAGATCCTTCCTGGTCCCATCATTAGTTGACCCAGGAGCGTGAGGGTAGAAGACAGAAGTAATATTGGTTAAGCTTGACCCTCAGTCAGGTAGTAATGTAGGCTCAGCCCAGTCTTCTTATGGTGGTGCCTCAACTTTTCATGGCAGCGTTCTTCTCCTTCCTCATCTTTACCTGTGTCCAAAGCCTTCCGGGGCAGTCTTTACTTAGAGTCCTTCACGAAGACATTTATAAAAGGCTTGCTACATCCTGGGTACCTTAAGAATATTTATTGTTTCATTTAATTGAATTATCAAAGCAATCCTATGATGTACATTTTCTTTAATTCTTACTATCCCCAGCTTACAGATGAGGAGACTGAGGCTCAGGTAGATCATGCAGCTGGTAAATGGCAGAACTGAGAAACAAGTACGGGCCCGTTTGACTCCCAAGCCCGCATTCTTGCTTTGTTGCACTAATGACATATCTAATGTATTAAGAGCAAACACGTGACAAACCTGTGAGTGGTTGCTGGTGAGGACTCAGTGGGTTTTCCTAGGAAAAATGCAGGTGGGGCTGATTAAAAAAAAAAAAAAAACAAGCAAACAAACAACACAACAGTTGGATTTCTTCAGCAGGAACATCTTTGCAAAAGCAAAGAGTGGGAATGGAGGCAGATGGGAAGCTCCAGTTGTGACTGTCTTCGCGCACCAGCTAAGTTGGCTGAATTCATGTTGGAGGAAAGAGGTAAATAGTATACATTTTCATCCAGGTCACCAAACCAAACACCTGTGATTGAAGTTTTTACTTTCTGGGTGATTGTTAATGCACTGTGAAGTCACGGCATTTATGTCTCAGTGTCGGTGGGGGGTGGTTGAAAAGGACAAGTTATTCAGATCAAGGAAATCTAAGGGCTTCAGGCAAACCTACTCCCCAAACCAATCATTTTGCATTTACAGTGTATATCTAATCTTCCTCCTTTTTCTCCCACTGAAATGTGACCTTAGCCTTCATCTCTGAGCCAACCAGCCTTTGAGCAGATGCGGTTTTATGGCTTTGGTTGAGAACTCCAGATACAAAAGCTTACACAAGTTTTAAGAATGAGCTGAGATAACTACGAAAGAAAGCTCTTGCTGGAGGGGCCATGAAGCCAGGAACAAATCTCCAGGCCATGTAATCACAAGGGGTTTATGCAAACCTCTTAAAGGAGGTTTACACAAATACACATCCAATTTCTCCTTTAGAAAGGGCTGTTCCTTTCCAATGAGTCAGTATTTAACAGAACTTGGCAAAGCGTGAGCCTGTCAGCTGGAAGAAGATGAGGTTTTAAAACCCAACCTATTCTTTAAAGGAGAAAATAACGCTTAAGCTGCATTAACATGGCCTACCATGAGCAGCAGGGATGGGGATTCTGTTATCAAGGCATCCTCTGGGCTGGCGTTTCCTTTCCAGGCTGCAGCAACCTCTGCTTGCCTGCACCTGCCTTGTTATCTGCCTCCTGCAGACGAGACTTGCCTTTGTGTGTGCCGTCTCTGAGTATGTATCTGTGAGCAAGGCTTGGCTTTCTGGGCTTTAATTTTGAATGAGATGGAAAACACACTCGGCACAGCCTCTGCCTCCTATGTCTACGTCGTGGGGCAAAGTTCACGTTCATGTTCCTATCTCATGAGAAAGAATGGGCTGCACTGGGTGTAGACATGATGGGATTATGCTCTAACGTGCTATTGTTAAGTACTGAAATACTGGCCCTTTGGGGTAGTATCATACTATTTTATTAATACTTTCACACATCTGAGTCATTTGTGTCTTGAGATCAAGATCAAAGACTCAACATTTTCAAAGCATGTGAAAAGACACCTTGCTGGACAGTCTTCCAGCCTGGCCAGGTCTGCAAAGCTCGCATCCCCAGGAAGCCCCCAGGTCATGTATCACACAGCTTCTATTGCAGGAATGATTCTTCTGTGCTCTCCCAACTGGGCGGAATGTGAACTGAAAGAGATGTAGGTAGCCCCGTGCCCACTGGGATCTCCATCTGTAGATGGTAACATTGCATTCAAGGAAACAGAGGGGAATCCAAAATGGCTTATTTGAAACCAATACTATGCTCTCAACACAAACCCTGTGGTGTCTGCCCCTCTTTGCTCCTTCCCCGAAATGTTTGTTTAAAAACCATCTTCAAAGTTACCAAACAAGAGATGGGATTATTTGAGTGGCATCACTTAAACATACTTGAAATTATGTTATAGCCCTGTCTTTTCACTACTCTCTCTCTCCTTTCCCCTGTTACCCTCCTCTCTCTCTCTCTCTCTCTCTCATCTGTCTTGAATCCCCACTTCATTTCTTTCCCTTTTTGGCCCCAGTTGTCCCCCACAAGGAGGTGGCTAGACTCTCCTAGCAGAGGACAGCTGGTGGGGTTGGTGGAGAACCAGGGAGGGGAGATGGGAAAGAGGTACAGAAGGTAGGGCAGCTGGGTGCTGGCTCTCATGCCAGAGGGTGCCAGCAGAGACATGGGGCACCCCAGTTCCGGTCATCAGCACTGGCTGAACAGACAGGAACAGTGTGTGTGGTTCCATGGACTTGTCACCAGTCAGAGGATGAAGCTGTGGGGGAGGTGGGCAGGCATGAGGGGCACTCATGAGGGGGGACAGAGCACACAGATTGATAAAAGGGCAGTTCTGTGCCATTTTTGTGATGGCATGTGCCTCTCTCACTGGCTCCATCCAAGGCGGAACTCAGTGGCTCATGCTACGTAAGTTTTGAAGCCACTGAAAAAGTTTTAATCAGGGGGAAGCAGATGTTCTATAGCCCTGTGTATGAGGAATAGGACAGCTGGAGTTTTGAGTTCCACTCCTACATGTAATCTTCCTTTGTTGTAAGGATGTTAAATGAATGCAATAAAAAAACCCCTTCATATTGTTGTTCATTTTCAGCTTGTTGAAGACTGACCTGTTTCCATGAAGGAAGAAAACCATGGGGTCAACAGCATATCTGTTGGGTCATGTAGAGGCTCAATAAATATTTTTTTTTTTTTTAATTTTTTTTTCAACATTTTTTATTTTATTTTTGGGACAGAGAGAGACAGAGCATGAACGGGGGAGGGGCAGAGAGAGAGGGAGGCACAGAAGCGGAAACAGGCTCCAGGCTCCGAGCCATCGGCCCAGAGCCCGACGCGGGGCTCGAACTCACGGACTGCGAGATTGTGACCTGGCTGAAGTCGGACGCCCAACCGACTGCGCCACCCAGGCGCCCCTAAATGTTTATTTTTGAGAGAGAAGGAAACAGAGCATGAGCAGGGGAGGAGCAGAGAGAGAGAGGGAGACACAGAGTCAGAAGCAGGCTCCAGGCTCTGAGCTCTCGGCACAGAGCCCGATGTGGGGCCCAAACTCATGAACTGCAAGATCGTGACCTGGCTGAAGTCGGACGCTTAACCGACTGCGCCACCCAGGCGCCCCTAAATATTTGATGATAGTTCATGTTCCATGGAAATGTGTTCTCTATGTTTGTTGTTGTTTTTTTTAATTTTGTTATAAAAGCCTAGTAATCCCACGGCCCAAGTCTCTCAGGAGTCTGATGGATGCTTGAAACGGATCCGGTGATGATTCTATGCTACAGCTCGTAAAGTATTAGAACTGAAGGAGCATCTGACCCACCTTGCACAGAGGAGGAGAAATGAGTTTCTCAACGACACCCGGAGAGCTTTTCACAGAGAGAGGAATGGTTGCTTGATTTACTGGGCAAAACTTCCCACATACCATTTGCATGAAGCAGGAGCGTCGGACCAGGGGTGGGTATTTTCACAGCCCTGAGAGCCAACCCAGGGAGCTCTCTGACCTCAGCTTGCTCTTACTTATTCCCCATTACTGCCTCAGATAAATCCTTCCTCAACCCGTTTCCCTTACTGCTATCGTTGTTGGTTGGAAACCCTATCGGGAGCTTCCCAGGTGTAATCAATCTGAAACCAGGCCCCCTACAAGGAGGGCAAGGAGAGATGGAAGAGAGAGGTAGACCACCCCAGGTTGGCAGGTGGCAGTTTTAACAAGCGAAGGGACTTACACATGAGGCTCGCCCTGGGCGCCAGCAAGAGAAATAAATCTCTGCACCTGCTCACCCACCAAGTCTTAAAAGTTTATAAAGAGGCCTCAACACGGTCCAGTCACATATACCAGGCAAGTGTTCTCAGCCCCACATTACTGTCTCCAGGCTGTGTCCTTGCAGCAGCTTCTGGGAGCAGGAAAGGGAAGCAGAACTCACACCCCATCGCCAGGGGAGATGGGGGTAAGGAGCCTCCAAAGGTCCCAGGTCAGCTCACGGGTCAATCAGCGGTCACCTTTTTTGGATGATGTTCCCAGTCACCTCCCTGCGGGCAGAGGCAGGATGGCCTCTCTACTTCAGATGCTTGGGCCCAGGCATCACTACATGCCCTTCTCCTTACGTCCTTGGTATGGCTGAAAAACACTGGGGTGGAGGTTTAAATGAGATTTTGCTAAAGGAAGGGGGTGGGGGCATGGCGGCCAGGCTTGCCTCTTTCCTGAAAGGTTGACATCATCAGGAGCCAGGTTTACCTCTAGACGGCTGCAGGGTAATCTCCCACCTCACAACCTGGAGGGACATTCAAGCCGAAATACAAATTTACAGCAGCTGTGGGAGTGCGTGAGCTTTTTTTTTTTTTTTTTTTTAAAAACAGAGACAATGGGCTTCTTTTCCCGCTCTCTCCTGTTTATTTCCTGTAGATTTCTCTCCCTTTACACAAGAGGGCGCTGGAGCCCACGGTACTGCGTGCCTGGCTTGGAGACCAGGATCCAGAGAAAGACAGGACAGCGTCCTGGGTGTGTTCCAAGTGATGGCACCGGCCCTGCCAGTTCCGGGTTCAGGTACTCAGTGGGTGCTCCTGATGTAGAGACAGGAAGGGAGCGTACAAACCCCGCCTGGCATCCAGGAGTGTGGGGGTTCTGGGCCCCTCTGTGAGAGAAACACTGGCCAAGCCAGCTTGCAGGGTATCCGGCAGGGAGTGGCTCTGTGAAAACCCACTGAGGGACTCAGGGTCTGTCAGTCCAGAGAACAGGAGATCGGGGTGAAGGGATCCGGCTCTGCATTTTTGAAGGGCTTTTTCTGGAAGAGAGACGAGGCTTATTTCCTGTGGCTCCGGCAGCAGAGCTGGGACCAATGAATACTGTTTATCAAGAAGGGGGTTTCAGCTGAATACAGGAAGAACTTTGTAGGTGTAGAAAGCAGCATGGTTGAGGCAGTAAGTGCGGGCTGTGGCCTGCCATCACGAGCTCTGTGACTTGGATGAGCCACTCAACCGCTCAGCCCCAGTCTTCTTTTCTGTAAAATGGGGATAGTGATGTCTACCTTGTAGGGCTGTGGAGAGTCATATTTGAAGAAAGTACTCAGCATAGTGCCTGAGCCCTCAAACAACCCTATGAGGCCAGCATCGCTACTCTTATTTTGCAAAAGTGGCGTTCGGAGAGGATAAGAGACCCTGCCTAGGGTCTCAAGCCCCTGAGGTTACGAAGCTAAAATCCTAAGCCAGGTCTGTCTGTCTGCAGAGCCGCACTCCCGCCAGGGCACCATGCTGCCTGCCTGTGTCAATGTGGGGTCTTCACCCAGAGGGCCCCTGGGTCTGGCGAACTGTTGGCGGGTTTATCTATCACACACAATGACGCAGGGGCACATATGTTGTTCTGGCAAAGGCGAGGCACATTTTCCAATGTCGGTCGAAACAGTGGATGAATAATACAGGGAGAGGGATCAACAGAAGGGGCAAGAGGAGGCCAGAACCGCATCAATTCCCCTGCCCCCAACAGGGGCAGCAGAAGGTGCAGCTGGCGGGGCCCCGGAGTGGAGCCGCCAGCCCAATCATCTTGCCGCTGGGTTGTGCCCAGCTTTCCCTCCCCATTCTTTCTCGTTTTTGACACTTGTGATTATTACCAATCCTGGTGGCGCTGACGCCCGGGAGTGCAATGGTTACCATGGCATGCTTAATAGCGAGAGCAGATGTTTGGCAGGCTAACTCCATGCATTCTAAACACACAAGGCGAAAGTCGGTGGAGGGCGTAATTGATTTGCTGGCTGCGGAGGGAAGCCAGCCCGAGCCCGCGCTGGGCCAGGGCACCATATACTCTAACGCCGCACACAGTCTCCTCATGAGCTGACCCCTTGCAGGCCCCTCTGGCCTCACGTGTTCTCAGTTCCCACCTGCTCCCTCAACACCTGCAGCCTCACAAACAAGCTCTGATCTGTCTCCTGTCTGGGCCTTTAAACAAACTGCCGCCTCTATCCCCAACCCCTTCATGTGGGCAATGCCCACAAGCCCCTCAGTCCTCAGCTTAGATATCACTCTCTAGTATGCCCTCATGAAGTCCCTGTTGACACGATCACCCTGTTCCTACCCTCTCATAGGACTTACTCCTGTTCTGTGATTGCTTGTTTAATTGTTTACCTCCCCCATAGAAGGTAAGTCTCTTGAGTGCAGGAACCATGATATTTACAGGGACAATTCTGACTATAATTCGTATAAAAATTACATGAAATAAAAACTTCTCTCCTTTACCATTCAGTATCCCATTTCTTGCCAAACACATCACAAGTTGGTCATGACTGCAAGTGCCCATGTCTTCCCTCCACACAGGATTATTATTATTATTATCTGCATACAAAGTACACTTTCCTACCTCTCAGCCTCTGTTGGCACCATGAACTCCATCCAGAAACCTGGTGTCTTCTTATTCACGTGTGCCTTTTCAAATCCTGTCCCTCAATCAAGACAGCTCTCAACTGCTGCTCAATCTTCTCTGATATACCCTCCCCCAAGCAAATGTGATCACTTCTCAACCCCACTCCCACCCCACACTTAACTCCACAACATACTGTGTGCATCTCCTTCAGGATCCTTGACCTTCCAAGATTTGGTCAAGGACAGTGGAGAGCCCAAGCTCTGGCCTCAGGCCTGAGTTCATGTCCTGAGCCTTCCAGTTACTTGTTATGTATAACTTGCAACATGTTGAATGACCTCCCAGCTTCATCTCTCCCTTTATAAAAATGGATATAATCACACCTACTTCAGTGGGTAGCTATGTAGGTTAAAGGAGATAACATGTAGCTCAGTGCATGGAGCACAAAAAGAACTCATTAAATGGTTGCTATTGTTAACTCACTATTTACCTATTTGCCTGATGCTACTCTCCTCAAGGAGAGGGCCTTCCTTGAGGTCAGGTGCCATAATTCCTCTGCACCATGATCCAAGTTCATGGCTTCCTTTATGTACAACTGGGTGAGTGGAGGAAACGTACCCACTCCATTGAGCTCTACTTTCCTTGTCGGGAAATTGGGGCTATTAGATAATAGATGTCTGAGTCCCTTTTAAACTGTAAAGTTCAAAAATAATCCAAGTCAACTTAAAAGAGCTAGTATGAGAGGGACGTGCATGGAGCAAAGGCGTATTGAATTTCTGCTTCACTGTGAAGATGCTGGGGATGAGGCCAGTTTATAGTTGATTATCACCCTGGTGACACAAATGGTTTGCATTCACCTTGGCCATCTAGTTCTGAACCAGGTAAGGGAGAGGCAGAGGAAGAAGAGTGTATGTGTGTGTATTTATGTATGTGTAAGCAGCCGTGTGTGTGTGTGTGTATGTGTGTGTGTGTGTGTGTGTGTGTGTGTTGGGGAGGGAAATGGTGGATAGCGAGGAGGTTTTCTGGGGATAGAACTGCTGAGAATTTGCCTGAAATAAAAATAGACACTTTGGTTTTGACATTATTTTCCAATAACCGCAACTAAGAGTAAAGAAACTTCCAGTGTTATGATAGTGACTCAAATATCAAATTACTAAAGAAGAGTGAGAAAGCTTTTACAAATGGTTTCATGTAGGGTACTGACAAAAGTGAACATTTGTGAAGGTCACTGAGCTGGCCTCCAGCTGGGTGGGGGGTAGGATTGGGAGGATTCTGTCATTTCAGTTATACTAAAGTTTTCAAAGCCTTTTTTCCTATTTTAATAAAAATTCTGTGATTTTTTAAAAGCTTCTTCAAGAGAAATACAACTGTGGCTCATATTTCTCCAATTATGAAGTGGATTTTTTGCGTCATGTTTTCAACAGTTGCAATTTCTACCTCTTTGGAAGGTCTATGTAGGGGATACATAATCCTTCCACATGAGCCCAATGCTCTCTTGGTTCTGGGCTTATGTGCATGAACCTCAGGTATTTCCCACTTGGTGTGAACTACAGTTAGCTTGTTCCGACTTCCTCACTTCTGTTCATCATGTGAGAGGTGAGAATGAAGTCTCTGGATTATTGCCTCTCTATACTTTAAGGGTTTCTCTGGCTCCCACCATAAGGTGATAGGCCCACACAACTCTGAGCTCTGGAGAGCTGGATTCTAAATCCGGATTTGTCAGATCTGTTACACTAAATCTGCTACACCTTTGTTACACCAGGAATATATTTTCTCCATTATGGGCCTGAGCTTCTCATCCGGAGAACACCAAGGTTGGACTCCATCATTTTCTGTGTCCTCTCAGGTGATCATATGGTTTTTCTTCATTCATCCGTTGATATGGTTTTTGATTGGTGAACCAGCCTTGCATTCCCAGGATAAACCTCATTTGGCATTATACATTTCCTGTATTACTGGACTTGATTTGCTAGTATTTTGTTAAGGATTTTTGAGCCTATGTTCATGAAGGATATTGGTCTGTAGATTTCTTTGCTTATAATGTCTTTGGCTTAGGTGTCTGGGTAATCTAAGAAATGAATTGGGCAGTGTTCCCTCCTCTTCCATATTCTGGAAGAGTTTATATAGAACTGGTATTATTTCTTCCTTAAATGTTTGGTAGAATATTTCAGTAGGCTCCATCCCTTTAAAGGTTTTTCATATTCTAGTCAGTTGCAGGATGATTGAAGGTACTTCCTGGAGTAGCCCACCTCAGGCCCTTTGAAGCTCCCTGTGAATGGAGGAACAGTGGAACCACTTTTCTGCAGACCGTGTCCAGAGGGGTCCCCTTCTCTAGTCACTTCTGGTGCTATCTCACCAACTTGTCAGTCACAATCTTCCCATAATGATTTTGCGTCTTTTGAAAGACAGCATGGCATGGTGGAAAAGCTCAAATCCTTGGCTCTAGCGTGTGACCTCAGGCCCACATCCCTGACCCTCAGAGAGTCTTGGTTTCTGTGTCTATAACTGCGCACAGTAAATTTTAGTTGACAAGGCTGTTGTAAGGATTGAAGGAGATAATACTTAAAAATGTTTGCATAGTAGACTCTCAACGCATATTAGCCTCCTTCCTGAGGAAATAGGAACACCCTGTCCCATTTTACTCAGGCCATGGGATCCATCTGGATCAAAAGCCTGTTTACTCACCTCTGAATCTGGGATAGAGTTTTTCTGAGGGAAGTCAGAGTTGTTGGGATAGAGTTTTTCTGAGGGAAGTCAGAGTTGTTGTTGTTGTTGTGTGTGTGTGTGTGTGTATGTGTGTGTGTGTGTGTGTGTTTGCCATCTGTTCAACAAGACAAATGAGTTTACCTTGAAAATAGTCACATTACAAAGTGATTGCTGGATGGGAACAATTTGTTATAATGCTCCAATTCCACTGCTTCTTTCCCAGTGGAGAGAATGCCCTCTTCAGTTACTGAGGCTCCATCCAGAGCGTTGCTTCCTAATGGGAACTGGAGAACAGGCAGCCATTCAAATTCTAACTGGAGCCTAGAAGGATGGTTCCTTTTGATTGGAAAAAAAAAAAAAAGTCATGAGTCAGCCGCTTAGGAAAATGCCTCACTGATGATATTAGTACAAAGAAGCAATTTCATCTGTCTGGGAAGCACATTTTCAAGAGGCAAGATTGACAGGGCAGAAAGGACAGAATGTTAATGAAGCTGTCAGAGGGGATGATAGTGTTGTTTCAGTTCTTGGCAGCAGAGGGAGCTGTTGTTTCCTAATCCCGAAATAGCTACTTGGCAGGAAGGTGACATCATGGAGTCTGAGGGAATCTTGGCTTCTTGTTGGCTGTCATAGAGTTCCACGATTTACTTAGGAAAATTGCATTTGGGTAGCTCTTCGCCCTCACTAGGAAGAACCAGTGGGCAAAGGATGGTTAGTCATAGAATTAGCTAGCGCTCTGCCTAAAATTTGCTACGAGTCAGTCAAGTGTTCTCAGTACTTCATGTATATTAACTCATTAAATTCTCACAACAGCAATATGAGGTAAGTCATAATATTTCTAAGCCCATTTGGGGATGAGGAAACTGAGGCAGTCAGGTTTTGTGATTTCTCCAAGGTTACATGGCCGATAATTGTCTGTACTCTTAGCTATTAATAACAAGTTGCATTTGTGCTTTTGATTTTATTTGATTTTACCAACAACCTCTATGAGGTAGGTACATTTTATTACCATTATTTTATTAGTGGAGAATCTGAAGCCAAGGGAGAGAGAGAGACAGAGACAGAGAATAAGGGAGAATGACCTTTGCGGACTTTGGACTTGAAGTGTTCAAGACAGTTTCAGTGCTAATATTCTAGGCTTCCTATAATTGGCCAATAACACAGAAAAAGAGTTGGAGATCAGGACTCAGTTCCAAGCCTGACTTATTCTTATTGCTGCATTGATTCCCACACGCCTCCCTCCTCTGTGCAGTGCTATGTGGGAGTGAGGTATCACAAGATGCAGAAGCCTAATCTCTGAGCTGTAGATGCCCTGGACTACATTGATATCTCCCATATTTGAGTTTCTCAGCCTCTGGATCTAGAAATATAGGATGTGATGTTATCTCTCTCATTTGGTAGCCTGGTGACTTTGACCTTTGGTTTCTCTAATCCATCTGGGGAAGTGTGTTTTCAAGAGACAAGGTAGAAAGACAGAAGAAACAAAAATATCATTTTCACCACTCACTACATGAGACAGGGAGAAGGCAAGTCCTTGGCCCCCCTGAGGTTTACTTTCAGTAAGATGGGTATTTGGACCACACAATAGTGACTCTTAGGGTCAAAGGTCTCTCTTAGGGTTGACATTCATTCTATGAAACCACAAGTTTATGTAAAGCCTCAAGTCTATTATTAAATCTTCATATGACGGCAGGAGACCTCAACCCAAAGGGACGACTCTAATGCAAGATTCTTCACCTTGGCACTATTGACATTTTGGGTTGGATAATACCTTGTTGTCTGTGTGTGTGGGAGGTGTCCTGTGTATTGTAGGAGCAGCATCTCTGGCCTCTGCTCATGGGATGCCAGTAGCACCATCACCTCCTTGAGTTGAGTTGGTAGTACCACAACCAAGATACAACCCCTAATAGTGGGAATGTACATACTGCGGTAGACCAGGAGGACAGATGCTTTAGGTTGATGATGATGATGATGATGATAGGTAGATAGATAGATAACGTTTTTATCACTGGCTACTATGTCCCACACCCTGTCTTACACAGTCACACGTATAAGTCACATCCTCTTTTCATCTTCACAGCCGCCCTATGAGTTTGGTAGTGTTAAACCTGTTTTATTGAAGAGGAAACTGAGGCACAGAGAAATTAAATAACTTGATCAAGGTCACATAAAGCTCATAAATAGTGAGCTGAGACTGTATACTTCAGTGATAACACCATCTGATCTCCTCACGGTAGTCTTGATGGCAAGACTTAATGTGTGGGCCACAGACTGGTGTTGGCCCTTGGACTGTTTGCTTAAATCTGTGTTGGAGTAAATCAAATGCATCACTAAGCACACCATTTAGTTCGGCTAATATTCTTTTGTAGCCAGACTTTCTCAATGAAAGAAGCATTGCATAGATGCATAGATTTGTACGATGACACAGGCTCCTTATCTTGTTACAGGCAAACATTTTGTTTGCAAGCAGGCACAGAAATGAAAATGTTATCTAATATTTGCACAGAACTTTACCACTGACACACTGTGCTCCCTTCTATAATCTTACATACTCCTGATAGATGTGCCTTTCCAGACCCTATGAGGCTCACTGAAGAGGCAACATAGGGTAGACTCGCTTTCTAGTTGAGGAGACTGAGGGTCATAAAATTAAGTGATTTGTTCTTGCTATTAAGATAAGTTGGGGGTCCAAAATATAAGTCCAAGTTTCCTAATTCATAGTTCACTGTTGTAAGTTCTCAGATAGGACTGTATTCTGATCATATCAGTAAGTGGCTCTCTTCCTCCCTCCGGCTCCATTGTCATTGTAAGGACATAAAAATAGATTACCTTTCTTTCACAGGATGCTCTTCTATTATAAGATGACAGGGTTATCAAAAGAAACAAAATCATAATTCTTTGGTCAGTGTACTTCCCATTCAAAAAGTTGGAAGCTCTGGTGTCGTAGAGAGAGCCTGGGTTTTGGACTCGGACCTAGCTGCCTTATTTACAAATGTGATTTTAGGCAAGATTTTAAGCCTCTCTGACCCTCAGTTCCCTCATGTGTCATATGGGCAAAATCACATTTGCTTGTTGGATTGTTGCAATGGTCAAATTACGTGTATGCAGTGTGTATAGTGCCTACAAGGTCAAGTGCATGGTGGGAGCTAAGTCAATGTGACTTTTCTCTCCTTCCTTTTATCTAGCATTTACTTTTTGATCCACTTCCAGATCTCTAAAACTGTCTACTACGATAGTAACTAATAACAGTGGAAACTAATCTTTATCACTAATGCACAACCCATCTGGGAGAAAACCATTCCTTCTTAAATCAGGACTAATCAATGGGGCCTCAAGACCCAGCTCCGTCCTACCACGAGCTTGTAGGAACAGATGGAAAATGGGCTGGGCAGATGGAAAAACTCCATTTTCCAACAGGAATTATTTATTTGTGAAGTTGGAACCCCTTGGAATGAATATTTTGAATTAGGAGGATGAAATATTGTAAGATTCACAACAGGGCCATGAAATTAACTAATGCACTGTGACTACCAGCCTCACTGTGAGGCAGGGAGTAGGAATAATAATGGGGCCTTCAAAAAATGGTTCAAACACATAAATTATTTACTTGTGTGTGCGTCAGTGTCAATGACTCCCTTGAAGCTGTTCTGCCGATGGCGTTATCCTTCATGTCCTTCCTAAGAAAGGCTGTTCTTATGGCAAGGTCCTTTGCCTTGTGATCAGATTATGATAGAACATGAATATTATAAAATACATGGCTATCATTTTATGAGGCCTGGGTAGTGTCAGACACTGTATGTGGGGTTTTCCATACCTTATATAGCCTTGATAATGATCCTGAGAAGTAGGTACCTTAAAGCCTGCTATTTTACAGATAAAGAACCGTAAATTCCGTGAGGTTTGAGGTTTCCTGCCTCTGTTCTTGTGTCTCAGAGCTTTCCCCCCATAGCCGCTGAACAATCGAGACGTTCATCCGACCACACCACACCCCTTTGTGCTTCGTGTGGAATCTTGGCTGGGCATCAAGAGCCTTGAAGACCCGATTTTATCTTCTCCAGCTTTGCCTCCTCTACTTTCACCTGGAGCATTGTGCTTCACGTATATGTAACCACAGCTCCCAGAATGGAGGGTGGGGTCGTGTCTCAGGGGTTTTGCTCATCTTGCTGGGCCTACCTGGCAGACTCAGCCCTGCCCCCCAGGTACCCCACTCCCATCCCTGTTTTAGACGGTTGCTTCTCCTTTGCCAGGACTTGGCTCAGTCCTGAAGGTTCTAGGAAGCCTTCCCTGACCACAGCTGTGTCCCATCACTGGGCTGAGCTGTGTGTGCCCCTGGGTATGCTGTGGCCGAGTGCTCCTGGCTCTTCTCTCCAACAGCACTTGCACTCTGTTGTCCTCAGCTGCTTTAGTGTCTGCCTTTGCTTAACAGACGATCAGTCCTGCCTCCCTCATCTCTGCATGCCCGGTACCCTGCACGGCTCTAAGCACAGTGGGGTGTTTGTTTTTGTTGAACTGATGAATGAATAAATGAACGGATGGATGGATAAGAATGACAAATGATTCCTGCCAAAGCGTCCATGTGGTATGTCTGTGGTTTTCGTGATGGCCTCAGACCGACAAATTGCTACGTTATCCATATAGGAATAAGTCACTAATGCCTCCCCAGGATCCCAGAGAGGGGTGATGGAGACCATAGCATAGGCTGAGTGGTGTTCTCAGAGTGAGAAGGATTGAGTGGGGAGAGAGGTAAATGGGAGTGAACTTTCATTTTTTGATCCACTAAGTACCAGGATGAGAAGCTACTGACAGGGCAATTCCAGACAGCGATCAGTATTAGAAGGAAGGAAAGAAGGAAAGAAGGAAAGAAGGAAAGAAGGAAGGAAGGAAGGAAGGAAGGAAGGAAGGAAGGATGTCCAAGTTAGTGGTATTTGGGCAAGGGCATTTCCTAGGAAGTCTAGGATTTTGGGAAATTCACTCAAACTGTTTACTGAGGCCTGCCCATTGTACATGCTCAGCAAATACTTGTTAAATAAAAAAGAGAGAACTATACAGGTCTGAGTTCCTCTTTTCCCTCCTTAGACACAAGAGACCCAAGGGAATTAGAAGCCCAGAAGGAAGCCCTCCTCTAGGGTGGAGGTCTTCGCAGGTCTTAGAGCTGGGAAGGTCTGTGTTAAATTTTGACTCTACCACTCTTTTGCTGAGCCTCTGAGCCTATGAGTGTCAGCTTTTCACTCCTAAGTGGAAGTAATCCCCACCTCCTAAGGCTGTCATGAGTATCGGGTGAGATTATAGTACCTGGCTCATAGTGTGTATCAATACTGAGAGTTCCCTTCCCCTTCCTCTGGGTTCACTGAACCTTGGCAGGACACAAATCCCAAGCCCTCCCAGTATGTGGGAACACAGTTTCTTGCACCCTGCCAATATTGCTCTTGGGATGGGGCACACTTACTGCTGGCAAGTGGATAATAAGCCGGGATGGAGTGGAACTGGCAGGTCTGGCAAGGAGTGGCCACTAAGAGCTGTGTAAGGGAAGGTAAGTTCTTATCTCTGTCTCCAACTCCTCTTCCACATTTAGCAAAACTACAGAATTTCTCTGAATCTCAGCATCTTCATCTGCAAAATGCTCACCATTCTTCTTGAATTTCCCTCCATCCCTGGCTGATTCTTGTATTTTTTCCCCTCAGGATAGAGGGTTTATCTGGAAACATGCCTTAGACACTGCACAGGACATCACAGTTGACCTGGTGAGAAATCATTTGCTCCAGGAGGTGGGGGAATAATGAACCCCAAATATGTCTTCCAAAGGCAGGGTGCGGACTGGATCTCAGGCTCTGGAAGCTCCCACTGTGTGTAGGACTTTGTTTTAGGTCTTCTTGAGAAATAACGGGCATCTGATTAGACCAGGCCTTCTGGACCACAGGTCAACTAAGGAAACTAAGGGAAATGTTGATGTAATTACAAGTGTGATGATGGTTATAAAAGAGCAGAGGAGAGTAATTCAGTTTAGGGATAGGGATGCCTTCTCTCACCTTTTCTGCCATTGGGATAAGGTGGCCAAGACCTGGCAAACCTTGACATGTTTCATAACCCAGATATTCTGTCATTCATGTTGTTCTATACTGGAAAGGAACTACTCACCTTTACCATCACTGACACATTTTCATCCATCTCTAGTGATTCTGAAGATGGAAAGCTACTGAATTAGAAAGAAGCCTACTTTATGGGGTGCCTGGGTGGCTCAGTTGGCTAAGCGTCCGACTTCAACTCAGGTCATGATCTCGCAGTTCCTGAGTTCAAGCCCTGCGTCGGGCTCTGTGCTGACAGCTCAAAGCCTGGAGCCTGCTCGGATTCTGTGTCTTCCTCTCTCTCTGCCCTTCCCCTGCTCACACTCTGCCTCTCTCTCTCTCTCTCTCTCTCAAGAATAAGTAAACATTAAAAAAAATAAAAAGTAAAAGAAAGCAGCCTACTTTATTGTTTATCAGTTCTTTTTTTTTTCAACTTTTTTTTTTTTTTTTTTTTTTTTTTGGGACAGAGAGAGACAGAGCATGAACGGGGGAGGGGCAGAGAGAGAGAGGGAGACACAGAATCGGAAACAGGCTCCAGGCTCCGAGCCATCAGCCCAGAGCCTGACGCGGGGCTCGAACTCACGGACCGCGAGATCGTGACCTGGCTGAAGTCGGACGCTTAACCGACTGCGCCACCCAGGCGCCCCTGTTTATCAGTTCTGATTGTTAGCATGTCTTTTCCTGGGTTGAGTCAAATCCATCTATCTATAACTTGCCCAATTCCTCACTCTACTTCTGGACCCAAAGGGGAACAGAACATCTCTCTTACCTGCCTTTCTGTTTCTTTGCTCTCTCTGTCACATGCTGAATATGAGGGCAGGTGGTTCCATGGTTGCGTAAGGAATAAGAAATGTTGCTAACCGAGGGCAGCTGGTGGGGATATTCCGAGATTGAGATGGCTTATATGGGATGGGCTGTTTATTCAGAGGTACACACATTGGAAAGTAAAAATGGAGAGTGTAGGTCAGTGTATGATTATGGAAAGTTTTTAAAAACTATTTTAATGTTTATTTATTTTTTGAGAGAGAGAGAGAAACAGAGCACTAATGGGGGAGGCGCAGAGAGAGAAGGACGCACAGAATCTGAAGCAGGATCCAGGTTCCAAGCTGTCAGCACAGAGTCTGACATGGGGCTCAAACTCATGGACTGCAAGATCATGACCTGAGCCGAAGTCAGATCCTTAACCGACTGAGCCACCCAGGCACCCCTGGGAAGTTTTGTAAGTAAGGGCACCTTCCTGAGCTCTCTCCCCAACTCGAATCAGGTCTGGAAGAGAGATTCTTTCTTTCTATCTTTCCCTTTTTTGTTTGTTTTTGGGTTTGTTTTTAAATCCCTGATGCCTAGAAGAGCCAGGCACAGGGTTAGTGCAGGTGTTGTTGCATTGACTGATCAAACTTTACATCCTCTTTGGCCACAAGGGAGGGTAGAAAGAAGCCTAAAGTGGAGACCAATTTTAGATGAACAAATTGGAGCTTTTTGGAGCAGGAATTGTCTTAGAGATGAAAAGTAGTGAGGTCCACATCCCTGGAGGTGTTCAAACGTAAGGAGTCTGAAAGAAACTCTGCTCAGAGACAACATGAGAATGTTGAGAAATAGTTTTGCTGGTTGGAATCTTCCAGGGATTGGCCTATTGATCAGTACTTTAGAATTCCAGTGAGACAGGACCTGGGTAGGGGTTCCCTCATGGAACTGTTCAAGATTGTATGGGAGAGCAGGATGTGTGTTTTGAGCAAGGGCTTGGTACAAGGCACCAACTGTTCTCCAATGGCTAAGTCTTCGTCAGAGCTCAATCTGCTTGTGAATTTGTCTGGAATGCATTCCTAGCGGCACCATCTGTTTGGAATTGTCCTACCATCTGACCATTTATCCTCCATCAACTCCCCTCCTCTGGGCACTCTCACTGCCAGTTAAGAGTCTACCCATTGCCCAACCTGGATAAACTGAGTCTGAGGAGAGACTGGACAGCAGACAGGGGAGGAGGAGGGAGACCTTCCAATGTATTGGCATTCAGGGCCATGTTGTGTCTAGGAAGTCCCCACCAAGCCTTCGCACAGAACCTGGAGAGAAAGCATGTGGCTGAGCCAGAGCCATATTGTGCTCCAGGCAGTCTGATGGCTCCACAAATAATATTGATGCCTTTTGTTTGGAAACTCTTTGTGGAGGTTTCCCATTTCCCAACAAGCCACGCTAAATGCTGGGCCTCCCCCAAGCCACTGCCTTTTGCATGGTCCCACAGCTAACTGTGCAGGCAGATGAGGGGCCCTGAATGCTAATGAGAGGAGTGGCTGGCATTCCTGAGGCCCCCCAGCTCTGAGAACCCCCGGCCTTTGTTGCTAAGGAGCGTTGGAACTGTAGCTGAGAAGCTCTAACGAAGGGGGAGGCAAGGAGAGAAAGAGAAGAAAGGCCAGCATTTGTTTGCAGAGCTTCACAGTTCTCTGGCCAGCTCCAAAGCCGTCCAGTTGCTGATCCCAATTAGAATATCAAACCCCGTATTGTTTCTCTTAATGATCTTGGGAAATTCCTCTGAAGAGTCAGCTAGCACTTAGCAAACTCTTTGGCTTGCGTGATCTATACAGTTGTGTTTCTGCTTGTGTGAACACAGGATGCCAAGAGTCCTGAAAACACCCTTCATTTCAGTCCCCAAAAGGCAGTGATGAAGCTGGCAGAGCTGGAAGAGGGCAGAAAGCCCCAGGGCTTCAAACGTTTCATGCGGGGGCTCCATTCTACAAATGTTTTCCAGGTGCCCACCTGGGGGTGAATCTGGGTTCTGTGCTGGAGACGAAGGTGAGGAAGACCTTAGCCCTTTCTGGAAGTGACCTCCAGACTTGCTGGGGAGACAGACCACACATACTAGAGAAAATTCGCTCTAATGTGACCGGCAAGGCACTGTTGGGCTTGAAGTTGTGCACTGGATTCTAATCCTGACTCAGTCACTCACTAGCTGTTGGTCCTTAGGAAAGCACCTTTTACCACCATGAGTCTCAGTTTCTTATCTGTACAATGGGCATAGTAGTAATGCCAGCATAGTTAGGTTACTATGAGGAGTCAGGGCAGGTGGAAGAATCAAGAATAAGAATGTGTAGGGCACGGTCTCTGCCTTCCAGGACCACACAATCAGGGAGCCACCTGTTGGCTTGGAGGTGATCTGTACTTGGAAAAGGAATTTAATGGTTTGGTCCATTGAATGGGGTAAATGGAAATACTGTATAAGAATAAGATAGGAAGCCAGTTTTCCCTTATGGAGCATGTCTATGTGACAGATACAGAGCTGGGCAATTTGTACCATTATCTCCTTTAACATGAATGACTCTGTGAGGGAGATAGTGAATTGCTCAGGGTCACACATCTGTGAAGGAATCTGTCCAACTGGTGAGATTCAGCTTCTATCGTGTCTTCAGTGACCCATTTTAGAAGCTAAGGCTTTCAGACAGTTGGGGCAGATACAGTTGACCTAGAGTCTCTCCAGGGCATACTGGAGTTTAACCAGGCCACTGCACACAGACACCCATGTAGAAAGGTTCTGCTAGAGAAAGCTGGTCAAGACCACAGACAGCAGAGTTTCTCTACCCAGGGTTAGAAGTTCACAGTCACGGGGAATATACAAAACATCGCTGACCTTAGGGGGGAAAAAAGAGAGAAAGGTAACAGATTTTCCATAAGTAAACCATGGGGAAGTCCTAGCACAGAGGTCAAACCAATATTCTAATACATAATGACCTCATAGCATTTTCCTGTTTGCGTTCAATGGTTTGCCTCATGGCAAGGCCTCATTTGACATCTGCTGTCACACTGTCACCTTGATATCTTAGCTTTTCTCTATGAATTGAGTTGAATTTTGCTTCTTTTAATGTTTACTCCGAGAAAACCTAGTGAGTATTTGCTTTTGCAAATTGGAAGTCTTGCAAATTCGCGCACGTGCGTGCACACACACACACCTTGGGGTGAAGTAGTGGACAATTCCAGACAGGAGATGATCCAGAAACAGTTGTCCCCTGGTTCTAGAAGGCAGATATATCTCAAAATTTGTTTTTGCTATAGGGGTAACGTTATGTCCCTGTGTCATGTCGCACAGTCGGTTGCTCAAGCATCCTGATGCTCAGCAGCTAAGGGAAGGGATGTAAGAAAGGTCCATGTCTACTACGTGCAAGGAATTGTCCAAGTGACATGCCTCTCAGTGTTTATAACACTTCTGTGAAACACTCAGTGTTTTTATTATTCCTGTTTTACAGTTGAAGGAACTGAAGCTCAGGGAGATTAAAAACTTTCTAAAGCTACCACCTACTAAGTGACGGAGATGGATTTTGGCTGATTTAAAGCCTGTTCTTTTTCTGCTCTCTATTGAAGGGTGGGTAGTGGCGGTGGGGTGATTGTGGATCCAGATCTGGCCATTGCTATCCACTTATAGAAGCATTCCGTCAGTGAGCTCTACAGGAGTACAAGGTATGCACATAGCCCTGGGGCACCTTTCTGCTGCATTCTAGGTCCACGGAGTCCCCTCCAGCTGTGTGAGTTGCTGGGTGCTGAGGCTATTCCTGAGGAGCTAGTCTAGATGTCACACACAAAGAATTGGGTAGGGCAGGATCACTGCTCTTCAGGACCCCACGATTGAGTCTAATAATCCTGCCCTCATGTTTAGGGCCTCCCTTCATCCAGCCCTCTCTCCAGTTCAGTTCCCCACAGAGATGTAGAGTGGAAAGGGCATTCTTAGTGTTCTCCAGGAGGCTCTATCCCTCTGGCCAATTATCAACAGGCAAGCAGTCTCAACAACTCTTCTACCCTTTACTTCTTTGAGCCTCTCTCTCTTCATCTGTGAAATGGAGTTGTAAAACCTGCCATATTGAGTTGTCAGTGATGGATGAAACAAAATATTTCCAGGTCCCAGCACACATTAGCTGCCCAACGTATACTGAATTGTCTGATCTAATATTCTAACTTTCCTCATTTGGCATTTTGGTAGTCTGAGAAAGCCATGTTTGTTTGCTTACTTCTCTGACCTAAAAGGCTAGTGGGTCCAAGGGTTCTAGAATGTTAGAGAGGTGGTCCAGTCTGCTTTAAGAGGCATTTTTGGAGGTTACTCAAGGATTATAAAAACTAAAGCAGGCTCACACTTGAAGCCCTTAGAGATCATTTATGTTAGTGAATCAAAACTATTTTATTCTTAAGATCTTGTTTGTAAGACTTTATGAAACATTCCCCCCCCCCACACCCTGTATAAAACGGATAAAAAGGGATACTCAGGGATCTTTTTTACTTTTCCCCTTGACCTAACTCCTGCATCCTGTCTCCTGCACAGTTTTGAAAACCAGAATCCAGGTCACGCAACGTTAATGATGGTTCTGGGAACACATTTGTCTCTGAAGTCCTAGGCTAGCATTCCTTTGGTGAGCTCATGCTACCCGTGTGGTGTGATGTGTGTGTGTGTGTGTGTGTGTTCTGGGGGAGGTGCAAAGTTAGACAGAAGAACTACGGGGACTGGTGGAAACTTTTGCTTGATTTTCCTGCCAGAGGGAGCAAAGAAGATGTTACTTAGTTCAGAACCCTTTGTCACTCATTGAAACTTCTATCCTATACTCTGGGAAAAGGACAGTGTAACAGCATCTACTTTTGTACTAGAGAAAATATCTCACTTGTTCAGAAAACATTGCTTGGAATTCTGCTCCTACCCTTAGTATTAACCTATTGTTAATAATTTTATTTTTCTTATAATGTGGAAATCCTTCCTAGAACAGTGACTAGAGGCGGATCACACATCCAAAAATGATATAGTTAGGTCTCTTATGTGACAGGCATTTGAGGGAGTTGACAACAATATCTAGCATATTTTTTACTCTATGGAATTTCAGGGTTTGCAAAAGCAAAGTTTCCTCAGCAAGGTAGAAAAAAAAATCGTGTAATGTTCATAAGGAGCTTTATTGGAATAAAAGGGGGTTTTAAGAAATTGGGTTCTTGCCACCTCAGGAGAGGAAACCTGGTTTTCTCGGGTCACTCTGAGCTGCCTATCAGGGAGTATCATAGCTAGAAATGAAGCCCAAGTCCAAAGCATCTTCAGTTGCTGCATCGGCCTTGACTCTGTGACACTGTCTCCACCACTATGCATGGGCTGGGGAGAAACACGTGTCTGGGTAGAAAGGAAGAAAAAGGAAACATCTGTTCTCACAATATGGGTTTGTTATCATAGCTCCTTTAAGTACTGGAGTGCTGGCTCCAAGAGCATATTTTCTCCCGCACGGAATCTCCTCAAGGCTTGGTCGATTTTCCGAGGGCTCAGGGACAGGTTGTAAATGAGATTGTGGTTGTGAATGAGGTGTCTGGCCCGTTCCTTTTCCAGGACTCCTGTGATTGGGTTGGGTGGGTGGTAGGTTTTGAAAAGAAGAAAGAAAAAACAAAAAAGAGAAAACAAATCTATTAGCTCAAATGACTTCCGTGTAAAAACAAAATGCTAATATTTTGACACTTTAGGCTTCCTAAAGCAATTTAAGCTTGTTCTTTGGGGCCATAACACTTTAAAAGCCAATTTTTAAAACAGGTGGAGTGCCTGCGAAAATCGATTTCTAATTTTTCTGGTTTATTTTTATCTTATGGAAGTAGCCAAACACGTTCCTAAACAGGCAGGTTTCAAACAGCCCATTTTTATGCTTTTCTGGAAATGTATTTGCTGTGACTCCCTCCAGCTTGCTGTGTGATTACAGGTAAAGCATCACGTTTCTCAAGGCTCAGAGTCTAAATGTGTATAGTTGAGATGGTAGTGCTTATCATCACAGGATGTGCTCTGGTACTTACGTGTTATATGTATCAATGCCAAGGTGCTTTCCATGTTAAGGGTAGGTGGATGTTGGTGGTTGCAAAGAGGAGTTTTAAAGGTAGAACAGAGCATCAGCAAAGATCAAGAACTCACTTATGAGCTCCTAATTGTGAGCTCATATATGTCAGATACAGATATGCGCTTGGGAATATAGAAGATTTAGAGAAGTGACCTTTTAACCTCAGGAAGATCCAGTTGAGACAGTCAGATATGCAAAAAATTAACTAGAATGCAACAATAACAATAATCACACACACGCATGTGCACACACACACACACACACACACACCATTTATCATGTTTCAGGAATGCCTCCAAACATTTTACCAGTAGCAATTCATTTAATGCTTACAACAGCCCATTTTACAGAAGAAGAAACTGAGGCATAGAGACGGTAAGTCACTTGCCCAGGGTTGCTTAAAACCATGCATTTAACCACTACACTACATTATAGAGTAAGGAAGAAGAGATTATTTTAAGTGAGGCTCAGATTGTTTCCTAAATATGTTCCTTGAATTTGGGGGATCTACACCACTGGTGTCAAGAAAAGCTTTTAAATATCTTTTATAGGGATTAAAGATGCATCTCATGCATGTTGTTCTTCTACTCTTCTATACTGGTGTGGGCTGTGGTAGCGATTGTGGATTCTTTCTCAAAGAGGCCAGAGATGGTCCCCGGGTCATGTTGGAAACATCACTACCAGCCCATTAGAGTTTGTGTCTACTGGATACTTGTTATCTCTGTTGAAGCTGCCAAGTAGTATTCATATATATTTTTTTAATGTTTATTATTTTTAAGAGAGAAAGAGAGCATGAGCAGGGGAGGGACAGAGACGGGTGGGGGGGACACAAAATCCAAAGCAGGCTTCAGGCTCTGAGCTGTCAGCACAGAGCCCGACATGGGGCTCGAACTCATGGACCGCGAGATCATGACCTGAGCCGAAGTCTGACTCTCAACCCACTGAGCCACCCAGGCGCCCCAAGTATTATTTATATTTAAATGAGCAAAGACCACTGAGCATGATGCTTTCCTCTGAACTGCTCCCTGATGGGTCTTCTTAGCAGTGGACTATAGACAGGTCCTAATGTGATTTATTCTATTCGTTCTGTTTGGTTCTGTCCTGTCCTGTCCCATCCTCCCTCCGTTTGTTTATTGTCTATCTCTTCTATTAGAATGTTGATCTTGGCAGAAATAGTTTTCTTTGAGTTGGCCAATTGCATCTTTGCAGTTCTCTGGATTGGGTGGCTGTTCTTGGTCTGGTCTAGGTTGGATCCCTCAAGACATTTCCTCATATTCTGCCTCTGGAATTATTAGTCATGGACTTTGGAATAAGTGTCTGGCTGGGGAAGATATTTTAACTTTTTGAGCCTCAGTTTCCTCAACTTTAAAATAGGGATAATTAAAAATAGGGATAATTAAATTGTATAAAAACCAGTAAAATAATGAAAGCTTAGAACAGTGCCCAGAACTATTAATCACTCATTAATGCAAGAATTATAAGATGATTATAATAGTTATATCATCAACATTATTTAAAATATATAAGAATGTATCTTAATAAAAAAAATTTTAAAAATACACAATTTAGTTTATATTTCAATCACAAATTAAAAGTAATGTTAGGGGCTGCCTGGGTGGCTCAGTCGGTTAAGCGTCTGACTTCAGCTCAGGTCATGATCTCACAGTTCGTGAGTTCAAGCCCTGCGTTGGGCCCTGTGCTGACAGCTTGGAGCCTGGAGCCTGCTTCAGATTCTGAGTCTCCCTCTCTCTCTGCCCCTCCCCTGCTCATGCTCTGTCTCTCTCACTCTCAAAAATGAGTAAATGTTAAAAAAAAAAATTTTTTTTAAGTAATGTTAAAAAATACATCTAGAAATCACAACTGGTGTGCATGGGGACATTTTCTGCTATCTTCTGAGCTTTACCATTGGTAGAAGATTCCTAGTGTCAAACAAGAGTCCATTGACTGAAATTTGTATCTGTCTAATTTACTGTCATTAGGGGATGGCTAGGACAGCTGCATAAAATAACCCTTACAATCTATCTTAGGGTTGAAAACCTGTTCTTGTCCCACCAGAACAAAAATAAAAGAAATAATAAGACTTCCTTTAACATCTACTTTATTCTACAGTTTACAAAGACCTCTCAAATGTAATTTGATCCTTTCTCAAATCTGGGGAGGTATGTTTTATTATTTTATTTTATTTTTTTTAATTTTTAAAAATCATTATTTATTTCTGAGAGAGAAATAGAGTGTGAGCAGGGGAGGAGCAGAGAGAGAGGGAGACACAGAATCCGAAGCAGGCTCCAGGTCCTGAGCTGTCAGCACAGAGCCCGACACAGGGCTCAAACTCACGAACTGTGAGATCATGACCTGAGGTGAAGTCGGACGGTCAACCGACTGAGCCACCCAGGCGCCCCGAGGTATGTTTTATTATTAACAGTCTTAGTTTATAGATAAAGAAACAGGCTCAGAGGATATATATATATATATATATATATATATATATATATATATATATATATATACTGGCTTTCAGGGCACAGCAATTAGTAAAATCTGGAGTTGAATCTAAGTCTTCTGGTAAAAACAAACAAAGAAACAACCAACAAAGCAACAAGCAAAACCTCATGTTCTTTCTGGTGTGTCATGGGAGTTTAGTGTAGTGGGAAGTCCAATAGAACTGGGTTTGAATTATGGCTCAACTCCCCACTGGCTATTCTTTTACCACTTTGAGGTTGGCTTTTTCCTCCGTAAGTAAGGACATTAATGCCTTCAGGATGTGGTTGATGTGAGGAGTTAGTGATTCAGTGTGTGCAAAGTCCAGACTCATGCAAAGAATGTCCTTGAGGTCTCTCATTGCATTCTGCCTCCTTGAACGTGAAAACGTTTTCTATCTAGCCTTCAGTTCGTTGGGAAAATTCCAAATCTACCATTCACTCAAACATTTATCCCAACCACCCTTTTTTCTTTAGAAAACACGACCAGTTATTCACAGTCATTTCTTATTCTTCCTCTTCAAGGATATTTTCTTGACAACCCCTGTTAGAAAATAAGCACAAAGTAGGTTCCCAGAAACACTAATTTGATGATGGATGGTCTGTCTTCACCCTGAATGAAGAACACCCTGGCCTACATATTTCCTTGCACATAATAAAGAACACTGATTCATCAATAGGCAAAGTAGGTATCATCTGCTCAGTGTCTAGATTGAGGCTGTGGTGGTCAGCTAAATACTGTGGTTAATAAACCAATGAAATGACCTCAGTTAATCCTCTTTCCTCATTAAAGATAGTTTTAGATGTTCCCAGATCAGGCTGACACATTCCCTGGCTGACAAGGAACTAATGAATTTCATAGAAACAGAGAAAACAGGCATAAATAGTGAAGAGGCCATGAGAGAGACATTTCAAATCTGCTGGAGTCTGCCTCCAAAGTCAACAAAACTCTGTTTTTCCTCAGAAGAGTTCAGAAGTATGAGAAAGGTCCCAGCCATTGGGGAGTCTTTTAGCAACTGAGTTTATGATCCATCATCTATCACTGCAACTTAGCATTTGTTTCTTTAGAAATGTCTTCTCTCTCCACCTGATGTTTTTTTGTTTGTTTATTTTTGTTTGTAACCCCATCACCACTCTAGTTATGAATACCTAGGCTCATGATTATTTCAGTAATGGCTTTTTTAAAAAAATGTATTTTTATTTATTTTGAGAGAGAGATAGAGAGCAAGCAGGGGAGGGGCAGAGAGAGAGGGAGACAGAATCCCAAGCAGGCTCCACACTGTCAACACAGAGCCCAATGCGGGACTTGAACTCACCGACCATGAGATCATGACCTGAGCTGAAGTCAAGAGCTTAACTAGCTGAGCCACCCAGGCACCCTTTCAGTAGCCTTTTAATCTCCTTTTCTCCAGTATCATCTGTAAATTATCCATCTTAGCTTTTCTTGTGCTCTGCTCTGGTTGAACCTTTGGTGGACACTGGGTAGAGGATTATCCTAGGACTTGGGATTCACAGTAGGATTTCAACTTCACTATCCAATCCAATAGAAATCTTCTAAGCTTTGTGGAAGATGGTTTTAACTCAGAGCATCCTCCCCAGTTATCTAAAGCTTCTCTCTCTGGGAGGCTCACTCAAGCTCTCTCTTCCATGGAACCCTCTCTGAATACTCAGCTCACATTAGATGATAAGCTTCTTTTCATCTCTTCTCTCTTTTCCTTGGACTCTAACTCTTGTGTCTTCAATTATGATGCTTTATTATATGTTGTCCTTGAAAATGTTTGTTTTTCAGCATTTAACTACTCTTAGTCTTGGTGTCAGACCTAAAAGCTCCTTGAGGCCAGAGACCATGTCTTTTTTTTTTTTTAACGTTTATTTATTTTTGAGACAAAGAGAGACAGAGCATGAACGGGGGAGGGGCAGAGAGAGAGGGAGACACAGAATCAGAAGCAGGCTCCAGGTTCTGAGGTGTCGGCACAGAGCCTGATGCAGGGCTAGAACTCAAAAACTGTGAGATCGTAACCTAAGCCAAAGTTGGACACTTAACCTACTGAGCCACTGAGGTGCCCCCAGATACCATGTCTTATCCTTTCTGGTTTTCCTTCTGGTCCAGACTCTAACAAAGTGCTGGGCTGATAACACATGTTTAATAAATGATTTTCTAATTCAGCTAGATTAGTTTTCATTAATTTTTTTTTTCTCCTCCTCTCTTTGGTAGAATTGTTTGAAGTCCTTGGGTATTATATGGTAATTATACTTTATGTGGTCTAGAGTTAACTGATTTGGAAATTCAAAACAAAATGAAACAAGAACACACAGTGAATGAAAATACACACATTGCTACTATTACACGATTACTTCTAGAGAGTACTAATGCATCTGCTATTTCTTTTGTTGAGATATAATTGACATATACCATTGTATAAGTTTAATTTTTTTTAACGTTTATTTATTTTTGAGACAGAGATAGAGCATGAATGGGGGAGGAGCAGAGAGAGAGGGAGGCACAGAATCTGAGCTCCAGGCTCTGAGGTGTCAGCACAGAGCCTGACACGGGGCTCGAACTCACAGACTGCGAGATCATGACCTGAGCCGAAGTTGGACGTTTAATTGACTGAGCCACCCAGGCGCCCCTACCATTGTATAAATTTAAAGTGTAAAATATGATGATGTGATACATTATCTATTGGGAAATATTTACCACCTTAAGGTAAGTTAACATATCCTTTATCACATACAATTACCATTTTATTGTGGTTGTTACTGTGGTGGTAAGCATATTAAAGCTCTACTCTCACAGCAACTCTCAAGTATACAATACAGCATTGTTAGCTAGAGTCCTCATGCAGAACATCAAATCCTTGGAACTCATTCATCTTATAACTCAAAGTGTGTACCCTTTGATCAACATCTCCCATTTTGCCTGGCAACCACTGTTCTGCTCTCTACTTCTCTGAGCTCCATATCTTTATTTTTTTAATTTTTTTTAACGTTTGTTCATTTTTGAGAGACAGAGAGAGACAGAGTATGAGCAGGGAAGGGGCAGAGAGAGAGGGAGACACAGGATCTGAAGCAGGCTCCAGGCTCCGAGGTGTCAGCACAGAGCCTGATGCAGGGCTCAAACTCACAAACTGTGAGATCATGACCTGAGCTGATGTCGGACGCTCAACCGACTGAGCCACCCAGGTGCCCCGAGCTCCATATCTTTAGGCTCCACATATAATACGCTAACTCATCATGAACACAGAATGTAATTAAGTACAATGATTTCAGTCCAGGTGCTTTTCTATCTGCTCCCTCTTTTCCATTCTCCAGGCTTCTGACCTTGACCTGGCCTTCATTTTCACTAGGACATTGCAATAGCCTCCTTTCTCCTTTCCCTGCTTTCAGTTTCTCCTCAAATCTGCACATAGCCATTGAGGGTCTTTCTGAGATACGACTTCATCATACCAGTTCTCTGCTTAGAAACTCTCAGTGCTATTCATTCCCTTTGATCTAAATCCAAATTCCTTGGTCTGGTGTCTAAGATCTTCTTGGAGCTAGAATCTTATATTTTCTACCTTTATCATGTAACATTCTTCTTAATAGCCTTTGTCTTTTTTCCAAAGCAAACTTCTGACACTGAGCTTCACACATAACGCTTTGCTTGGGTAACTCGCACTTTTGCCAGAAAAGTCTATTTCATTCCTTTGTACGTAAACCGTGCTTTATCCTTAACGGTTAATTTCACACTAGCATAATCTTCCCGGATCACCTCACTAGGAAGGAATTCGCCTTTCTCTGAATGCCGACATAGCACACTGTAACGGTATTTATCACCTTCCATCCTGGATTTATTTATGTATTTATATTCATTTATTTGTTCCCTCAAAAAAAAAAGTTGAATAAGGGTGCCTGGGTGGCTCAGTTGGTTAAGTGTCCGGCTTCAGCTCATGTCATGATCTTGCATTTTGCGGGGTTTGAGCCCTTTGTCGGGCTCTGTGCTGACAGCTCAAAGCCTGGACCCTGCTTCAGATTCTGTGTCTCCCTCTCTCTGCCCCTCCCCCACTCGTGCTCTGTCTCTCAAAAATAAATAAACATTAAAAAAAAATTAAAAAGTTGAAAAGAATCATGCAAGGTACTAGAGCTAAAAAAGGAATATAGTCTACTGGTGATATTGTAGTAAGTCTCCAGATAAAAAAAATACAATATATCAAACAGGATAATGGTTGTTAAAGAAGTCTAGGAGGCCAGATTAAGATTGGCCTAGATCTTTCTTGGGGAAATCCCGGGAGTCTCAGAGGAGTAAAGCCTGAGTTCTAACATAAAACATGTTTAGGTTAGGCATGAGCTAGCCAGGCGGACAAGATGAGGAGTTGGCAGTGGGTAAGGTAGGAAGAAGAGAGGTCGACAGCTCAGACTGTCTGGGCATAGGGTTAGAAAAAGCAGCCACAGGGGAAAGCATAGCGTGTTTGAGGAAGACAAGTTCTTCATTATGACAGGGTAGGATATGCTGAGAGAATAATGAGTTGAAGGAGAAGAGACTGGTCAGGTGGACAGAACCAGCTTTTGCTTTGCTAAGGAGTTTGGAGTTCAGCCTGCCAGTGGGCACGCTGAAGGTTTCAGTCAGGAGTTTACAAGACTGGATTATGGGTTGGACTCCAGTAGTTAATGGAGGAGGATCAAATACACAAGAAACTGTAAGCAAACTGGTGGGTGATTCACGTCTGATTCTGATTCATCTTTGTATTTCCTGCTTGTGATCCCAGTGCCAGTGCACGTGGTTTCTATACAAACTGTACTTGGTAATAAGTGAGAGAGAAGGAGGTGTCCACTTCCAGACTAGAACACAAATAGAAAGGTGTATCCACTGTACGCGTCCCACTTCACCTGTATTAGTCAGGTCACACAGGTAGAGGGCATTTTCCAGCTTCCTGAACTTGTCAGTCCATGTCTCATATTCTTCAGGCTCGTTCTTTATCATTGGAGTCATGAGAGGCTGTGAGATTGGCCTGACCTTCAAAGCTTTCAGGGGATCTTTGGGGGATGAAATCTCAGCAGGAGGGTTTTCTGGTTGCAGCTCCTCTTCTGGAATTTTCTACCAAAACAACACAGGCATCTCACTGGCAATACATTCACCACAGAGAGCTCCTCCAGTCTCTTGGCCAAAGATGAGGCCACACAGCTAGCAAGATTTATTGCAAGGTCTGGCTTTGTAAAGCTAGAGGATGTGTTTCAAATCGTCAGTGCCATAGGACCATATCTGCCAATTCTTGCTGGATATAAACTACTATGTTGAGTGCGTGTGTGTGTGTGTGTGTGTATGTTTTAAGAGAAGAGTGAAATCATGACTTTCATTCAGTTTACATTTCTGATTTACACAAAACAAAGGTTTTTGTAACTGAGACATTTCATGACATCCTACTCTATTTTATACTAGTGGGGTTACATGAGGGGATGGGCTTCAGGCAATGCTTATAATTTCTTGGTGGGAAAACTTCTGCATCATGAGTGTGAGATTCTTGATGAAAAGTGATTGAAACAACACTGATATGATCTTAGGCTCCTGGGCTCATTTTAACAAAGCATAAATCACCTCTGCGATCTGTCTGTCCTATTCATTTAAGAAAGGAAGCAGCAGCCCAGGGAATAGAAGTGACTTACTAAGATCAGACAGTCAATGGTAGACAGAAAACTAGGAGGAGGGTGCAGAGGTCATGTCCAGCTCATTGTGGTGTTCTAACTCCGCGCCCTGCACAAAATAGAGATGCCTTTAGAACAGGTAGACAAATGAGTCCCCGCCATGCCATGTAAGACATTCTGTCACTTATCGTGAAGACAGAGAGTGGGCATCTATTGTTTCATCTGATCAACCCCACTTTTCCAGGAATTGCCCATCTTGTCTATCTACATGGTTGTGGAGAGAATTACCATGTATCTACATGCATGGTGCAGGACGAGGCATCTAATAATGAAAAATGGGCCAATAAACACACTTTCCAGTGACTGGGGAACTATTTGTGAGAGCTAAAGACAGAGAGATAGAAAAACAGAGTCATTCTGTGTAGGAGGTAGGAATGCAGCAGATTTTCCACTCAGTGTATTGGAAATGCAAAAAAGATGGTCTGTTGAGAAAGACAGATAAATGGATAGACAGAAGGATAGATAGACAGAGGGTAGGAAGTTGATGGCAGAGAGAAGAGAAAAAAATATAGGAAGACATGATGTGCAAGTCCCTGAATTGGGCACACTGTTACAGTTCTATCCTTAGGCAGCATAATATGCTTGTTTACCCTTCCAGTATATTTCGTTGTTAGAGTTGGTTCTATTAATTGCAATCCAAATAATCTCAACTAATTTGCCATAGAATCATTCCTCTACCTTTGGTATAATATCTGTGCTTCCCCCAATTTTCAAGTATCTGAATTTCTCCAGTTTTGTACCTTTGTCTCAAACTTCTCATATACAAGTTGTGAAAATCCCAAAGCTCTAAAAAATAAAAATTGCAGTAAGGAACCAAGTTTTGAGTTTGTTAACAAACATGGATTAAGCTGCTGCTGGGGAATATGAAGAATTGGTTTGTTTGAAATAATAGAATGCTATATGAAATTGAACCCCTATGGATGACCAGCAACCAGCAAATTTTAAGAGATTAATATAAAAGAATTCCTCTTTGATATATATATATATATTTTTCTGACCGGTGCTCATTTCTCTTCAGAAAGCTCTGAGTGCCTGGTGGAGCCAGGGAGAGGAAGGGGGTGAGGGAAGAAAGGGGAGAGGGGACCGCAAGAATCCAGGCTGGCGCCTGGCAGGAGGATGATGGCAGAGGGCTAAGCAGTAGCCACTGCCCGATAAAATCAGTGTTAAGAAACAGCTGAAAGTTTTCATGAAGTAAATAAACAGGACTCTACTTTTTAGAGCCTTGGACCACTTTAGAAATCTGATGAACACTTTAGATAATCTACCCAGCTAAAGGCACACATGCATAGAGTTTGGTGGATGATTGTAGAGAATTCAAAGAGGTCATTGGATCTGAGAAACTGATTTAAAATAACTTTGTATTTCTTCAGATAGTTCAACAGTCTCTTTGACCACTAAAGGCAGGGAAAGGGGGGATTTGTATGGACCTGAATTAGGCTCAACCAAACAAGTAAGTAACACATCCTATACTGTTTTAGTCCCATGTTATCAGGATCAATTCCAAATTCCTTACTTGGCACATAAGGCCATCCAAGTTCTTGTCCTTGTTTATTTTCTTTCGGCCCTATGTATGCATCTTTTTCTCTCATCTTTTTCCAGCCACAAAAATCCAGAAAAAAAATATAATGCCTTTATGTTTTATACATACTGTTCTCTCTGTTGTAAAAGCCCTTCTTTCCACTCATGCCTTGATTGGTTGGACTTCTACACATCCTTCAAGACCCAACACATATTTCACTTCTTGTGGGAAGCCTTCCCCAAAGCTCCAGGTGGATTGAGGGGTGATTCTTTATAGCCCCTTTATCCATCCCAGCACTTATTCCAGGATATTGTGATTGTTACAGTGTCTCTCTCTTCTACCAGAGTTCTAGAGACTGGGTCTGTGAGGTAGTCATTTGTGGATCGTCAAGGTCTTGTTAGTGGCTTGGCACATACTTGGTTCTAAAGACATGTTTACTGAATGAGTAAGGGGATGAAGAAACAATTTTCTCTGGGAAAATAGGAAATTTGCTTTACCAAACTTCTGCTTCAATTTCACTCCCTAAAAATTGGGGCAGTGAATGCTGCTTATACAGGAATGTGAGAAGAATCAGTTATTGCAGAAATGCAGCAAAATCCTCAAACAAGAGGCAAAATAAAAGAGCAAAGTATATTTTTTATAATCTTATTCACAACAGACTTAACACTCAAGGAGAAAAGCATTTGCTGTTGTTTCTTGCGTGGCAAGAGGCTTGCCAAAATGGATACTATTTTCTAAAATATTTCAAAGTGTGAAGTGCATGAAGAGGCCTCCCGTCATTTTAAGATGAATTATGTTCTAATCCGGGCATTTAAAAAACAACAACAACAGAAAAACTCAGGCTGTTTTTCAATTCTGTCTGCATCTTCTTTTGGCTAAGTGCTGGGAATATTAAAGCGGATTTTAACTGCTTGCCAGATTTTTTTTTTTTTTTTAAATCAAAGAGCCCATTACATTTTAAAATGTGATGTCTGGAGAAAAGGTCACCCTCAGTTTCTGGAAGCTGGACTTAAGATGTTAAAATAGGTCTCATAACCATCTTTTATTTTGATGGCAGTTGGTGGATTGGTCACAGGCTTTGGAAGGACACCTGTATCCATGCTACAAGTCCAGTTTCTTGGGGGCAGATGGCAGGCCCTTCACCTCGTGTTGAGAGAGATCTGTGTGCGTACCAGCTGGGACAGGAACCAACCCACACTCTCAGAGTTCTTCCTCCCTCCTCTGTTGGAAGAGAGTCTCAAAGTCAAAGATAGCCTGACATCAAGGTGTTGGGTGGAAATCAAAAACCCAGAAGGGAGGGCCCCACCCAGCATCAGAGAATAGAGGGCCAAGGATCATTGAAGCCCTTCCCCAAGCTCTGGGTAGCCAGGTGCATACCATATGTTCTGTTCTGCCTTGAGATATCTTAGCAACTTCAGCCTGCATGGTAGTGGCAGAGGTTTCTTTTGCTTTCTTTCCTGGACAAGAAAGAAAAAAACCGAAGGGTTTAGTTTGGCCTCTTCATTTTAGTACATACACATACCTACAGGGGCAAAGAAAATGTTGAAGCTCTGTTATGGGGTTGGCACTGTGTTGGGTGCTAGGGATCTACTGGTAGATAAAAGAGATCTGGTAGCTGCCTTGATGGAGCTCATGAAAGGGAAGCAGACGCTCCAAGTTATTATTCGGTTACAAACTACCAGAAACACAACAAAGGAAAATGTGAAAATATTTGAACATATATTGAGGTAGTGGTGAGAGTGGTGGAGGATATGAGAAGGCTCCTTGGAGGAAGGTACATGTAAACTGGGGACCCGAGGGGTGAATAGGAGTTTCCAGGTAAAAGTGATGCTGGTGGTGATGCTGGGCAGATTGCTTCAGATAAGCAGAGACAACAGCCCATAGCGCCGCCTTGAATCAGGAGAGCTTTTGCAGCTTGGAGAGTGGCAAGGGCCCTCCTTCCATGGTTCTGCCTCTTTACAGAGAAGCAGGAACTTCTGCCCCTCTCTCCACGCAGGTGTGTGCCTCAAGACTCCGGTAAAAGCTTTGCCTTCCTTGCTCCTTTCAGTGTTCAGAAGTGCTGTACAGGAAGAGGTTTGGACATCATTCCTAACCCAGGGGGTTCCACTGCCCAGACACTACTTGCTCAGGCTGCTGCCTTCACGAATAGAAGAAATTTCCTTAGGATGCAGGAAAAAGACATGAGGCTCTTCTGCTGAAATCCTCTTAGGCTTATTGTGTGTATCATCCATTCATCACTAGCCGCTTCCATCACACTGGGTGACTCACTCATCTGTTTCACAAATCCATGCGACGACCACACAGTACAGATTTCTGGGGACTTCAGCTTCGATGTTTAGTGCATTGTTCAAATATGCCATTAACAAATACCTGTTGTTCCTGAGTGGGGTCTCACTACTTTCAACAAAAATGGTTTAATCAATACATTGCGCAGAAAGGTGGAGAGTGGAGGCTCTGGCCTTGGGTTGGAGTCCCGGCTCCTGTCTCTATCAGCTGCGCGGCCCTGGGCAGGTTCCTCATCACCACTGTGTCTCAGTCCCCACTTCTGTAAAAGCTGGATAGTTCTGCCCAGAGTTTAGTGTGAAGATTAAATGGACTAGAAACTGTAAAGTCTCTTAAAAACTGAGAACAAACTGAGGGTTGATGGGGGGTGGGAGGGAGGGGAGGGTGGGCGATGGGCATCGAGGAGGGCACCTGTTGGGATGAGCACTGGCTGTTGTCTGGAAACCAATTTGACAAGAAGTTTCATATTTAAAAATTAAAAAAAAAAAGAAAAGAAAAGAAACTGTAAAGCAAACTCCTGGCACACAGCAAGTGCTCAATAAATGTTAACTAATAGAGGCACCTATGTAGGGATGCTCATGTAAATTAACGTACATTTCAGATGAAAAAGCCTTTTGTTACACCTTTAATATTGTACCTGTGAGCCATGACGCATCTTCTCCCTCAGTCTCTTGATGAAGGTAAGGTGACTTCATGATATCTGAAGCTTCATTACCCAGCATTAGAATAAGTACTCAGTTAGACTAAATGAAGGACCTGGTGCCCTGATTTGGAGCCTAGGAAATAAAGCCACTGAATATATAGTTCTATTCCTCTAATTCCTTTTCAGGTCCTACGGGAGGAGGGATTTCTTCTCTTCATTTCTTTATTCCCCTGTACCTAACCCAGATGCTAGAGTAAGACTTAATAGATGCTTAATGAGAATCATGATAGCCAGTTCAGGCAGCCCCTTTGAGGCACATCCGATTTAATCAGCTGAAAATTTGCCATGGGAACCCATCATCACCTAGTAGCGCTGGCCCCTGCTTATTTCACCCAGTATGTGGAAGAAAAGCTTTCTGCCGGTGAGAAAAGGTTCCAATTACTCTGAATGATCAAGTTTGAGAGTTAAAAGGATTCTGGAAGCAGTGTGTAGCATAAGGGCGGCAAGATAAACTTTGGTGTCAGACCTGAGTGCTAAACCTGGTCCTTCCCTCAACCAACCGCAAGCTTTCAGATCCTGACGTTGTCAGTTGTGGAAAGGACATGACACCAGCAGTCTGCAATAATATTGTGGCGATTCAAAAGAAAAAAGTTACTGAGAGAAAATACTTAACATGGGGAAGATGCTCCATGCAAGGTATTATTATTTGTTATTGTGTTATCATTATTATATGATCTTAAATCTCATTTCCCCAGAAAACGAGACTTAGCATTAATTATGATGTGGGCACTGTTTATTTTCTGGGCACTGTTCATGTACATTATCCCTTTTAGTATAAGAGCTAGAACCTAGTCTTTGTTCCAGGCCAGTTTCTCTCTGGTGTCTGCACTTCTCTAAGTTACATTAGAGAAAAATACAGGCTAGTCTCCCTGGTCTCTCTCAAGTTTCCCTTTCTCCCTTCTAATACCTATGAGCATATAAAGAGGTAATGGTTTGCACATGTAAAAATGGTTTGAGAAACCCGAGGCAGAACTAATTTTTTTTTTCTAACACAGCAGGAAGGATAAATAATAACCATCTGTCTAGTCTGCCAGTTGATGATTTGTACTGGAGGAAATAAGCCAAGCTGGCTTCTAGAGATTTCCAGGTGTTGGAAGGGCCAGGTTTTACAGGGCTTCCAGTGGATTCTGATAGTCACACAGCCAGCCCTCCCTGCCCCCACCCCCCTCCACTAATGACTTGAAATCGTGGTCTTCAGTGTTGGCTGCTAATATGCTACCACCTGGGGAGCTTTAAAAATTACCAGTGTCTGGGCGGCACACCAGACCAATTAAATCAGAATCTCGAGGGGTGAGAACCCAGCTCAGAACTTCTAAAGAATTCTCTAGATAATTCTAAAGTGAAGCCACAGGAGAAAACAACTGATGTAAATAAAGACTTCTGGCCTCATTGGACCTAGTGAATGAACTTTTGTGAGAAGGAAACTAATATATGTCAGATATCTCAATATATGCCAGACATTTCCTCACGTGTTTTCTTAATCTCAAGAATAACCCTGCAAGGTAGAAATTGTCTCCATCTTACCAAGGAGGAGACTGAGGCAACACAAGGTTCAGTTTCTTGCTTAAGACAATAGAAGTAGCATTAAGTCTAGGATTCTAATGCATTCACTCATTCAACAGCCATTGTTAAATGCTTACTGTGGTACAACAATGAACAGGACAGAATCTTCTCATGGAGTGCGCATTCCAGTGGTGAGGGCACGCAGATAGATATGTAAAATAATGTCAAGTAGTGATAAGTGCTAGAAACACAACTGCAGCCAATTATGGGGTTGGAAAGTCTTGGCAGTTTCTATTTTAGGGAGCGAATTCACCAAAGGCCTCTTGAAGGGACATTCAAATAGTCCTGAGAAACAAGGAACAAAGGTATGCAAATGTATGCAGAAAGAGCATTTCAGGAGAAAGCTATCATAAAGACAAAAGGTCACAAGGGAGGGAGGAATATGTGGTGCATTCAGGCAATAGCTGAGAGGGGAGTCTTGTTGATGTGGGATGGAAAGGGAAGAGAAGTGGGTTAAGTATTAACAGAACTGAAGGGCCTCATGGGCCATACAGGTGACTGGAATTTGTTATTATTATTTTGGCTTCCATCATTCATTTCTTCTCTGGTGATTGTTCTCTTCATTATCCCTTTCTAGTGATAGCAACAATATTTTGGTTGGTGGGCACCACTCTTCCCCTATCCTGGTGCTGTGGTTTGGTAAGAATGCCCCCCATTTCCAACTCCAAGCCTGGCCTCTGGTTAGTTGAAGACTATCATGGTTATCCTAATCACAGTCTTGATTCAAAGGTGGACAAAAAAATCTAACCTAAGTGTCTGAGGCTAGAGGAGACATCCACTACGGTTTCTCAGCTAGCAAAATTCCTCTGGGAAGGATGGGCCAAAAGAGAGTGCTGTGAACATGCGATGAGCATAGCTGTCATAGCTATTTTGTTACTGCAGAAGAAGTGCCTGGAGTAGTTGGGGCACCACCAGGTAGAGCCTAAAGATGATGCCAGCACCATGTACAGCAGAGCAGAGAGCCAGAAAGAAACCAAATCTTGGATTTTAACGTTTAAATGACTACATCCAACCATGCTTATAGTTCTTGTTGCTGCCAGACTTTTCATTTAGATAAACCAAACCTCTTTACTGTCTCAACAGAGTTGGCTTTTCTTAGAACTATAAATAGTTCTAAGTAGGAATTACTGCGGTTATTTTTTTCCATAATAAAAGGGAGGTTAAACTCTTAGTCATTTTTCTGTGTTATCTTGAGTGATAGGTCTTCAAGAGACGTTTGAGGGGATCAATGAACCTCTGAGGCTACAGCCATTCCCTCCAATTCCCCCTCATTAGCAGCTTTGCTATATCCCTGCTCTGTGCTTCCTGTTTTTTCTTCCTCATCCTCACTCACAGGCTCCATAGTGAAGAAATTCGGTTTGGGTATACTTCATTCTTGTGAAATACTATTTTAGACCTCATACCGTAGCATGTCTGGAGGGGTCTGAGCTCTTCTGTATTTGTCTTAATGGGAGTTCATAGCATTTCTTGGATCTGTGGCTTGAAGTCTGGAAATTTCTAAGTCATAATTGCTTCAAATATTGCTTCAGCTCTATTCTCTTCCTCCTATCTTTCTGTGACTTCATTACATATATACTGGATTTTTTGCTGCTTCCTGTATGTCTCACATACTTTTTTGTATGTTCTATCCTCATTTCTCCTTCATGCTTCAATATGGATATCTCCTACCAAACTATATTCCAGTTCACTAATCCTTTCTTCAGCTATGCCCAACCTTGTGTTCAACTCATCTATTGAGTTTTTAAAATTTAGTTTTTATATTTTTTACTTCTAGATATTCCATATGATTCCTTTTATAGATTTATTTGCTAAAATTCTCCATCTTATCCATTTTTTATATATATTAATTACAGTTTTTTAAAAAATCCATTTCCTCTTTTGTATCATTCCTGATTATTTATAATTAAATCTGGACATTTTGTATGAATAATTCTAAAGATTTTATATGATTTTAACTTCTTCCAAGGTTTTTTTTTTCTCCTTTCTATACGATATTCAATTTGAATTCCAAATAATAGCTTTCAGAGAAACACTGTTCTGTCTTTTATCTAGTCTTCGGGTTGATCTTTCCAACAGGTTTGGTCTGCTGTAAACTAGTCCATTCTATATCTTAGCATAAGTCACAGATATTAAGTATTTATGTGATAATCATGTGTACATTAAAAAATAAGTTCATAGGATTCTTGTGGGTCCAAATGAGATAAAGTTTGTGATATAAGGCATGTATATATACATGGATCATTTTAATAGGTTATTATAGAATCTTTGAATGAAAACAGGCCCCAGGAATGAGAAAATTCACAATTCTTCACACTCAAAATGAGTAGCTGCCTTTAGTTTCTTAAAAGGTACCTTCTTTCCTTTCATAACACTCACCTGTGGAACTAGAAAAATGGGAGATAAAATGCACCCCCCTTCCCCCCTCCCCCCCCACTGAGGGCCTAAGAGCACTTATCAGCATAGCTCTAGCAATGCAGAATGGGAAGAGATCAAGGCATTAACTTTCTCAGTAAGCAACAGGCCATCACAACAACAATGCCACAATAGCATTGCCACAGTCCTGTCATTCTGCAGAATGCAACATTCCCTAAAAACTATTGTCAGACTCACACTTAGCCCTGTCAGAGCAGTAGGGCAGGTTTTTATTTCTTTCACATTTTCTGTTCTTTTTACAGATGAGAAAAATGGGTCCAAGATACGTAAAATCAGTTCCAATATAAGGTGGTTATTTAGTTGTAAAAGTGTGACTTCTACCCTTATTTTTATATGGTTTTCTATGCCATATGTTATGGGTTAAATTCTGTCCCCCCAAATTCTTATGTTGAAGTCCTAAACTCTTGTTCCTCAGAATGTGACTGTATTTGGAGACAGGCCATTTAAAGAGGTGATTTAGTTCAGTTGCAGGCCATTACAATGAGGATACCAATCTAACTGGTGTTCTTATAAGAACAAAAATTTGGGTACATACAGAGACACCAGGGATGTGCACACACAGAGAAAAGACCATGTGAGGATAGAGTGAGAAAGAGGCCACCTGCAAGCCAAAGGGAGAGGCCTCAAAACAACCAAGCTTGCTGACACTGACTTTGAACTTTTAGTCTCCAGAACTGTGAGAAAATAAATGTCTATTGTTTAAGCCACTGTAGCAAACTGATGCATCAAATGACCCAGCTTATATTAGAGAAAGAGAGAGTGTTCGGTTTAAATATTTCTTGTTGAGGGGCGACTAGGTGGCTCAGTCAGTTAAGTGTCCTACTTTGGCTCAGGTCATGATCTCACGGTTCAGTTCGTGAGTTCAAGCCCTACATCGGGCTCTGTGCTGACAGCTCAGAGTCTGGAGCCTGCTTCAGATTATGTGTCTCTCTCTCTGTCCTTCCCTACTCGTACTCTGTCTGCCTCTCTGTCAAAAATAAACAAACATTAAAAAATGTAAATATTTGTTATCTTTAAAAAAATTTTTTTTTAACGTTTATTTATTTTTGAGACAGAGACAGAGCATAAACGGGGGGGGGGGGTCAGAGAGAGGGAGACACAGAATCTGAAACAGGCTCCAGGCTCTGTGCTGTCAGCACAGAGCCTGACGCAGGGCTTGAACTCACAGACCGCAAGATCATGACCTGAGCCGAAGTTGGCCACTCAATCGACTGAGCCACCCAGGTGCCCCAATATTTGTTATCTTTTGATGTACTTGTTTTGTCTTTTCAACAAAAGTGAATTCTCTGAGGTTATAGGCTTCACCATGAAAAATGAACCCTGACCTGAGATCACTCTGTTGTCTTCTAGCATATCCCTTTTGTCTCTTTTCTATAATGGTGGGCTGGGGATCTACACATTTCCCAGATTCCCTGGCCCACTGGCTTTAGGCTGAATTCCAGCAATGGTAGACATTTGGAGGGAGATTGGAATGTGAGAGAAGTACTAACTTCCTGTTTTTGGAGTCAGTATCTGTCCAGCATCAGGGGAGAGCTATTGCTATCATGCTTTTCACCATTCTCAGCACTAATCATCTATGGAAACTCAAAATTCAGATTAACAGCTACAGCACATCCCATTCAGTGGGCCCAGTATTGACCACATGGTGCTCTGTCAGAAATCCAAGCACCAGCCTCATTTGTGAAGGACTGAGATTCAAACTATGTGGCGTGCCAAGAACGAGCTGTGTGGCACCTCCTTCAGAGTTCTTTCTCTAGCTGCTTGGCATATTCTTGGAGATCCTAGAATCAGCTAGGTAGGAATACTAACCAAGATCCTGCTATTAGTACCCTTTGTCTGTGTTCCTTTAGCCCTAAGGATGATAGCTGCTTCCTACAGCTACTAATACCTGGGTTACTTCCACTGTCATGTTTTGAATTGTGTCTCCTAACACAGCTACCACTGGTGCCCATTAATGTTGTCTTATTTGGAAACGAAGTCTTTTTTATGTAATCAAGTTCAGATGATGTTGTTCTGGATTAGGGAGAGCCCTAAATCCAACTAACAGTGATGTCTTTATATGAAACAGGAGAGGGGGATACAGATACAGAGACGTTAAAGAGACGGAGAGGGAAGAAGGCCAGGTGAAGACAGAGGCAGAGAGTGGAATTAAGCAACCATAAACCAAGGAATACTTGGAGCTACCAGAAGCAGGAAGAGGTAAGGAAGGACTCTTTTCTAGAGCTTTTAACATGGCCCTACTTGGTTTCAGACTTGTAGTCTTCAGAACTGTGAGAGAATAGATTTCCGTTATTGTAAGCACCCCAGTTTACGGCACCGTGTTGCGGAAATAATTACACACACCATTCTCTTTTTGCTCTTTGAATCTCCTAATGCTTGTGCAGCCAATCCCCCAATCCCTTCAAGCTTTTGGTACCTTGTATTTTGATCCAAAAGGTAATTAGTAAATGGTTGATGGATGTAGTAAATAGAGAAATTGCAACAGCAGATTAATATCAATGCATATTTTTTCACCTGTCATATTTAAAACTTGCTAATTGCTAAATATTTTGCCCAAATTCATCTTTATAATTTCACTTAATAATATGTCTTGGAAATCTTCCTGTATTTAGGCCAGCCATGTTATTTTACAGCTGTGTAGTTTTATCAATTGCATCAACTGTAATTTAATTAAATTGTCCCTGAAAGGATTTTTCATTGTTTTCCATTCTTATTTTTTATTAAAAAAATGTTTTTTTGTGTTTCCATTTTTAGAAGCATTTACCAAAAAATATTGCAATAGGCTTTATTTTATTTTATTTTATTTTATTTTACTTATTTTTTTGTGAGATGCAGGTAGGGTAAGTACCTAGCTGAAGGATTCCTAGACCTAAGGGGTTGTGCCCTTAGGAATTCTAATGAATAATGTCAACTTGTATAAGTGTGCCTTATCCATCTTAAAGGGCTATCACTAGAGAATGTTTCATGATATAACAAAACCTGAAGGACTATGCATTTTATGACCCAACTGGCCTACAAGAATAGCCAGTGAGGCAATTCTGACTCTTGCCTTTTCTTCACTGGTGAGCCATTTACTTTTCTGGGAGCAGTGAGATGGAAGCCAACAAGCAAACCACCGCAGCAAAGCTGGACAGTCAAGAGTAGCTCTGGGAAATGAGGGGGGGCGGGTGTCTCTCAAGGAACAAAGTAACCCAACTCACCTGTAGGCAAATCATGTGGCAAATCGGAGGAAGCTTTACTCAACAGTTCAACAAAATTCTGCCATCTGTGCAGGAAAAAAAAAAAGCACATAGTATTGGTGGTCAATGCAGAAGCTCTGAAAGAAATGTGCAATAAATGTCAAAGTTTATGTTGATAGTGATATTGAGGGAGCCTTTTGATACCTGTATCGTTCATGGTGTAATTCAGGACACAGAAACTACTTCAGGTGTCTCTACTAGAAAGGGCTTTCATATGGGAAAATGGGTGCTTACAAAATTATCACAGGCTCAGTAGAGTGGAGGTTGGCATCTACTGTTCTGCTCAGGATCAGGCTTTAGCAGATGTAGTCCTGAGGAAATTCTGACTGATGTCTCAGTTGCCCGTGACTGTGAGGTTGGTGACTAGGCAGTACAAGGTCCATTTTGGCTGCTGGAAAAACTGATGCCTGCCAGGGTCTGGCATGGCTACTACTGCAGGAAAATAAATATTTAAAATGTCCCTCCCCGCCCCTTCTGCCTTTCAAATCTCATGCGGTTGCATCTCACAGATGGAACTTAAATCAATTCCAGAAGGTTGGTGTCAAATATTCTTTTGTAGCCTTCCCAGGAGTGGGAAGTATTGCAATACAGGAAGAAAAACATAGGAGGGGTTAGAAGTGGGTGCTGAGTGCAAATAGACAACATTTAGTGAAATCCCCAAGCAGAAACTGCATTAAGCAATATACGTGCATGTGACAGAGAGTCATTTAAGGCTGGTAAGTACTTTGGAACACGTTGGTAGTGAAAGTCACATATATTTGCTTGCCTAACACCTACCCTCCATTTGTATACAAATATATTCTTCTCTGGGGTGAGGGACTATAATCAATGTCCCATACCCTACCCTAGCCAATGTTGTGACTCACCTTGTCTAATTAATCTCTATTTATTTATCACTTTCTCCATTCATCCCTCCCTACCTTCCTCCCTCTCTCCCATTCTCTGTCTCTGTATCTCTCATTAATTTTTCATTCTGGGCGCGCTAGGGTGGCTCAGTTGGTTAAGTGTCTGACTCTTGATTTTGGCTTGGGTCATGATCTCATGGTTGTGAGATCGAGCCCCACATCGTGCTTTGTGCTGGGCATGGAGCCTGCTTAAGATTTTCTCTCTTCTTTTCCCTTTGCCCCTGCTCATTATCTCTCTCCTTCCCTCCCTCCCTCTCTCTCTCTCTCTCTCTCTCTCTCAAAAAAATTGGGATTCTGGTTTTTTTCCAAACTTTTATTTTCCCCCAGATTTTGCATAACACCATATCCTTTCAAAATATTTCTTTTTGCTTATGTTAGCAAAAGGCAGTTTCTGTTGCTAGCAACCAAACTGTACCTGGTAAGAATTTTTATCTCCTCCTTGTCCATCAGTCAAGCAAATATAAAGAATAAGTTGTGAGATACAGAAGCCCTGGATTTTCTAGAAATGGTCTAATGTCACGTGACAATAAGATAAAAAAATGATTCATTAGACATGCAACTGGTCTGTTTTGCTTATACCTCATAAAACTTTCCCTATACACGACATCGCAAATCAGAAAAGGTCTATGGTTGGTATAGAAAGTAAGGCTTCTAGACCTTCCTGTCACTTTGGGCACAAGAATAGATAAGGCATAGGTATGTAGCACCAAAACCAGATAAGCTGATGACTTTATCAACTGATGAGGCGCTCTGCAGGGAAAAGACAGCTGGAGAAGCAGCACTCTCGAGAAATATCTATAATCATGCAAAGATCTGATCTTAGCACAGATCTGAAGGTGAACTACAATAAAAGAAATTCCTGTCTTCTATGCCTGTTGCAATTCCCTCCTCTTAGGAGGGCCAGGCTTCTGCCTACTGTATCTTCTGACCCTTTGAAAAACAGCCACAACAATACAACAACAGGATGCTAGTTCCGTTGATGTTTCCTCATTGTACATTTCTTCTTCAGAGCTGTTAGAAGCTATCAAATATGAGATAAGGCATTTGGATCAAATGGCACCAGAAACTCTCCTGCTCCTTCTTGAATGGTGCTGAGAGGAAGAGGAGGAGACTGTGAGAAAATTTTGTCAGCATTGAAACTGGACACTGCCTGACTTAAGTGGTGTATAGGATTTATGTGACCAATGAAAACTTTAAGTTCCTTCTAATATTTTCTTTCTTCCATAGTCTTTACATTACCCTGGAACCTTCAAAGAACCATTGACAATTTGAATGTGAGAATGGGTTCCAGTTACCATTGTAGGTACTATAATTCTGATCACAGAGGCAAGTGCCAAACTCCCAACGCAGAGTCAGAGAGGTCAGGACTGGACAACAAGGTGTGTGAGCCCATTTCTAGATTCAGGCAGATCTGAGTTCAACTTCTAACTTCCACTGCAGTTACTAAGTCCAAATGGCTTTTAGTAAGCATTCTGAGTACTTTGTGTGCATTTTCGCCTTTAATTTAGACAACTGTCCTATGAAACGTGTAAGTGAAATGCCCAAGGACATACTGATCAGTGAGGTAGCTAGAATTTAAACTCAGGCTCTTCCTGCACCCTTAACCATTGTGCTATATGGCCTCACACGTGAATGTAATATAATTTGGTTTCAGTTATGTTTTTTTTCTCCTTTGGAATCCCATGAACACGGCTCCAGTGTCTTCTGATATTTATTATTGCCGAAGTTTGAGGTCAGTCTGATTTGGGTTCATTTAAAATTAATTTTTTCCTTTATTTGCTTTGGTTTAGTTTTATTTTGTTTTTGGCCTGCATCCTTAAATAATATTCTTTGTCTCTGGAAACACAAAACTTTTGTCAGGATAGACATGGATACATTTTTTTCCCCTTAATTTAGCTTAGTCATACTGAATCCTTTCAATCTGTATACAGAGCGTTTTTTTCTTTTTTCCCCATCTCTGTAAAGTTTCTTCAGCTGTGGCTTTTGTTGTTAGTTCTTGTTCAGTTTTTCTAGTTTCTTCTTCCACGATGCCAAGTCCTCTTAGGTTCAATTTCTATTCTTATTCGTCTATGTCTGCTCTCCTCCCTCATTTTCTTCTGTTTTTCTTTTCTAGATTTTGTGAAAACCTCTCAAGTTTGACATTATGTATTAGATTTTCTCTGCTGTTAATTTTCCTTTTTATTGATTCTTTTTTTTTATATAAATAAAATTTTATTGGAACACAGCCACAGCCATTTGTCATGTGTTGTTTGTGGCTGCCTTCAGGCTATAGTGACCTAGCAGAGTAGCAGAGATAGACCGTAGACCCACAAAGCCTAAATCATTTGCTACCTGGCCCTTTATAGAGAAAGTTTGCTTACTTAAAAATATAATACAAATATCCTAATATCATCAAATATCCAGCAATATTCAGATTTCCTTGATTATCTCCTATTTTTTATTGAGATAAAATTGATATGTAATGTTATATTAGTTTCAGGTGTATAACATAATGATTCAATATATGTATATAGAGAGAAATGATCACAATTAATCTAGTTAATGTATATCAACACACATAGTTACAATCTTGATTACTTCTTTTTTTAATGTTTGTTTATTTTTGAGAGAGAGCGAGAGACAGAGACAGAGTGCAAGCAGGGGAGGGGCAGAGAGAGAGAGAGAGAGGGTAGAAACAGAATCCAAAATAGCTCCAGGCTCTGAGCGGTCACAACAGAGCCTGAAATGGGGCTCAAACTCACAGAATGTGAGATCATGACCTGAGCTGAAGTCAGATGCTCAACCTACTGAGCCACCCAGGCGCTCCAATCCTGATTACCTCTTAATACGGCTGTTGAAGCTTCAGTTTCCTTGAAACTATACATATTTTACCAAGTTCTTTCTAATTTCTTCTGTTCACTTTAGGACTTTTCTAAATTTTGTTTTAATAGCCTTTTAATCTCATTATGCTTATTACTTTCCAATTAGTTTCATTAGAGGACATGGCTCCATACAGCCTACAGAGAACACCAATGGTTCTCTAAATGTTTTCCGGTTTTTAGAGTAAGTCACATCCAAAGTTCCCTGCTATTTGGAGCCGACCAGATTGCCATGACCTACCTGTCCATGGTCTGTAGGATTTTTAAAAATTAGGCCTGATAGTGGGGTTTTCTCTTTATTCACTGTCAAGTGAGGAGTTGTTCACATTCTGCACAACCCAGCAGATAAACTGAATAGTTTTCCCTTGGCCCTATTCACTGCTCATTTAGCCCTGCAGTCAAGGAGTGAGTGACAACCCTCACCGATGCCTGGTAGCCCTCGGTTGGGACCCAGGGCATGTATGTCATAATTGATACACTCAGCATATACAACCACCACGGATCCCTCTCTCTGCTCCAACCCACATGACTTTAATGTCAGGAATGATGCCTCACCAAATGCAGACATCATAGCCATGTTTACCCCTGCCCTCCTTCCTCACCCCAACTTTCTGCTCTGTCATTCCTGGGAGTTGTGCCTTCTGCATAGGTACAGGAAAGCAGTCTGTGAGGAAGTGTGCATGTGTGTATCCTTGGGTGGGGAAAAAAGGGCAGTAGTACTCTAGCAGCTACAGAAAGCAGTGTCTGTGTCATTTTGTAGTTGGTGAAGACTTGGGGCCTCCAAATCAAGGGGAAGTCTGGTGAAGGGACAAGGGATCTTCTGTCTGTTGTACTTCTCACAAGTAGACAAGGCAAAGCATGGGCGCCAACTCGCTGATTTTCCCAGATTCCATTTACTTATAGTAGGTGAGATTACTTCTAGATTTTGACACTAGAGTGCTTATTAGTGTGTGTGTGTGTGTGTGTGTGTGTGTGTGTGTGTGTGTGTGTTGGCTCTTTTTTTTATTCAGTTGGAATTTTAATCATGGATTGTTAAGTGGATGACATTTTATATAATAAGTATTATATATCAAAAAAATGTAAACAAAATCCTAAACACACCAAACATGCAAAATGTGGGCTATTTCATAGGAATACCCTTGTAATCTTCATGAACTTAACTATAGGTGACACGTTTCTTTGTGAGCTCCATACAGGCTTAAACCAAAAGTGTGCTGGTGCTGACTTCCCAAACCCGTTAACTTTCTCCACCTTGCGAAGTGTATGCTCCAGCCAAAAACCGAGTTCTCCAGACTTGCTATGCTTTTGCTTGCTTCGTTGTCTTGGCACGTTCTGCTTTTCCCTCTGAGACACTCCCCTTCTTCTTTTTTCTTGTTAGTTACTACACGTCCCCCACCAGGCTCAGCTGAGATGTAGTATAGAATAGTGCTGAAGGGCCAGCTCTGCTCAGACTGCTAGAATCACAGGTTAAGTCCCATGATCTGAAGCATTTGATCATTAGAGCCATGCCCTGAGGGATCCTGTACTCTTCTCCTCCAGCTGAAAGGGTACAATATATGCTAGAAGGGGGAGGTAGGTAGGCTGTCATAACAAAATACTGTAGACTAGGGAAATTAAGCCACAGAAATTTATTTTCTACAGTTTGGGAGGCAAGACGTCCAAGATCAAGGTGTCAGCAGGTTTGACTTCTGCTGAGATTCCTGTCATTAGCTTGGAGGTGGCTGCTTTCTCTCTGTGTCCTCACCTGGTCTTTTCTCTGTGTTAGCCCATCCTCAGTGTCTCTGTTTCCAAATTTCCTCTTCTTGTAAGGATACCAGTCAGATCGGATTAGGGCCCACCCTAATGGCCTCATTTTATTTAACACAATTGCCTCTTTAAAGGCTTTGTCTCCAAACACAGTCATAGTATAAGGTACTGGAGGTTAGGACTTCAACATATGAATTTGGGGAGATGCAATTCAGCCTATAATAGAAACAAAGATTCAAAGAAGCCCAACTTTTGGGACAATTTACTTAAGGTCTCTGAATCTCAGTTTACTCATCTGTGAAGTGCATATAAAAACATAACTCATGGGGCTTTTGGGAGTATGAAATGAGAGAAGCCATGTAAAGCATCTGGGCCAAAGCTTGTGTCACATGAAGTGCCACATGCATCGATCCCTTACACTTTCAAGTCAGGAGGTTATTTTGGTTATGTTGTTTAAAAACCCAGTGACCGGGATGCTCATTCTACTCCCACCATCTTCCTTTGTTGTCACCTTCTTGATGATAGAAGCTATGTTGTATTCTTCTTGCCTTCCAGTTAACTGTGAGAAGCACAGCCCTTCTCTGATCCATAGGCAATAAATTCTTGAATCCATACAAAAGGATTCTTTTTACATTTGACAGATGAGGAAATTAAGGTGAAGAGAAATTAGTGATTTGCCCAAGGGCATTTCCGAGCAAGAATTTCTATCTAGGCAGTCCATGTGATTCCAGAGCTCATGCTGCCTTTCCCCCAGGACAGGGACTGAGAGGTAGAGGAGGTGCCACACCAGGGAGGAGAAGTTACCTCCAAGCCCTGGGCTCTTTTGGATCATGCCTTCCTCTGGAACTTAAGAGCTTTTGAATCTGTATCTCACACCTCTCCTGGGTCTTAGGAGGGAGGACAGGATGGAGCTCCTCAAATCCAGTCTATGCTCAGCACCAAGCCCAAGGGTGGACCTAGCCATGGAACTCAACCAGTTTTTGTAAATCCCCTGTGCTTTGCCACTATCCTATAAGCTTCTGAGTTTCCTAGACCTGTCAGCATAGTGTATTAAGAGTGAAGGCTCTGAAGCTAGAGAGCCTGCTTTTGACTCAGCCTCAGTGATGAATTCATTTACCAGTAACCTGTTGGTTTTAGCCTCTCTTTACCTTAGTTTCTTCTTTTGAAAAATAATAGTACCTACCTCATGGAGCATTCACAAGGATGAAAAGAGTTAATATTTGTAAAGCGCTTAGAACATTGCCTGGAATATAGTAAGCTGTATATAAATGTTGGCTCTTAATAATAATAATAATAATAATAATAGGAAATATATTATTGAAAGTAATAATATAATAATAATTATTAATATAATTAATAATTATTATTATTTTCACCCCATATGTATACGGACTTCTGCAAGAAAAGACTGGAATTAATGAACTCTTAAAAGACATGTCTGGTTTCCAAGATCCAGCCAATGGGCAGACCCATAAAATGTCTCTAATTGCTCACTGTCTACCAATTTTTCGATTCCCATTTACAAGTAATTGCTGAATCAAACACCTCATGTTTGCTTTATCTCCTAAAATCCTCTGGTCATCCCTGGGATTATCAAACCAGTCCTTTTCAACCTAATTGCACTCTTCATAATGGGCCAGATGTGGACGAGAAGTCCTACTCGTGGCTGTGTCAATTGCAGCTTCCAGAGCAGCTACATTATTTATCCCCTCCCCCAAGACAATTTGGCTTGTGTGCCTGTGTTTTAAACTGGGTTTGAAGCATTTAATTTTGCCAATACAATTTTCGGGTATTAGTTTGCCTCCTGTTCTCTCTCTGCCCTCCTTAATTACCATTTATTGCAAAGTCACACAGAAACATTAAATGCTAATTCTGACTTACGTGTTCCTGGCCAAGAACAAGGATAATAATTTCCATCCAACACAACCTGAACTCATTTTATATAAGGGTGATTCAGAGTAGAGATTTGAAATCGTAATCAAGTCTTTCTCAAAATCGCCTTACCCTAGCAGACATTCACTAATGTCTCTGCTAATTGGTAGGCAAATGGCAAAAAACAAAATCTCAGTGTTAAAAAAAAAAAAAAAAACGCAAAAAACAACAACTTTGTAACATCGTTGGTGAAATTGCTCCTCTCATCAGCTCTTGCAACGTGACAGTTTAAGAAGGGAACACAACTCATTTTATTTGGTTAGATGGGGCTAATCCCACATCACCATAATCCCTCCTGATGTTTTATTGATTCTAAAGGACATTTAATCAGGAAGCAGCTCAGCACTAGAATCCCGCTAATTAGCAAGCAGCCACATTCCAAATGGGTTCCCAATTGAACAGCAGATTAATGGACAATATGTACTAAAATAATGATTCGTGCATTCAGCTCTTAAAATGTGTGTCTAAATTGCATCTTTAATCTCTTAAGGATATAGGTTTGCATACAAAGCCCTTAACGGAATGGATTTAATTCAACAGAAGAAGCTTTAGCCAATGACTGTTTAAGGATGAAACAGGTTTATCACTTATAAATGCAATTCTTCACTGGTTCTCATGGTTTGATGTCCTTGAACATTCAAAGGTCAAAGGTGAATAAAGAAACTGGTGCGCTTCTCTGATATGCATATAAGCATGGGAAATTGAGAATATTGATATATAGCCTAACCTCATTTGCTTCCCATTCACTCTTACTCTCATATCTCTGTTTCCTGTAATCTTTGTTCTGGACCCCATGTTTTAATCAGGTACACTATGTACCAGGTATAATGTGAGCTCTGATACTTGCATTTTCTCCATTTATACTGATGCCTTTTTAGGACCCCCAATTTTAGCTTATTGGTTTTCTATTCGGCTTTTAGCCCACTTTAATGCTATTGCTGCTTAACCGCCTCCGCCCACCCCCCCCCCCCCCCCCCGCCCCAGCCCCTTACTCAACTACCACCAAGATTTTACAGAAGGGAAACTCCCATGTTCAAAGCTGGTCTAGTGGAAATTCATTGGCTAGGCTCAACCTCCTCCCATCATTTATTTATCAATTGATGTTTCCATTAACCTTTACACTTCTATGTTTCTCTGTATTGTTCTTGTCATCATGTGATGTATCACACATTCCAGCGTACTTATTGTTTCTCTTCCCCGTTAGAATATAAGCTTCAGGGCACCTGGGTGGCTCAGTCAGTTAAGCATCTGACTCTTGATCTTGGCTCAGGTCATGAGCTCATGTTTGTGAGTTTGAGCCCAGTGTGGGGCTCTGTGCTGGCAGGGTGGAGTCTGCTTGGGATTCTCTCTGTCCCTCCCCACTCACATCCTCCCCACCACCTGACTCTCTCTCAATAAAAAAAAAGAATATAAGCTTCAAGAGTGGGGAGACTGTTTAATTCATGTCTATATTCCCAATGATTAGAGTAGTGCTTGGTAAACAGTAGGAACTCTATAAATGTTTGTTAAATAAATGAATAAAGTAATAAAATATTTACTGTGTGCTTTCCATGTGCCAAGTACTGGCCTACAAGATGTTGGGAATATAATGTGAGGGAAACAGTCATATTTCTTGCCAGCATGGAGATTACGACCTAGACACTGAAGTAACAAATCATATAAATAAATACATAATTATAAACAATGATAAGTTTTAGGAAAAATAATAGCTGAGTGCTAAGAGAAAGTATAGCACAAGGAACCTGGTTTTGATGGGGTGGTTAGGAATGGCCTTCTTCGGGGCGCCTGGGTGGCGCAGTCGGTTAAGCGTCCGACTTCAGCCAGGTCATGATCTCGCGGTCCGTGAGTTCGAGCCCCGCGTCGGGCTCTGGGCTGATGGCTCGGAGCCTGGAGCCTGTTTCCGATTCTGTGTCTCCCTCTCTCTCTGCCCCTCCCCCGTTCATACTCTGTCTCTCTCTGTCCCAAAAATAAAAAAACGTTGGAAAAAAAAAAAAATTAAAAAAAAAAAAAAAGGAATGGCCTTCTTCAATTTGACCATGAGAGGGACTTAGTCACAATTTGTGTATCTGCATGCATTCCTGAGACTATTTTGAGATTCCATCCCTTCCTTAATTCAGTTCAATTTCATAATGCTTCTTGAATTCTAATATATGCCAGGCAGCGCTCTAAACAGCATACATCAATGGGTAAAAACAAAGATTCTGCCTGCCCCCTGGAACTAGAGCTTATAGTCTATCAGAGATCGACTGGTAACAACAATAAACATCATACATCAGCAAATCACCGAATACATTAGAAGTTGATAAGTGTGGAGAAGAAAGCAGAAGGAAAGCAGGTTAAGAGGAAGAGGAGTGAGAGACCACAACTTTAACGAGGGTGGTTAGTGTAGGCCTCACAGACAAGGTGACATCTGAGCAAAAAAATAAAGATGAAAGGGTTATCATGGAGATATCTGAGAAAGAACATTTTAAGTAGAGGATACAGTCAGAGGATAGTTGCTGAGGTGGATGGGTGCATGGTGTGTGTGAGAAAAAGAGCACAGTGTAACTGGAACAGAATGAGCAAAGGAAGTTGTAGATGGAATCAGAGAAGCAATGGGGGAGCAGATCATGTAGAACCCTTTATAAGGACTTTGATGTTTTTTTCTTTTTCTTTCCTCTGAGTGAAATAAGATTCTCTTGCAGTTTCATGAGCAGAGCAATGATATAAATTATGTTAGGTTTTAATAGATCACTGTAGCTGTTGTACTGAGGATAAACTAGGGAGAAGGGAGACGCCTCGTTCAGTTAGGAGGCTATTATAGTAATCCAGGAGAAAGATAATAGTAACTTGAACGAGGTGTAGTTAAGTAACAATAGAGGTGGTGAGAAGTAACCAGATTCTGGGCATATTCTGAACATAGAGTTGATTTACTAGTTAATTTTTGATGTATTCAACATAAAATGTGAGAAAAAGAGAACACTTAAAAATTACAGGTATGTCGGCTTCATTTTAATTCAGTTCAAAATATGTTCTAATTTCCCTTTTCCCTCTTACCATAGGTTTTTTAGAAGTGTGTTGTTAGTTTCATAATGTTTGGAGATTTCCAGGATTTTTGTGTGTTTGCTTTTAATTTCCAATTTAATTCTATTATGGTCAGAGAACATATTTTATATGATTTCATCATTTTAAACTTACTGACATTTGTTTTGTGGCTCAGAATATGGTTTGTTTTTTAAATATTTCATGTATGCTTAAAAAGAATCTGTTTTTTTCTGTTGGTGTTATGTAACTGCTACTTATATCAAGTTATTTGCTAATTTTGTCCAAATTTTTAATATTGTTACTGATTTTCTATCTGCTTGTTCTGTCAATTACTGACAGAGAGGTGTTATATTCTCCAATGGTAGTTGTGAATTTGTTTATTTCTCCTTTAGTTTTATTTTTTTGTTTCATGTAACTTAAAACTATATTATTAAGGACATGAACATTTAGGTTCATTATGTCCTCTTAATTAATTGACTTTTTGGCATCCCTTGCTTTGGAATGCACTTTGTCTTACATTAATATAACTGATCCAGCTTTCATTTCATTAAAGTTAGCATGGTATATCATTTCCATCCTTTTACTTTTGGTATGTCTTATATGTTTATATTTTAAATGGGCTCCTTGTAGACATCATTTAGTTGAGTCTTGCTTTTTTAATGGAGTCTGAAAATCACCTTTTAATTGGTGTGTTTGGATTATTAACACAACGTAATTATTAATATGGTTGGGTTTAAATCTAACATCTCAATATTTATTTTCCATTTATATTATTTGTTTCTTGTTTCCCTTTCATCTTTTTTGTCTTTTTTATTATTTAAATGTTCTTATGTTTCATTTTATTTTTTTAATTAGCATTTAACTCATTACATTCTTCTTTCAAACAAAATTATACTACTTAGTTTGTAGTATAAGAACCTAATCAAGAACATTTTCATTTCCTCCTCCCAGATTTGTATGCTATTGTCAAATGTTGCACTTATATTATGAATCCCATGCTGCAGTGTTCTTATTTTGCTTTAAACAATAAATTATCTTTTAAAGAGTTTTTTAATAAAAAATGTATTGTTTTTCATACACACATTTACTATTTCCAGTGCTTTTAATATTTTTGTGTAGATCCAAAATGATAATCTTCCTTCTGCCTGAGGACTTCTTTTAATATTTGTACTACTGCTCTGATGGTTATAAATCCTGGCATCTCCATCTTATCTTTGTTTTATAGTCTATTTTGTCTGATGTGATTACAGTGACCCCAGCTTTCTTTGGTTCCCATTTGCTTGGAATGTCTTTTCCATTGCTTCACTTTCAGTCTGTATATTGTCTTTATATCTGAATTGAGTCTCTTACAGGAAATACATAGATATGTCTTGTTTCTTTTTTATCTATTCAGTTACTCTGTTATCTTCTGATTCAAGAATTTATTCCATTTACATTTAAAGTAATTATGGATAGGTATGTACTTATTGACATTTTGTTCATTGCCTTCTGGTTATTTTGTAGTTCCTCTGTTCCTTTCTTTTTCTCTTGTTCTTTTCATTTGTGGTTTAATGACTTTCTTTAATGATATACTTAGATTCTTTTCTCATTGTCTTTTGTGTATCTACTATAGGTTTTGCTTTGTGGCTACCATGAAGTTTACATATAACAACTTATATTGATAACAGTTTATTTTAAACTGACTGGTGGAAATACGAACTATTCCCAACCTTTGTGCAAGATCTAAAAATTTCTGTGTCTTTCTTTTGTCCCCCCCCCCCCCCCCTTTTGGCTTTGGGTAGTTTCCTCAAATGGATATATTAGCCAGTACTCACATGAAGACTCAAGAGCAACTCTTTAGAAAGAGAAATGTTCAGATCTCTCTTCTCCACTACTGTGTACTGTGCTTTCTAAACTTCTTGGCCTTCTTGAACTCCAAACTCCATCTTTTTAACTAAAGAAGAATCTGGGCTCTGGATTTCCTCTTCTTGTTCAGTACTTAGCTTACCTTATTTATTTTCCTTTCTTCAGGAATTGCTGTTCTGTGCTGGCTGGTGTCAAATGTCTGAAAACTATTGTTTCATAGATTCTGTCCTGTTTTTAGTTGTTTAAGGTGGAATGGTAAATCTTTTCTTGATGGTCTATGATGGTTGGAACTTGAAGTTTCCTTCTTTGTCTCTCTATGACCAAGAAGACTCTGTCCTTAATATAAGTAAACATTCCTTAACTATCTATAAGTGATGAAATTGATAGCTTCACACAAAAAACTTCTAAAGACAGATTTCAGTATTTAGTATCCTAATAAAGGACTACGTGAATAAAAAATCAACTTACTTTATTTCACCATGATAACCCAAATTCTGGTGGCTTTGCAATGTTTCCAGAAAACTCAAAGTCAGATACAATCCATGTTTTCCGCATATAGCCCTGACCTGCAGAATAAGAAAGAATTTGGAGTTTTGTTATAATGAAATTAAGATTTGAATTTCCTTCCCATAATTAGAACCCATATGATTTTGACAAAGAACTAGTACCCAGGAGTGAATTATCTCATCAGGATATCACTCATGACAATAATATCCCACTGAATGAGCACTAGGTGATATTTGGAATTGTTCAATCACTGTATTGTTCACCTGGGACTAATAGAACACTCTATGTTAAATATACTGGACTAAATTTTTAAAAATTAAAATAAAAAAATAGCAAATTTATATTTGGTTGGTGCCGAGGTATTGCTCATTATTCAGAAGCCATTGGACTTTGAAATGTTGGTCTTAAATTTTTGTCAGCAATGGAATTGGTGGTTAAGGCCTAGAATTTATATACAATTATTATATAGGTAAATTGCAAAAAAAAAAAATTGTGTATCTCCTTTGATTTATAAAACAAGCTTGAGGTATTAGCATGGTCAATATTGCTATCTGCATTTAATATATGACAAAACCAAGACTTAGACTAAGTCACTTCCTTGATGTTACACAGTTAATAAATGATGGAATTTAATCTAGAAACCAGATGCCAAATACATTTCTGTTGGATGATTGAATAAGGTGTCAGTGCTGTTTCCCAAGTACTTAATATTTTCTTAATTTAGCTGACGAATCAGTTCACTTCTCAGGTTGGTGGGTGGATGACACTGAGATTCAAACATGTCAGACTTTTAGGGGTATGATAACATGTGTTGTGTGTTTATCTTGCTGTTTAAACATGGACTTTGGAATGAAACAGGACTCATTTTGGACACCAACTCTGCTTTCTGTGATCTGTGTGACCTTTCTGTGCCCAATGTTTCATCTACTAAGTAAGACTAGTATTTTCTACTTCCTAGACTTCTGTGAGGTTTACATGAGAAAATAAGCAATTAGAATAGTGTCTGGCTTCAAGTTAGGCATTTGATTAATATTTGTTTAAATGAAGAGAAGGAGGAAGGGAGGAGAGAGAATGAGGAGAAGGAAGGGAGGGGAGAGAGAGAAAGGAGAGGACAGAGGATAGAGGGATTAGAGGAGAGGAGAGAAGGGAGAGAGAACAAGGAGAAAGAGGGGAAGGAGGGAAAGAAGGAAGGGAGGGAGGAAGGAAAGGACAAAGAAAAAGAGATGTCTAATTTAGTGTTTGGATTAAATAGTAGCTACTATTACTACTTTGAGAGGAAGTTCAATATAGTGACTGTATTAAGCATGTTTTTTATCTTGAGTGATTGTGCACCCGCCCCCCGCCCCCCCCACCCCCCCCACCCCCCCCACCCCCCCCACCTCCCCCACCCCCCACAGCTAGCCAATTCCTAGATTTAGTAAAGGACTGGCTTGAAAGTATGCTTTTCTTTCAAATGCAAACCAACCTCTTTCCTGGGGCTCTCACACTTGGGCTGCTATGCCCTTATCACCCCCAGGGCCAAGTACTAGGTGACAGCCCCTGAGTCCCTGAGCTCACTGAAATAAATCCAACTAGCTAATCCTAAACTGCTTACCCTGCCTTGCCCCTTCCACAATGAGGGCTCTTGACCACATTTTCCCCTTATCCCCTCTGCTTCCTGACCAACCCTGCTGCTTCTGGTGTGGCCTGTGGGAATGTGCCATGCTCCCTCCCCTTGGAAACTTCGAGTAACAAACTATCTCTTCAGTGGCAGTCATCTCCTGATCTGTTGGTCAGACCATAGCTGAATAATAATAAAACCTGGATTTTAAAATAGTGACAAAAAAACTAATCTTGGTTTGTCTTTATGGAAGGAAATAGCAACAAATCTAAGTTTAAAACATGTACATGTTACTTACTAGGTATAGAGGAGTAATGTCAAGGATGTTTCAAGGAGGGAAAAAAGATCAATTTGAAACATAGAAACAACTTAGTAAGAGTTTATAAGAAGAATAAGGGGTCAGGAAAAATTCCAGGCAGAAGAAAAACATGTGTAATTAATGGATGAGAAAGAGTATGGTGCTTTTTACAAATCGCATGTATTTTGACATTACCCACCTACTATAGTTTTATACCCTTTTCTAGACTGGGCAGTAATTATTTGTTCCCTAGAACTTTATTACAAAACCTTGGCTTACTGAGGGCTGTGGTTGTGTTTCATTCATATTTCGATCACCATTGTCTAGCACCATATTGAAAAATAAAGTATTAATAATTACAGCATATTGATGTATTTTTAAACATCAGAGGTTATTCTAAAAACAGTTGATTTACTTCTGGCAACATTGAGTTTTGCCCTAGGCTAAAATGAACAGCAGATTAGAAATAGTACATCAGGGTTCCTAGAAGCAGATTGATTGATAGCTGCTAAGAACTGACAGTTATAAAGGAGCGAATAAATAAATAAATAAATAAATAACAACAACAAAAAAACCAACATCTAGCAGAAAATCCTGCCAACCTAGTGTTACTCAGGATTATTACTAAAATTCTTTAAAGCATGAATATATATAATGATGACCCTTATTCAATAAGAAGGGATTTCATTATGTGTAGTTTCTTCTGTTTAGTAAGGAAATGTTTTTTAATCAAATGTAAATAAAATGTCTACATTATTTAGAAAATTCCACGTGAAATAAATATTTATTTCCCCAAAATGCTCCTTGAAAGAATGGTACACAGATGCTCTCTCAACTTCCTCTCTTCCCACTTATGGCTCCATTTGCATTTTACCCCATCACTGTACTTAAACTGTATTTGCTAAGTCACTGGTAGTTTCCATGGTTTGAAATTGTGTGAGTACTTTTCAGTCCTAATTACAGATGGTATCTTCATAGCATGAAACATGGCTGATCATGCCATTCTTCTATAAATCTCTTTTTTGGTTTTCCTGACCATCCCCATGTCTCGTTTGATTGTTTTTAGTCTCCTTTGCTGGCTTGTCTTCTAACTACTCCTTAACAATGAAAGTCCTCCTCAACCTTCCTTCTCACTTTCTGTATGTCCTTGGGTAACGCTAACTATTCCCATGGCTTCAACTCCATATTGAAGACCCTTAAATCATTATTTAATTTCTCAACCCAGATCAATGTGTTTAAAACTGAACTCCCCATCCTGTCCTCCACTCCTCCAAAGCTACTCCTTTTCTGTTTTCTATCATGGTGAAAGGTATCACCACTCACCAAGTTGTGAAAGCCAAAATGTTGGGAGTAATTTTTGGTTCTTCCTAATTCAGGGCCCATACCCAGTTAGTCACCAAGACCTACTTTACTAGCTCTATCTCCCCTGTTCTGCCTTGGTTTAAAACCTCATAATTTCTTGCTTGAATTGTTGGAACAGCCTTCTAAAGGGCTCTCTTTGCCTTTAATTCTTCATATTCCATTAAGGTGCTTTTGGTCAAATTTCAAATTTGATCATATCATTCATTCACTGTTTAATATCTTTTCATGATCCTTTTGGGCCTTCAGGATAAGGTTAAGCCTCCTAGAAAGACCCTTCATAAACTGGCTCCCACTTTCTCTTCTAACCTCGCCTTGAGCAGCATCTCCCACCAATCCCAGCCACCGCATACCTGCTGTGTCCTGTCCATTTGGATGACTTACAGTTCCCTGAATTAGCCACGCTGTCTCTCCTTTCAGTTCCATTTCACATTATTCTTTTACATAGAATGCCTTTCCCATCCCTTAGTTTGCTCCTCCTCCCAATTCTTTGTCAAATTCACTTGTCCTCTAAGATTTAGTTTTTGTACCATCTCTTCTGGAGGGTTTTTGAGGCAGGCTAGTTTGGTGTTCCTTCTTTGTGTTTCAAGTTACTGCCATCACTCTATTTGTCATACAGAGTTGTGACATAGTTAAAATGTCACCCTTCTCCTGGGTTCCTGGAGAACTGAGGAACTGAAATCATAATAGTCTCCTCTCCTTAGTGTCTTCGCATACTGCTCAGAACCCAGGATGTGGACCTACATTGCTTCAGCAATCCTGCCAGAAGCCATCATTACATCAAGATGTGCTAGAGGAACAGGATGAGGGAGTCCACAGAATGAGGATGGGAGATGTTTGATATGTTTTTAGACTGTTCTATGAGAAGGGCAAAATTTCATTTGAGTGGCAAGACCCATAGATTATCCTTCAAGAATACATTTATTTGAGAGGCTATAGATGATCTGTGAACCCTCTGAAATGTTGGCTGTGAGGATGGCAACCCCACCCCCCTCAACACAGGGACACAGAGTGCATTGATTTCATGAGAAATTTAAGGAAGCCTGTGATTCTTTCCCCTACACTCCAAGGAGATTAAGAATTACTGGTCCAACAAGAAAAGCCCTTCCAACTCATATCCTTTCCTGGTCTACTCTGAAGTCCTGTGTCTAAAAGCATGAATGTTGGGGCACAGCTGCTGCTGTTTTTTTGTATCCAATGTCCCTTGGGCCTCAATTTGTCTCACGTTCTGGGGAAACAGAATTCTATTTTATATGCCTCCCAGACTGTAATATACTTTGAGTGAGTTCCAGATGTCTTAAGAGATGCCAGATGGCTGAAGAGAGGCAGACCAGCTTCAAGGAAAATGTGCCCCATTTCCTTGGATATGAACCACAAATTTAAGCTTTCAGGACCAGCTCTAAGAGCCAGTACTCAATGTGGCCATCACTTGACCCTGGGAAAGATTCCCCTTCCTTGGGCTGTTTTGAGTAATAATTTAACCAAACACTGAATTTTTTTGTTTAATTAGAAGAAAAGGAAACTAGTATTTACTGAGTGCCTCATGTATTAGCGTGCTAAGTACCTTCACATACTTACCTTGCTGAATCCTCACAATAGATGCAGGAGATAGATATTTCAAACCCAGTTTTTCCAGTGGAAAAATCTAAAGACTCAAAGAGTTTAAGAAAACTTATTTTGATTCCCAAGTTATTTATGTTTTATTCTCCAAGTATTATCTGAGAACCTTCAAGCTTCATTGATGGTGTTATGTAATTTCCAATCTAACAGAGAATTGCTGTTTCTTACTGATCTGATGAACGTAGTGAAAGCTATTTATGTTGTGTGGAATCTCTGGTAGTGTTCTCTCTCTCTCTCTTTCTAGTAACACATGCTTGCATGTGTCATATTCACATACGTACACACACAATTACACCTTACCATGACCTTTGCCTTTGCATGATTAGTTGACTGTATAAATGAAAGCATAGAGAAATCTGCTTCTGTCCTGGGATAAGTGTCCACTGTCATTATATTGTGTCCTTGCTTCCTTAGTAAACATCACACGTTCTTTTAAATTCTTTCTCATTTCTAACCTGTTTGCCTAGATGAAAGGCATTTTCTAATCTTTACTATAGCATTTTCTTTTTCCTCCCCCCTCCTCCCTGACTAATTTCCAATCCCTTTATTCCCCTGGAACTCTAAGTCTTGTATCACAGACTTAATGGATGCTTCCAGATACCTTTTGCCTAATAGAGTTCCGATTTTGGCCCTCAATATCCCTCTACTCTTCTGTACTTTGAACCCTGGCTCTACAGCTTGCTAGCTGTAGTCCTTGGATGATTCAGTTGACCTCTCTGAGACTCAGTATTTTTCATTAAATGGGTATTATAACATCTATCTGGATTTTGTAGTCATCTGTAAATGTTAAATTAAAATGGTGTAACTAAAGCATTTAGTGCAGTGGTTGGCACTTAGTAAGAACTCAATAAAGCTTGGTGGTGACAAGTTGTTGTTAATGGAATGGTAGTAATACTCATAATTATTATTTGCCCTGTATCTGAGGTAGCCTCATGCCTAGGGTTTGTTTTGCTGAAGACAATACTTGAGTTAATATGGTTCTGGATCTTCTTCCATAAGACACATCTGCACTGTTAATTAATGTTCCCAAACAGCAGACTAGTCTCTATCAGCAATAAATCACACTAGTTCCTAAACTTTGGTGTTCCTAAAGCATGAGATACCACATGCTGGTGTCACTGGAAACTGGTACAGGGTGTGAGAAGTGAATATTTGGCCTTGGAAAAATATTTATTTTCCATCGTGAAATGTTACTTGGGTGTTGTCATATTTTCTATTATTTTAAAAAAAATTTTTTAACGTTTACTTATTTTTGAGAGAGAGAGACAGAGCATGAGTGGGAGAGAGACAGAGAGAGACACACACAGAATCCAAAGCAGGCTCCAGGCTCTGAGCTGTCAGCACAGAGCCTGACACGGGGCTCGAACTCACGAACTGTGAGATCATGACCTGAGCTGAAGTCAGACACTTAACTGACTGAGCCACCCAGGCACCCCTCATATTTTCTATTATTAACATAAAACGTGTCCCAGTGTAAGTAATTCCTGGACCGATTCTGCACATTCCATAATTCCTTTTTGTCGTCGTCATCTTTTTTTTTTCTCCTCTCAGGCACAGAAAACAAGTGTATAATGTGATCCACAGGCAGAACACAGATCATAACTGTGCTTTCTTATAGACCCAATGCCCTGAGGCAGCCTTTGGAGATCAACACATCTGAACTCTAGTTTTGGTTACCTTGGGTAGGGGCAGGGAGCCAGAGAACGAGCGATCTTCTTTTTGAAAATTCCGACTGAGGTTCTCTATGTTGAGTTTCCCATTAGTTGCCCTTAGTGCCATCAAGATCTCTGACAGGCTCTTGCTCACTTCTGACTGTGGGCTGGCATCCTGATGAGCAGTACTGTTTGGAGGGGCAGGGGAAATGCTATGAAAAGATGATCTACCCAAAGCCGTTCTATGTTTTCATACCAGATCTCTCACCCCTGACTTACACTGTGGAACCAGAGAACCCACCCAGGAAGGTCTTCTAAATCTCAGTAACCTGGTCATGGCATCTGAGCATGAAGATTTCCTACATTCATTCCAATCGATTCCATTCTCCTGACCACTAGAGTCTCTTCTCCATGAGGCACCAACCAATTCAACTAGAACATAAACCAAACTTTGTAACCTAATCTCTAACTCTTTTTTCCAGGTTGAGAGAAAAAATTGGAAGTGATCACAGTAATTTACTCTAGCTGCCTGATCTTACTTCTCTTAGGCCCAGATAATTATTGATGGGAAATCAAATTTCCCAACCGTTCATTGCCACAAGCAAAGCAAATCAGATCCTGCCAGATCCCTGTAACCAGGGAACCTATTTAGAAGGAAATCTTGAATTGAGTGAACTTCCTCTGTTATCCTTGACTTTGCAATTTGTATCTGGAAAACCCAGAAAAGTTTTGGTAATAATGATTTTGCAAATGTTTATAATTATTAAGATGGTTTATCTCACTGACTATTGTTACTTTAAATAATAGGTGAAAAACCACAGGGTGATAAAGTGTTACAGTCATTTACTTATTTGATTTAACTAGTGAGATTTTTACTCATTTAGCATTCACATGATGTTCCTTCCAGATCCGTCTGAACTGTCTTCTCGGCAGTGGAGCTTTTCCTAATTTCCACCGTCTCAACGTCAAGTGCCACTTCCCTACAGGGACATTCTGTGACATCCCTCAATCTCCACTCCTATAAATCAGCCTCCTTTCAGTGGTATGCCAGTAAAGTTTAACAACCCGCTCTCCAAGATAAGGCCCTAATCTGTTAGCATTACTAATTTTTACGGTGCAAGTGCTCCCACCATGGCCGACTTCAAGCTACCAACCCAACGTCACTGAATGAGTATCTGGGAAGTGATGCTCCCAATTGGCTCTCAGTGGTGCTCCAGCACCCTGTGCTTGATCAGCTCTTTTATAATTCCTTGTTCTTTTCCTTAATAAATCTCCCTCATGTTGCATTCACATCTTTATTTCTTTGGTCATTGCCTTGTGTCTGGCTTCCCTATTAGACTGCTCCATCAGATGTGGATCAACTCTGTTTTGTTTCTTACTATTTCCTGGGGATCTTGTGCAGCACTTGGAATCGATTCTTTTTATATGCATGTATTTAACTTTTACTAAAGGTCATATTGCACCTTCTTTTGCTCTGTGACTCTTACTCGGGCTTTGGCCTAATAGCTAATATTTTCCAAAAGCTTGGTACAGGAAGGGGTGGCTGTTTGTCTTTGTTTTGGTCACATAGTTTCTTCACCCTCCTTCCTTTGTTCAGAGAGTTCTCTAGCTCAGGAGTCTGCCTCTCACTCCAGCCAAGGAAAATGCTAGCTATTTGGTTTACTAGCCTCTCTTTGCTGATAGAGCACATGACCCAGGCCTTGCCAATCAGATGTATCTGTCCCAGATTTGAATCGCAAATTTTCCTTCCTTGTTCCTTTTCTTGCAATGCCATTTCCTGGGGGTAGGAATTCATGAGGCTTTGGCCCCTGACTCTGAACACCAATTGCTAAATGGGCAGGAGTTGTATGGAACCCATTTGTTTCAGCTGGTGGGGTTTCTTAGGAAACCTGCTGCAAGAGTGTGTTTCATCTGGTCCAACTTAGGTAAGGAGAGCCATTGTCACTGTTGTTGCCACAGGTGATGCTGGAGGCTTTTTAAACATCACAGAGCTGCCCCATTAAAGGCTCTCCCTGACAGAACGAGGGAGAGCCTTTTCCTGAGCAGCACATTGATTAACAAAGAGCCTGGATTCATTACGGGCCATCAGTTCTGCACTTCCACAAACATGCTGTCTGGTTTGTGTAAAGCAGCACCTTCTCTGATGAGTTCAAAATGATCTCTCTATGCACCTCTTTTACAGAGTAGATATCCAGATGTCCCTGCAAGTGGATAATTAGGGTGCCAATTACATTAAAAAAATTACTCGTTGAGCATCTCCCACGTGCCAGGAACTATGCTTGACATGGAGTTGGCTAGGGCACACGCTATTATCACTAACCTCAAATGTCAAGTACATAGTTACAAGTACCACGACTGTTAGGCAAGGAAAGGACTGTGGGGCCATACCACAAAGAGATACAACCTGGTCCAGGGCTCAGGAAAGCCTTCCTGTCCAGGACCCATAGTACCCATACCTGCCAATGGGTAACCATGTGTTTTAGTGCATAGCTCACCGCCTCTCTGGGCCCAAATCTCATGGTCTGTGTTTTATGAAGTGTGGTTGCTGATTATTAAAAATTTCTGTGGCTACAGGCACCTGCGTGGCTCAGTGGGTTAAGTGTCTGACTCTTGATTTCTGCTCAGATTATGATCTCACGGTTTGTGAATTAGAGCCCTGCATTGGGCTCTTCACTGACAGTGCAGAGTCTACTTGGGACTCTCTCTCTTTCTCTCTCTCTCTCATTCTCTCTCTCCCCTTCTCCCACTCTCTCTCTCTCTCTCACAAAAATAAACCTACTTAAAAAAAATTCTGGGGGCTTATGGCCCTCCATAGCACAGTTGCTCCCAGATATTTGACTCATAGACCCACATGGCAGTGTCACTTTCTTTGCAACTTGAGCCCTTGAGGGAAAGAATGGGCCTTGCCAACCTCTGAATTCACTGTGCACAGCTAGGTGTGCCTGGCAAGCATCTGGTATTCAATGAATGCCAAAAGGGCATGAAAATGGCGCACTGTAGAAAGGAATCAAGTCTAACATTTGGCCCAGGGACATTTTTACAGGAAACTCTAGTTCCCTAGAGTGAAGTGATAAATTCCAATATCATGGCTCTTAATCACTGTGTCTCATTATTTGTAATGGAAAGAGTATCTTCTGGTAGGATAGTTTAAAAAAAAAAAAGTAAAAACACTCTTCTATAGCATTTACTATGTATCGGATACTGTTTTTGAGAACTTTGCCTTGATTGACTTACCCTTATAAATCTATGAAGTGAAGGGAAATCTCTTATGGTTTCTATTTCACACTTGGAGAATGGAAGCACAGAGAGGGTAGCTGACTGTCCTCAGGTCACATAGCCATTAAATGGCAGAAACAGGAATTGAGCCCAGGCTTTAGGTAATGGAGGCTATGTTCCTAACTACTGTACTTTGTCAACTTTCTTGGAGAACACAGAGACTCTCATGCTTTATTGTGCCTCATCTCTAATGATATTACTCACATCCTATTTTTACTTTGTGTCATCTCTTTCCTTTGAGATTATATGAGGGGATTATTGATTCTTGTACCTGAAACCTTTCTTTGCTAGTGCCCGTAAACCAGGAGTTCACTCATGAAGTGTGTTTCTGGAATCATACCTTAGAGACTGGAGCTCTGTGCCAGTATACAGTCATTCCTTACTTCATAATGAGGGTTTTCCTTTTCACATGGCAACCTCATAAAAAAAGACACATGCTTGATCTCAAGAAACTATGTAATTGTTGCAAATAACTTTCTGTGCTGGCCTTTGTACCAGAGAGAGGAAATGATCAGCATAAGCCCAGTGTTGGTTGAGGGCATGGTGATTCTACCTTGGGTGAGCTTTTCAGGTGAATGGCCTCTGATGTCACTGCCAGCTCTAGAAATCTAGGAACACTATGCCCAAGAAAAGAAGGAAAGTACCCTTGGCCATGATCGTGATAACTCTGACTCTTGTTCCAGTTGCTGCCCACAACTCTTTGGCTTTGCTGGGGGTCACCTGAAAATCCAATATGAAAAAGAATGCTGTCATTTAACGTACATATAAGGGAAATAAATGACCATAAGGGAAATGCCTGTTGAGGTAGAGGGTATTTGGAATTTTTTTTTACCATTAAAAGTTTCTAAAACAGCCTTAAAAATATAGTATAATAATTATTAGTGCTTTTGAAAAGCAAATATTCCTACTATCCCCCCTTCCTGATTGCCTTGTGGTTGGGTAGGGCTATGGGAACAATTCTAGCCGATGAGTTGTGAGCAGAAGTGACATGTGCTCCTTCTGGTTGAGGATTAAACTGCTCACACAAGCCCCTCCATAGCTCTCTTTTTATCCCCCTCTGCCAGCATGTCCAAAAATACTCCAGAGTTGCTACCTCATCCGTGTGGGTTTGGGAGCTAAGATAATGGCAAAACTGTGCCTTACCTATTAGGGAAGTGTAAGTGAGAAGTAAACTTTTGTTGTTTTGAGCCACTGAAATTTTGGGGCTGTTTGTTACTACAGCATAACCTAGCCTCTAGCTGCTCTCTCACATCTCATATATTTATTATATATATAGCATTTGCTTGTATTTAGATATATCTGGCAGATATGTTCGGATTATTTGAGGACAAGGTCTTATTAAGCTAAGTGAAAAATCTCAAGACCACCCCCCCCCCCAGTCCTTTTTTTCTTTTTAAACATGGGGAAGGACTGAAAGAATGTTGTCCATTTCCATTGCTGGTCTGGATGACATCCTACGGACTCTGGTGGACATACAACTCCAGGGCAGTTGGGGGATAACCGTGGGGGAGGGAAGCTATATAAGGTTCTGACATAAAATCAATCTCAGGCCAGAGAATTTGATTGAATTGAAGATTCACAGTGGCTGTACTAAGTTGACACTGTATTGCTAAATACTTCTTATCAATATACAACTAATTATAGTTGGTTAGTTGGTTAGAAATGGGCAGGAGAGAGAACTAACATTTGTTTGAATACCTACTAAACACTAAGCATGCGACCAGGTAATTGGCACTTATTATATTACTAAATTCCCAGATTACCCCTATGAGGTTTGTTTTAGCCTGGTTTTCTATACATGCTCACTCATGATTTACCCATTGCTATTGCTTTTTTCTATTGTAGGATATATTCCTCTAGCACCCTGGTTACACTTGGACTATGCTTTGTATCTACCCATAAATGTGAGCTTGGGAAGTGCAGTGTTCAGAGCAAGAACGCTGGACTTGTCACTGGGGAGCCTTAATCTCTGCTTTGGGTCCACCATTAATTCTCTGAGTACACTAAGCAATTTCCTTTCCCCACTCTGGATCTCAGCTTCCCAATTAGTCAAATGGTGGTGAATTGTATTTCAAATATACCTCCCACCTCTAACTCTTTAGGGAACTCTCTACAATGATACATCCTAGTCAAATTCTCCATTCTCATCTCAGAGCCTACAGACTGACCAACATGTAAGTTGACTCAAGTGAGCCCATTTTCCTGAATCTGTAACCCAATAGTGCTAAGGGCAGATAATGAAAGTCAGGAACAGCAGTCTTTTAAAAAGAAATTAAATAGAGCTAAGAGACTTAATCCATTTTCCATTCTGGTTTCTTCTGACTAGAAATTTCCACATATGAATACAAATAAGCTTTGTATCTTAGGAGTCAATAGTAAAGGTTATTTTTAAGAAAAAAAAAAAAGAGAAACTAATTTTAATTCTACTACTCTGGTGTGTACAAGTAAAATAAACAAAAGGAACCCATGCTTAGAATAGCAACATGGCTGTACCATTTCTGGAGAGCCCCTCTTAGAAAATCTCTGGCAAAGGATCTTGACTATTGGTAACTGTAGAGGGACTTCCTGTCTTAAGAAAAGGTGGCTTAGCTGAGACTGGAGAAGAAATCCTGAAGAGATAGGATCCAGGATCTTCAGCTCTTTCTGAAGCTTTTCTAGTAAGCCAGAACTCAAAGGGCGTGAGCTGAGTTCTCTTCTGACCAGGGCAAGAAGAAAAGCGTCTTCTCTTGTTGTTCCACTTGGCCTCTGGCCAAAATCCTGACACAAGAGCAACAGCAACAATCAATTAACACAGCTCTAAAATGAGAAGTGACGGCCAATGCGAATAAGCAGAAGCCTAGTGGGGCTGATATCAGAGCACCCACTTTCAGGCCTCGTCTAGAACAGTGCAAGCTGGTAACACCTGGAGGTAGGTATTCATTCTGGGCATATTTATTAGTTTGCAATACCTCGGGACTGTTGCCTTCCGAAGAAGAAAAGAAGAAAATCATTTTAGAGTGCATACTCTGTTAGAAGGCTACTGAAGGTATATCATCCATCTTCTACAAAATAACTTTTTAAATTATAAGAGAATTTAGAATGCCACGTTTTAGAGACCCATTGTCTCCAGAGGAAGAAGGTGGAAGAAAGATGAGAAGTTCAGTTGAGACAATCAAGTTTTGCCTGTAAGCTCACCAAGGAGCTTCTTGGAAGCTTCATCATATGGCCTCTAGCGTCCCTCTCAGACTGTCTCATTATCTGCTGCACATCAAAGTCTACAGGCAACAAATAATACCCTTCATCCACAATAGAAAACAAAGCAAGTCTTAGTATACATACTTCAGGTTGGTCAGAGCTGTCCCTTACCATCTGTTCCAAAGACCAGTCTCTGAGGTTTCTCCTGGGGAGGCCATGGATATAGGATAGGGACTGGTCTCCAGTTGGTACTGAGCTACAATGGGCATTTGCCTGGATGGGAATCTTAAAGAAACAAAGACAAATGGTAGTAAGGATCAGAAGGAGAGAGGAAAAGAGAAAGAAGAAAGAAGGGAGAATATGAACGAGGAAACAATCTCTTAAAACACATTCCCAGTTCTAAGTGACTTCAGTCCATAGAGTGACTGAATCAATGAGTCCCCAAAGAATGCTTGTCTCAACATCAATCTCAGCATTATGCAATTCATACATTTGACAAATATATTAACAGTAAAACAGTGCCGTTTCATTTGTGCAAGAAAGAAGGTATCTGCGACAAAGGAAAAATAGGTATATCATAAGGCATTTATAGGCAAATATAGGGTTCTTATTAGAGATAAAGGTATCCTTAGGCTGTGTGGGTGTGTATGTGTGTGTGTATGTGTGTGTATGTGTGTGTGTGTGTGTGTGTGTGTGTGTGTGTGTGTATTAAGCTCCACACCCAACGTGGGGCTTGAACTTACAACCCTGAGATTAAGAGTCCCATGCTCTATGACGGAGCCAGCCAGCCACTCCTTTAGACTGTGTTAATTAACAGATTGAGGAAGAACAGCAAAGGCAATTGTGAGTTTTGTCAGGAATGGAACAGAAGAGATTCAAAAGCCCAGAATATTATATCCCAAAAACAACGTTCATAAAGTTTACAATAGAATAAATGATGGAACAAAGGTGAGTGATGAAATACCATTCGATCTTGCCATGGTGTAGGTGTATTACTCATGTTTTTTATTGTCTATATTTTATGACGTTTTGACATCTCAGGTAGCCTTGCTGGCTGAAAGAGACTGCCCTTCCCAGGGTTCACGAATTTCTCACGAAGCAAATATTTCCCCTGCCCCAAACCAACCCAGTCCAGATACTGGATAACTAGGGACCACCCCTATGCTCAAAATCTGCTGGAATTATTCAAGCTAGCCAGTCCTAAGCTGTTTACCCTACGCTGCGTTGCCTTTCCTGTGGAAACCTGTATAAAGACTGTAGCCTGTGCTGTCCCCTCATTTCTGCCTCCTGACAGAGCTTGGTCCTTCCTCATGTGTTCCTATGATATGTGGCATGCCGCCTTTGTGTGGGAAATGTAAGAAACTATTCTCCGAAAGGCAGTTGTCATTATATCTGTTACCGTGTCATACCAGATAAAAATAAAATCTTGGGAATAAATTAAGGCACATGATTATTTTGGATGTCAGGTAATTGAAAGGAGACATTATCAGAAGGATTCACTGAAAGCTGAATGTCTGTACTCAGTTGATAGTCATGTTGAATAACCAGTCAGTATGGATAGCAACCTGTAGGTGCTTTATAGTCGTGAAGCATTTTAAAGAAAAATCAAGAGGCTCTTTAGAGTGGAAAGAGTGAACAGGAGTGGTAGAGAGTTCTAGAATAGGCATAAAAAATAATGACATTGTGGAGCCTAGGTTGCTCAGACAGTTAAGCATCAGACTCTTGTTTTCAGCTCAGGTTATAGTCTCATGGTTTGTGAGATCGAGCCCCGTATTGGGCTCTGTGCTGACAGCATTGTGCCTGCTTGGGATTCTCTCTCCCCCACTCTCTTCCCCTCCCTTGCTGGCATGTATGCATGAGCATTTTCTCTCTCTGTCTCTCAAAATAAATAAATAAAGGTAAAAAAAAAAAAAGGAAGTGTTCAAAATTTACCCCCTAGTAAATTGTGCAGATAAGATTTGAACCCTACATTTCCCCCACTACCCCAGGAGGAGAGAGATTCCACATTCAGTCCACAGAGCAGTTTCATCCTATAAAATGTTTGGTTAGGTATTTCAGGTGTTTCCTAGAACTTTTTCTTTTTCTTTCTTTAATTTTTTAAAAACATTTATTCATTTTTGAGAGACAGAGCATGAGTGGGGGAGAGGCAGAGAGAGGGAGACAGGATCCAAAGCAGGCTCCAGGCTCTGAGTTGTCAGCACAGAGCTCGATGAGGGGCTCAAATTCACAGACCACAAGATCATGACCTGAGCTGAAGTTGGATGCTTACACAACTGAGCCACCCAGGAGTCCCTAGAACATTTTCTTAGAACAGTATGTTTCTTTGGAAATTATTTGTAATATAAACATTTCTATTTTCAGCCACATACAAATATTTTTCTGCCTCTGAGCATTGATACACTTCTATATTGCAGGATTCTTTAAAAAATTTTTTTTTAATGTTTACTTATTTTTTAAAGAGAGAGAGAGAATGATCAAGTGAGCAGGGGAGGGGCAGAGAGAACAGGAGACATGGGATCTGAAGCTGGCTCCAAGCTCTGAGCTGTCAGCACAGAGCCCAAGGCTGGGCTTGAACTCATGAACCATGAGATCGTGACCTGAACCAAAGGCAGATACTTAACTGACTGTGCCACCCAGGTGCCCCTATACTGTAGGGTTCTGAAGGAGCATTTATCAATACTTCACCATTCCAATGGAGTCAAGGTGTCCCTTTCCTCATTTAAACACCACAGTTTATTGAGTGCCTTTATCTTCACTACAGATACAGGTGAACAAGGCAGGTATGCTTCTTGCCATCACAGATCTTTTAGCCTAGATGTCCACAGACTAAATTTTATAGCCTCTCCTATGGAAAGAGGAAATTATATTCTACTCCCAGGACTGCTGTGAGGAATGAGTATTATAATGTATTGTAAACAATTTGTAAATTCTAAACCTTGATTTGTTATTTGCTGTGTGTCTCAATAGAGTGAGAGCTCTGTGTGGGCCAGAACAGTCTGGTACCCCGCTGACTCCCAGCATTTAAGAACAGTGCCAAATTTGAAGAACAAATAGAGAAACACAGTGTGAGAAAGGTGACGATGGCCTGTTCAGGCCCTGTGACGTGTGCCTGGCTTCAGACTTCTCCCTTTGCTGACATCAATCACCCGGGGCTGTTGTTTTTCCAAACATTGTATCCACAAAGTGTCAAAGAAGATAACATGGAAGATGTTGATGAAGAATTACCATGTTTCTGACTTCAAGGGTTGCCAGAGTATCTGTAAAATCTCCAGTTCTACAGGTTTCTCTCATTTGTTTTACTTTGAATCACAAAATAGTGCTTGTGGCTAACACACAGTGGATTTGGGGCATAACACCAGTATTGTGACATTTATCTAGAAGAATTGTTACAAATGAAGCACAGAAGTTTAACACAGATTTAGGGGCGCCTGGGTGGCTCCGTCAGTTGATCGTCTGACTCTTGAGTTTGGCTCAGGTCATGATCTAATGACCATGAGACTGAATCCCATTTTGGGGTTCTTTCTCCCTCTCGCTCTGCTGCTACCCCACTCATTCTCTCCCTCTCTCTCTCTCTCTGTCTCTCACTCTCTCTCAAAATAAATAAACTTAAAAACATTAACACAGATTTAGTAATTCTTCTTGGGGTCTGGGGAGTGTAAACAAGACTTTTAAAAAATATTGGTTATTAAAAAAACTATTTTAAAGTGGTTATATTGTGATGGGGAGCCTGGGTGCCTCAGTCGGTTGAACGTCTTTGACTTCAGCTCAGGTCATGACCTCTCACTGTTCCAGAGTTTGAAACCAGCATAGGGCTCTGTGCTGACAGCTCAGAGCCTGGAGCCTGTTTCAGATTCTGTGTCTTCCTCTCTCTCTCCACCTCTCCCCTCCTTGTGCTCTGTCTCTCTCTCTGTCTCTAAAATAAATAAACATTAAAAAATTAAAAATAAATAAAGTGGTTATATTGTGGAATCCATGAACACCCTCCTCCAAGACAAGTGAACACAACGAATTGTCTTCATATTGTGCAATGCATAGCTGGGGCTTGAGAGGAAATCTGCAGAGACAGCATCTAATGCAGATTTGAAAAGTTCTGTTTCTTCAACATTTGAGACCAAGGTGTTGATGTATTCTAGAAAGCTGTTAAATGGCTCAAAAAGAGATGCTAGTGATAATAAATACAATCATGAGAAAGATGGATATAAAAAGCTTGACAGGATTTCTTAAGAAATGTAGAATTGAAAAAAAAGTATTTCCAAATTAATAAATTTAACATGTGATTTTTATACCTGAAGTCAATACAATAAGTATTAGCATTAATCATTTGAGTATTTTATTTATATTTACAAATATAAACATATATATTTATAAATATAAACATTTATATTTTCTTTACATTTTAACTTGCAATTATAGAACACTTCAAACACAGGCACATGTGGTAAGGATAGTATAATAGAATTCCATATACTCGTCACCAGGCTGTAATTATCAACTGAAATGCTTGTTTTATTTATACCCACATCACCTGCCACCAGAAATGAAGTAAATAAACCACAGATGGGCTATTATTTCATCCACATTTTTTTTTAGCATGTATCTATAAAGCAGTGGTTTTCAAAGTGTGGTCCCTGGGCCAGAAACCTCAGCATCACCTAGAAACATGTTAGGAATGTGAATTCTTGAGACCTACCCCAGACCCACTGAATGAGAATTTCAGGGCTTGGGGTCCAGATATATGTGTTTTAGAAAGCCCTCCAGTACTTATAACACATGCCAAAGTTTGGCAACTTCTGCCTTAAGAGTAACAAATTTTTGAAAATATAACTACAATCCCATTATAATACTTTTAAAAGCAGTAATTTCTCAACATCTTCAAATATCCAGTCAGTTGTTGAAAATCCTCCAGTTATCTGATACATCGTATTTTTCAGTTTGTTAATTCAAAACAGGAACCAGATAAGATCCGTATATTGTAATTGGTTTAAATCTTTTACATCTTTTTAAATTTCTAGTTCTTCCTATTCCCTTCACTGCCCCACCCCCGCCTTTTTTTTCCTGCCGTTTTTTTTTTCCCCTTATAATTGATGTGCTGAAGAAGCCGTGTTGTGTGCCCTATAAAGTTTTCCACAGTCTGGATTTGGTTGCTTGTATTTCTGTGCAAGGTTTAACCAACCGTCCCATCTCTATCTTGTAAAATAGTTAGAACCAGGGTCTTGATCTTATTCAAGTTCAGTTGTTTCAGCAAGATCCTTTCACAAGGTGACACATTGTCCCATGCAAACAAATGCGGTCAGATTCTTTCTTTTTATAGGTACTGATAAGCTCATTGCTTTACTCCATTTCTTTTCCATTAGGGTTTCATAAATGGTAATATTCTTATCCTATTATTAGCTCTCATTTATTAATAGGAATGCTTCTTTACAGACAAACTGTCTTCATTAACTATTATCTAAAATACAGTTTGTGTACCTGGGTTGCTCAGACCTCTGCACACTGACAGTGTGGAGCCTGTTAGGGGTTTGCTCGCTCCCTCTCTCTCTGCCCCTACCCTGCTTGCTCTCTCTGTCTCTCTCAAAATAAACTTAAAAAAATACAGTTTGTATAGAAAAGGCAAACAATAAATGCTTCTATTATTTACCAATTTAAAAAATAGTCTGTTCCCTAGTGTTCTCCCAGGTGACCAATGTTTTTTTTTTTTTTTTAATCACTATAAGGTTATAGATTTAAGCATATACAATGCATTTAAATCCATTAAAATTACTTTTATTGATTGCCAAAAGATCCCACTTTTGACTACTAGGAGCCTTTAATATTTTATTATTATTATTATTATTATTATTATTATTATTATTTTAGTGAGAGTCATTTTAAGTTAGATTCCAAGCCTTTTTTTTTAACAAGTCTCGGAAAGTGTTTGGTATCTCCATTGCTTCTGGTGTAAGTAGACATTCCAGGCTCAAAGCTGGGATCATTGTCAGATCCAGTGTGAAGATTTTGCCCATTTTTTCTTCCAAGAGTTTTATAGTTTTGGATCTTATACTTAAGCCATGGATCCATTTTGAGTTAATTTTTATATATGGTGTTAGGTGAAGGTCCAGCTACATATTTTTGCATGTGGACATTCCAGTTTTCCTAGTGCCATTTCTTGAAAAGACCATCTTTTCCCCATTGAATCATCTTGGAAGCCTTGTTAAAAAAATCATTTGACCATATATGTGAGGGTTTATTTTGGACACCCTATTCTAATCCATTATTCTAATGTCTGTCTTTATGCCAGTACAATAGTGTTTTGATTACCATATGCTTGTATACCTTCTTTCTCAGGATTGCTTTGGACGTCAGGGTCCCTTGAGATTCAATATGAATTTTAGGTTGGATTTTTCTATTTCTTCAAAAAAATGTCAGTGGGATTTTGATAGTGATTCACAATGTTAACTTTTTTTCTATACAAGAACAGCATACCTTTTCATTGTTCAAATCTACTCTTGTGTCTTTTAGGAGAGTTTTTTAATTTTTTCTCATAAAGGTTTGGACATTTCTTGTTAAGTTTGACTAGGCATTTGGTTTATTTACTTATTTAATTAATATAGGTATGCTTTTATTTGTAATTATAAATGCTGCCTTCCATTTTGTGTCCTAACTAGCTTTTGTTTATAATATATGAAGGCCACTGTTTTGTCAAATTTTCTTAGTGTTTTAGTAGTTTCTTCATTAGCAGTTTTCAAATTTTATGTGTGTAATTGTATCATTTGACAATAGTTCTTCCTCTTTCCAATTATTCTGTCTGTAATTGCTTTCTTTTTAAAAATTACATTGGCCAATACCTCCAATTTTATATTAAAAACCAATGGAAATAATAGATATGCTTGATTTCTTTCAGACTCTAATGTGAAAGCCTCTAGTGTTTGTCTAGTAAACAAATGTTGGATGTTGGCTTTGGGTAATATATAGAGAGAGGCATTTTGGAAACAAAAGTGAATAAGAAAATTTTTATTCTCAGGGAATTTATAGACTCATGGAAGGAGACAAGGAAGCCTATGTTTTTATTTATATAAAAAAAAGTATTCATTTACTTATAAGGTTTATTTTCAAGAAATCTTACCATAAATGATGTGTTTATGAGAGGCATTACAGTGTAGTACATGCATTTTTCTCAGTGTTGCCCTTGAGGGGGCAAAAATTCATTCTTTGGGGGCAAAAAAATCTAAAATATTAAAATGGTTTCTAGCACTCAAAAGCTCAACTCTACTAAACAAAATAGTATTTCTTGGCATTTAATCCCATTCTCTTTAGGGAGAGTTTTAATTTTTCTCCTGAGGAGTGGGGTCCAATAATCTAAGAGAGATTTAGACAGGTATAGTGGATCCAGACTACTTGGGTTCACATCCTAGATCCACCAATACTCAACTGGTTGTATGAGCTTTGGCAAATTACTTCATGTCACTCACTGTGTCTCAGTTTTCTCACCTATAAAATAGAGATGTGAGCACCTACTTCATACCATTGTTTTTTATTTTTTTAATTATTTTTTTTTAGTGTAACTGACACACAAGTTTACATTAGAGGAAACAACCCATTTTAATAGTATAGCAACATCTGCTAGAGGGGTATGCACAGACTGATTTATAAGTACCTTACAAAAGGCATTTACCACAATCTTGGTGATCAGACAGCGATGCTTCTTAGTAGAGTTGATATCTCAGTAAGATGAGACCCTAGTGTAACTAGAGGTTACATGAAGAGAATTTCATATAAAAGGAATAGCATGGACGAGGCATAGAAGACAAAATGGAACAGAACTCTATCTGGGAAATAGAGATTGTTTAGGGAAAGGTGGGCATGTGAGAGAAGTAGAGACAAAAGAAGTGAGTTGGAGTGGCCATCAAGGACTTTGCATTTTATACTAGGGCAAAGGGGATTAAACAATGGTTTTAAGTCTTTTAAGTAGTGGCCACACTTGAGTGCTTCTGAAGTTCTTCCTAAAAGAGGCAAAATATATACCCTTGCCCCAGTTGTGTTGTGCTTTGCCATGTGGTTTACCTTGGCCAATGGGGCAGATGTTCGTGGATAATGATGTGGAAGTATTGGGGTTCAGAGCCAACAGCCAAGAAAGAATGCTCCAGACATCTTTGGTGCAAAAAGGTGGTTTTATTAAAGCACAGGGACAAGACCCATGGGCAGAAGAGCTGCATTGGGGTTGTAATGGGTGACTGATTATATACTTTCAAGTTGGGAGGGGGTTAGGGATAGCATAAGTCTCCAAGGAATTTTGGAAGCAAGGTTTCTAGGACCTTGAAAGGGCTAGCTATTGTTAGGATAAGGTCATTTGTTACTGTCTAATAAAACCTTAATCATAATTATGTGGAATAAAGGCAAAAAGGAAATGTAGATAATATCAAATTTCCTTAGAACCTGCAGCCCATTGACAAATACTTGAGGCTGGCAGAGTAGAACATTCCTCCAGGAATTCCCAACTGTTTTAATATTGATACTTTCCTTGAGGGAAAAATAGCCTTAGCTTGACAATAGTTAGGCCTCCAGTATCCCATGAGTCTTCTCTAGCATATTAAAATGGTTTTGTAGGGGCACCTGGGTGGCTCTGTCAGTTAAGCTTCCAACTTTGGCTCATGATCTCACAGTTTGTGAGTTCGAGCCCCACGCTGGGCTCTGTGCTGACAGCTCAGAGCCTGGAGCCTGCTTCGGCTCTGCCCCACCTCACTTGTGCTCTGTCTCTCTCTGTCTCTCAAAAATAAATAAATGTAAAAAAAATTTTTTTTAAATGCTTTTGGAAACTTCCCCCAGTCTTTACCTCCCCCAGCTCCCAAGTAAACAATCAACTATTCCTCACAATCCCAGGGCAGCTCTTTCTGCCCATGTGTCCTATCCCTGTGCTTTAAGAAAACCACCTTTTTTGCACCAAAGACATCCTTTGTCTTTGGTGCAAAAAAAAAGACCAGAATTTTGGTGCAAAATTCTTTGCACCAAAGAATTTTTTTCTTGGGTTGGCTCCAGAACCCCAACATTTGCACATCAATAAGATCCTTCAGATGTATATCAGTGAGCTTTATGCTTAGAGGATGATTGCAAACATATATTTGGGGGTAGAGATAAAGGGAGTTTCCAAAGGAATTTTTTTTTATGTTAAAGGAAACCTACAGAATCCTGGAGGTCAGGATAATGTTAAGCTAAGATCACTTTTTGCCCTCAGCAAAGAGTCAACATTGAGGCAGTTGAGTTCCCAGAGGAATGTCACTCTGCCTGTCTCACAGACTTGTCAATGGGCTAAGTTGCAAAGAAATTTAATTTTTTCTTCTGCCTTTGTTTCCCACATCAGATATGACACAAGCAAAGACTTAATTCGTACTTGTGGTAGAGTCTGCTGTCTTGAAACATTTCCATTACTATAAGAAGAACTTGCCTTGATGAGCCTACTGGGTTCAGAACAGTAAGAAAAACCCAGAGCAGACCTGAACTAAATCTATCATTTGCAGCCAAGCCTAGAAAAGTCTAAATAAAGGAAGCAAAAGCTATCTTAGCTCACATCTGCAGATGTGAGCATAAATGATTCTTGGTATAAACCACTGAGTATTGGGGTGATTTGTTACACAGCAGTATTATTACAGTAGCTGACCAATACAGAGAGAGAAGCATAAAAAGGACAGCCAGTTTGGAGATAATTAAAATCAACTTGCTGAGGTACAATGGTGGTCTGACTAGGATGATGGCAGAGGAAGCAGAAATAAGAAGGCATTTTTGAGAGACATAAAGGGTTAGGATTTAAAGGGCTCAGTGATACTAGATTCAGGGAGAGAGAGAAGGAATGCATGCCTAGGTTTCTTGCTGATATAACCGGCAAAGATGGGAGTCTACTCTGTGAGACACAGACCACAGAAAAAGAGCAGGATCAAAGGTTCTGTGTTGAACATGATGAATCTACCAATGCACGGCCAAGTGGAAATGTCCTTGACCTCTGTCTCTTCATCTACAAAATGAGGATAACATCATGTGCCTCCACCTACCTCTCAGGGTACTGTGGAGAACAAGTAAGATAAAACACACAAAAGCACTTTGAAAAGAACACATTACCGATCAACTATGATAATTATTAAAATTAAAGCACTCACACTTTTCATTTTCATGCTGCCAGATGCAAAAAACATGCTCTAATTTTATTTTTGAAACCGTGCTACTGAGTTTGTAGCTAGTCACACATTCTTTTTTATTTTCTGAGAGAAGGCAGAGCTGATGCTTCTGAGAAATAATACAAACAGTATTTGTATTTTCAAAGACACATAAGGAACAGAATTTGGAGAAAAAGTATTCTAAGGCTACTGTTAAGAAGAGCCAGGCTCTTGACTTGTAAAGCCTCAAAGTAATCACTAAAGCTCTCTGGGCCCCTCATTCTTCATTTTGGAAGTGGAGATTTGTACTTGCTGATTTCTAAGATATCTTACTGTTCTCAGATACATGAAACGATGAGCTCTCATAGCATTTTCAGCTTTACTTACCTCCTACTAACTAATGATACTCTTCAAACTTGATCTGTAATTTAGAAAAGAGTTTCACAGTTGCCTGTCCTCACCCATGTTAGCTCAGTCTTTATCAGCAACTTTTCTTTTGGAGCAAATTCAGGCAGTCCAGATTGCCTGTTACATCCCAGGCAGGAAAGCTTATTTTCATCTATGTGTGAGAGAGAAGGATCTAGAAGGAGTTCTGATTGGTTTACTTCTTTCACTGCAGCAGAATTCCATTTACCACTTAGTCAAGGTGGTAATGAGGGTCTCTTTACCAGGCAACTGTGGCTGCCATCTGGCAGGCCAGCATCATAGACTCGGCAGACAGAACCAATTAGTCAGAACCCACGCCTCCCAGGAGGCCTTGCTATATTTGGTGGCTGGGTGTTAGCCCTGCTGAGTCTCCCACAAGAAACCTCATTGAGTTCTGGGAGGGGAGGAGCAAATCATCCCCCTCTAGCACTACAGAGCTAGCAAAGAATCCGTATCTTGGAGGTCCAATAACAGCTTATTCAGTGAACATTCTGGCCATGATAATGGCTACTGCGGAAACTGTTCCATGAATGGGCTGCTTGATGTGGTAGAGGGAGTGTCAAGAAACCCATTTCCATTTATAAGAGAAAAACTAGAAATGACTTAAATGCCCATCAGTAAGGGATTAGTTAAATGAGCCATATTATATCCATACAAAGGAATGAATACAGTTGGTGGTGATTAGGAACCTAGGACTTGGGCTTCAATTGTGGCTCTGTCCCTTCTCAGCCTCAGGACCTGGGCAAGGCACTTGACTTCCTTGTTTTTCAGTTCCTTCCTGTACAGGCTGAAGAGAATAAGAGTTCCTACCTCATTGGGTGCTTGGGAGTACTAAGTTAGTTAATACATGTACAGAACTTAGAATGGTGCCCAGCACATAATAAATGATATTTAAGTGCTTGTTCTGAGTATGATTCTCATAGAACCATTCAAGATGATGCTTAGGAAGAATTTTTTAAAGCCAGGGTGAAAATTCTTAATATGAAATGAATTGAGCAGGATCACAAGGAGTAAATACATAATGATTCTCATTCTATATCTATGCACAGAGAAAAAAAGAAAGAAATATGTTATTATTTTTCTTTGGTTGAGTTTTCTTCTTATATTCTCCATCTGCCAAAATTGTACATGAGTATGCAGTACTTTATAATTAGAAAGATGATTTGAAAAAAAGAGAGAGAAGAAAACCTGGATAAACATCTTCTCTCTACACTTATGAGCCTCTTCAACTTTTCTGAGCCTCAGTTTTGTTTTCCTTCCCTTTTTGAAGTAGGCTTCATGCCCAGCATGGAGCCCAACACAAGGCTTCAACTCATGACCCTGAGATCATGGCGGGAACTTAGATCAAGAGTCAGATGCTTAACTGACTGAACCACTCAGGTGCCCCTCTGAGCCTTAGTTTTATCATCTATACCATAGTGATAAAGAAAACACTGGTACCTACCTCAAGGGGTTAATTCCAAACAGCAAATGATATAATTTATCTGAAAGCAACCAGTCAATAATAAAGTGTTTTATGACATGATATTATTACCAAGGTTATCCTTGGGGAGTAACAATAAATACATTAATGCAAGAGTCAAAATTATGTAAAAACTCAGAGGTCTTTAGAAGTTCACAATAGGTCACTTCACCTTTGCAGATGCACTATATCCTGCTGCAACCAGGCCCTGAATTCAAGGACTACTTATAAGACAGCCGAAAGAACACATTAACTGGGGATTAGGAGGCACCATTTCCAGCGTAGGTTGCGCCACTGACATTCTGGGCAAGTCACTGCTCTTCTGGGACCTGTGTTCAACTAGACCTTGCAGAGTATGGTCTGAGGTCCACTGGTGGGCCATTAACCACTCTAAATTATAAGCTTTGCAGAGTTCTTAGGAGGAAAAGATCACAAATCTATAGGCTTTTATTTTCTCAGATGACTAAAGACTAGCTAGGATCTAAGTGATTTAGTAAGGGCTATTAAAATTATAAACTAAAAATAGTTATGTTAGAGTTTACTGCAGACTCGAATTCAGTATTCTACTGAAATATTTGGCTGTCACTTAATGCTTGGCGTCACTGCAAAACTCCGACTCTATGTATCCGTCTAAATGCAATTTCAGCAATTTTTGGAAGTGGTACTTTGTTACCAATGAATCATTAGTTTTGTCTTGATTTGGATCCAGTTTCCAATTGCTGCTATTCTTGCTTTTTAATTACAAATTACTAATCATATGGATTCATCATTATCAAGTTAGTGTGTTGTGAATTGTTTGGTTGATTCTTAACAGAGTGCAGAGATATATATTTCTATCAGGATGGTTTTGGCTGATAATTTTTCTTTTTTTTTTTTTTCTTTTTTTTTTCTTTTTTTTATTTATTTTTGGGACAGAGAGAGACAGAGCATGAACGGGGGAGGGGCAGAGAGAGAGGGAGACACAGAATCGGAAACAGGCTCCAGGCTCCGAGCCATCAGCCCAGAGCCTGACGCGGGGCTCGAACTCACAGACCGTGAGATCGTGACCTGGCTGAAGTCGGACGCTTAACCGACTGCGCCACCCAGGCGCCCCGGCTGATAATTTTTCGATATGCAGTTCTGGTCGCATTGGATTTTGAAAATAAATGAACTCTTCTTGTAATGTTAGACAGACCTTTCCCCTTGAGCACATCCCAGGGTTGCATGTACATTTACATGTATCACTATATGATCATCACTGATTTAGCTGCAGGTGGAGTAGGTTGGCCAATTCACTTGGTGGTCAACCAGAATGCAATATACAAAATGATCTCAAATTTATTTTCTGATTTAAAAAATGAATTCCAAGTCCCTCTTATGCAAAATATATTAATTACCATTAGTACAAGGGTGTGTGGTATGAACCTAATTTGAATTTTCCTAGTCAATTACCAAAAGAAGCTTGGGTTTTTGTCACTCACTTTGCCATCCAGAAATCTGCTTGTGAGTGCTCCTGTGAGGAATTTCTGGTTGTTCTCTTGGTGCTTGTTTTCTTCCTCATCATCTGGGTCATGGTTGATTTGATGATCAGTAGGATTAGTCGGAGCTGGGGAGTCTCTGCTCATCTGTCTTGCACTACCAATCATGGATTTCTGGAGTACTGTTTGAGTTTCTGCCTTCAAGTTCTCATTTTCCTTGCTGTGAAGAAACAGTTTTGTACTTTGTTACTCACAGGGCAGACTCTGAATACACTAGGCTGGCATAAGAAATAGAGGGTGTTACTCTGGTGGTGTGAACAGTGGTAACTCAGCACGGTGGAATGAAGGAGGAGACGTTGGTTACTGTGTATGGATCATTTAGCTAGAGAGACTGTGCTATCCTGTGGCTTCTCTTCTTCTCAAGAGTCCTCCATTTACATTTAATATTAAATAGGGAAAAGAAAAGGAAAAACCAACTGTAGGAATGATTCAAAGAAATGCAAATAATAAACAAACTAAAAAAAAAAAAGAGTCTACCTTGTTTACCAACTGAAGACTCACAAATCAAAGCATTTATAAGACATCATTTTAAATTGAGAAAACTTCGAAAATAAGAAAGTCAAATGCCAACGTCCATATAAATAGATATAATTAATATATTGGGTGACCTGACAAAATGTATGAAGGCTCAGTCAGGAAGTCGCAATGCTTTAACCTACTAAATCAATATTTAAAATTGTGTATTATGGAAAAGAATGCAGAAGCAGAAAAATTTTAAATTCTAAGTATTTAGTAATAGGTGAATATTTTGAATATTTCATTCTATGTTCATATGATATAATTTATAAAGCCATGAAAATAGTTAGGAATAGTCTTAATGACACAAGAAAATGTCCAGTTATACAAATAAGTGAAAACTATAATTATCTCAACTATATAAAATGCATGTACATAATATATGTGTTTATGTGTGAGAGTACATAGTACATCTAAAAAGAAACATGCCAGAAATAAACAGTAAGTGTCTCTGGGTAGCAGAATTCAGAATATTCCTAAAAGTTTATTTTATGATATTACAATATTATTTTATAATCAGGAAAAGTCAATTTCTATATAGCTATAGAAGGCACACTAAATTCCAACTGTTAGTATTGATACAATGCAAAGGATCCATTTTAAATCATGACATCATCGGAGCATAAAACAATCACTCCGTTACTTGTTGATTTGATAAAGCCAAACAAAGCACAGGCAATGATTTGAATGTATGTATGCTTTTTATAGAAATCCTCTTGGTTGAGGTAGCATGAGAAGGAAAGAAGGCCTGATAAGGAGCTCAGAGGAACACCTACATTTACAAAGAGCAGAAGAGCCCTACAAGGAGATTTAGAAGAAATTCTCAGTAAGGCAGGAGGGAAACCAGGAGTGTGGGGCTTGGAAACAAAGTGAAAAGGATGTTTCCAGAAAGAGGGCATAGGAAACAGTGTCAGGGGCTCCCGAGAAAGGTGAGTTCTGAAAAGTGTCCATTGTTTTAAGCCATGAGGACACCGACAGGAATCTTGACAAAGGAGCTTCTGTGAGGTAATGGTGATGGATGCTGGGCTGAAGTAGGCTGGGGAAAGAAGGGGGCAAGAAACCGAATCCCAGAGGTATAAAGACCTCTGCAAAGAAGTTTGGCTGCAAGAGGGGAGAGAGATGGATTGGTAACTGGAATGCAATGAGGGTTTCAGATTGGGCTTTGTTGTTATCATGTTGAAGGATAGTGGAGACATTAACACAATTAAATGTCAATGGTGCCAACTGAGCCAGAGGGAAAGAGAAGATGTCATTGATGAAATATGATGAACCCCAACAAAGTGAGGTGGGGTGTCATTGAGAGAACAGAGGTAGAAATGAAACCTCAGGGTAGGATAGTAGGGAGATAGGTGAGGATGTAGACAAATTTATTTATACATTGGGTGACAGCTTGACTTTTCTCTTTGATATATAAGGTATGCTTCCCTGTTGGCTCTCAAGGGGGAAGTGCTAGGGAAGGAAGTCTGAACTAAGGGCAGATGGCTTGAGGTAGCTGCTATGAAAAGTGGAAAAGAGCTGGTCAGAACAAGAAGAAAGGTCGGCTGGGTACAACCAAGTAGCCATGAAGGTTGGAGACCACGATTTTGTGGCTTCGGGCTGAGAGGGGGCATACCCTTCTCTAGGATTGCCTAGGAGTCCTTGTGGAGATGGGAGAAGGAGAGATGGGTGCGTTCAGGGCTGGGATTTTCCAGACAGGTGCAGTCGAATGACAACAGAGCAAGGTGGGAAAGTGAGGACAAAGGTGTGTATTTAACAAATAATTCTTGTAGTAAAAGAAGACATAGAGCATATGATCCCTGACCTCAAGAAATTTAATTTCATTTGGCTGTCCAAAAATAACACAAAGAGTAAAGTTAACCACAGGTAAAAACCTGCTTCCAGAAATTAGATCGATAGCTTCTAGGTAGTGGTTACCTTTTTAGGGAGGTGTAGAGCCCAGAAGGGAATACCAAAGGCCTCTGTGGTATCTGTACTATTCAATTTTTGTTGGTTTTGGTTTTGTCTTTTACCTTGGCACTTGTTACAAGGGTTTAACACATTTGCGAAAATTTGGTGAGACTATATATATGACATGTGCATTTTTATGTGTGTATATATAATAGATACATTATATTTCCATAACCTGTTCAAAGAAATTAGTATAAAATTTACATAAATATGAAACATACTTAATTAGCATATAAATCAATGTCAAGTGAATATTACAGAGAATCAGTGCTATTTGAAGTTCGTAAGAGAGACGAATAACTAGGATTTGCAATGGTTGCAAAAATAATATTACTGGGGCACCTGGGTGGCGCAGTCGGTTAAGCGTCCAACTTCAGCCAGGTCACGATCTCGTGGTCCGTGAGTTCGAGCCCCGCGTCAGGCTCTGGGCTGATGGCTCGGAGCCTGGAGCCTGTTTCCGATTCTGTGTCTCCCTCTCTCTCTGCCCCTCCCCCGTTCATGCTCTGTCTCTCTCTGTCCCAAAAATAAATAAAAAAAAAAAAAAAACGTTGAAAAAAAAAAAATAATATTACTGAGCGTTTAACTATATGACAATCCCATTAGAGCCATTCACATACACTAGGTAGTTAATCTTGAGATTAACCCTATAGGTAGGTGCTTATATTATTTTCGTTGTTAGGATGAAGGAATTCAGGCTCAGAGAGTTGATGTGATTTGTCTCATTGTACATAGCTTTTCAATAGTGGAACTGGAATTTAAACCTAAATCTGCCTGATGACCCCTGAGTGCCTATGGCCCATAGAGTCAGGAGAGAATCCATGAAAGTTTACATTTTGTGAGGAGCAGAGAGTAGAGGAGGAGGAAGTGCAGATTTGAAGGCAAGAATGGGTTTGGGGCAGAGAGTTAACTCCACTGGATAAAGGCAAGGGAGATAAATCATCTTTTCATTAATCACCTTCAAAATCCTTTTGTGGGCAGTTTCAGGACAGAATTGCCTGAGAAATGTGAAATGTATCTGCCTGTCTGTTAAAACAGTCACAGTAGATGTAAAACCAAAAATAACCTGTTAAATCTGTTCAAAGTAAAAGCTGTTTAAAAAAAAAAAACACAACATACATAGCACTTTAAAATTATCACGAAAATGACTCCCCAGCTGAGAAACGGCATGTGCCTGTTGTTAGCACAAACAATTCGTCAACACACATTGGTTGTTAGGCTGTTCACAAATGCACAGTTCTTTCTTCGAGGCTTGTGTGCTATCTACCTGCAGAACTGAAAATAGAAATTTGCCATTTGAAGAGGAGGAAAAAAATGCCATCAACACGATCTTGGAAACAAGGCACGACTGGCTTCTTCATGTGTACTTCTGACCTCAGCTGCAGCTCTCAGGGACACCATGAAGAGTTTAGTGCCATCCTACAACTAGAGCAATTAGGATTACTGCATTGCTGGATGATAAATAAATGAGGCAAAAGCTGTTCAGTTGTTCCCTCTGTCACACTGGGCTCTTCCTGCAAATCAGCCCTTTAGGGCACCGTCTACTAGAGCTCAGAGTCTCAGGGTTAGAAAGAAACATTGCAAGGGCTTCTGGGAGCATCGACTGCCCAAAGCAGTGTAGAGACTTCCCATTGGCCCACTTCCGGTATAACTCCAACTCACCAGATCTCACATTCGATTTGGATTACACCCCTGCCGAGAACATCAAATCTCAAATGGAGGACCCAGGGGGGGCTCAGGGAAAAGGTCACCAGATGCCATCTTAAAGGTCTGCCAGCCTTGGCAGGGACTCAGTGCCACCAGCTTCCAACTGTGCGCCATCTAACAGGCCTCCAACCCTCTGGAGAAGACAGTCCTGAGTGTGCCAAGGCAGTGAATGGGGATCCAATTTCAGTAAATGAAAGCATGTTCTTATTTGGAAGTAATAGTAGATAAGCAACACAACCAGACTTTCCTTTTTTAAAAAGACAACAACAAAATAAAAATATGAAATGGGACTGGGGAGGGGAGTGTAGCTGAAAATCTCACCAAACTCCACGGGGAAGCTGAATTGTGAAGCCTGTGCTAATGTGGCAAATGTTATTGTGATGAAGTGTGAGAGGTTTTTATTTTTTCTTCTTCGTCTTTTTTTTTTTTAATGCCAGAGAGTCATACCATGTATTATTATGATAGAAATTAAACCTTCAGAAAGATTTTTAAAGTACTTTAACTCCTAAACCTATGCCCAAATCATTTCTTCATCATTGGAATTCTATGAACTAACATTCTAAATGCTTCCATGAGTCAAGCGCCATGTATAAATTTACATAAATCCTTCCATGTTAGCTTAATCATCCTGAAGAGTGGGTATTTTATCACCATTGTGCAGATGAAAAACTCAACGATCAGAGAGGTTCAGTACATTCCTCAAGGCCACCTTGCAGGTAGAGATCTAGGATTCATTCCCAGGTCTGTGTGGCTCTAAAACACACGCCCCTTCCTCTACATTACTCCTCAATTTTCTACCAACAATATACAAACTGTTTTAAGCAACAGGATTTTTATTCTCTTTTAACAAGTTAATAAAAAGGAACATCTATCAAGGCATCTCGTCCATCTTCCCAGCTAGACTTACGTCCCTCCACAGAACCCTTAAGTGGCTGACGTTCCGCTGTGGTTCGTAAACTTCCCAGGGACAAGGAATTCATTATATCCCCAGAGTTATTCCCAAAGTATTCCATTTCTTTCTTCACAACATTGAACCGAACTCTGACATCAATGAAAATAACCAAAGTTGATTTCTCACGGCAGAGTAAAATAAAAGGGTTATTTGAGACACAAAATGAGCAACCAATCCAATCCGCTCTTACTCTTTGGCGTGATGTACTTTTGGCTTCTAGAAAATGATAGCCCAGCACACCTTCCTCTTCTGCATCTTTCTTCCGTCACTTATATGCAGTTGTACAGCATGGCATACACATTTACACCGTGGATGTTTTCTTCTGTTTGAATTGTCTTTCAGCTATGCACTACTATTTTATTAATGTTGTATTGGGCATCCAATGGGCTGCATGGTCTTTCAATTTGTGAAAAACTGTGTGATAACAGAAAAAATAGAGTTATGTAAAAAGGAGATCATAGAGCAATTTCACACCAAACCGGCTTAAGGAGGATGGGAATGATTCCATGAAGGTATTGACTGAGAGGAAGAGGCTAGAAAGCAACCAAAAACATTTGGGGTCTGAGAAATTGCAATCTGGGAGACACAGAGTGGACCAAAATTGATAGTGTGCTCCAAATTCCAAGCAGGGAGTACAGGTTTGTAAAGGCAAAACCCACAAGATTGTATAGCTTGTTTTGAAGGAATTATAATCGGTGCTGACAGAGCGAAACTAATATATAAGTGGCTGTTTACTTAACAGATACTACATTTTACCTATTTCAGTCCAGAGTAGAAGAGTATGCTCCAGAAGGTGGTGGAGTTGCAATTTTCAAGTTGTAATTGACTAAAATCAGAAGTCCCTGGTGTTCCAGAAATTGAAACAGGAGACTGCGCAGAGGCCTGGCTTCCTTAATATCCACCCCTCCCTGTTTTCAGTCATTCTCTTTGTAATGCTTACTTTGCTTTGGACTCTTCCTCCACAAAGGAATTGACAAATAAAATGTAGTTGAAAGAGGAGATAGGAGGTGGGAAAATATTCCAGAAAGGATGAAGGGCTCGTACTTGGAGACAATGACAGTGGTTTCTAACCTTTGAACCTCAGACCACCTGAGGTGGGTCATAATCATGCAGGATTCTGGATAATAAAACACAACTTGGATCATTCTGAACTCAGTGAATTGGAATTTCTCAAAACAGGACAAGAAAATCTGAATTCTTCGCAAACATGTCACATGATTCCTATGTACACTGAAGTTTAAGAAACAACAGTGTAGAGAATGAAAAAGAGGGGTGGCTGGGTGGCTCAGTCGGTTGAGCGTCTGACTTCGGCTCAGGTCATGATCTCACGGTTCGTGAGTTCGAGCCCCGCGTCGGGCTCTGGGCTGACAGCTCAGAGCCTGGAGCCCACTTCAGATTCTGTGTCTCCCCTGTCTGCCCCTCTGCTGCTTGTACTCTGTCTCTTGCATTGTCTCAAAAATAAATAAACATTTAAAAAATTTTTTAAAAAGTCTTTTCCATAATTGTGCAAAATTAATCCTTAATCACAAGCAGTATAATGTAGTGGTTAAGGACATGAACTATCTGTCCTATGGACCTGATTCTTAATCCTAGCCCCAGATGTCAGTTGACTTTGGCAAATTACTTCACATCTCTGATTTCCAGTGTCTCATCTGTGAGATTAGAAAAATAATCCTTATCAATATAAGATGTACAAATTATGTACCACTGAGCCCGGATCTCAGTCAGCCCTTGACAAATGGTAATTTTATGTTAGTCCTAGAGTAGAGTGCTATCTCCTTTATAAACACCTCCTTCATCACCCAAGTACAGAGAGGTGCTCTTCTTTCCTATGGACCCTAAGAACTTTCTTTACTGGTAAACTAAAGTTCAAAAGATCAAAGTTTCATAGTACATAAGAACTGAGGAAAATTTATTTCGATAGGTAAAAAGAAACAGTCCAGGGGCGCCTGGGTGGCTCAGTCCATTGAGCATCCGACTTCGGCTCAGGTCATGATCTCACGGTTCATGGGTTCGAGCCCTGCATCGGGCTCTGTGCTGACGGCTCGGAGCCTGGATCCTGCTTCGGATTCTGTGTCTCCCTCTCTCTCTGCCGCTCCCCTGCTCACACTCTGTCAATCTCTCTCTCAAAAAATAAACATTAAAAAAATTTTTTTTAAAAAGAGAGATAGTCCATATAATCCATCTCACCGCCTTGTAATTGACTAGCAACAGTGAATCCAAGTTCTAGAAATCACCTACTTTAAACAAAGGAGATTAATTAGTATTAAAATCTGCTCTGATAAAGCATAATTGTTTAGAATCACTTTCCTTAATTTTACAGAAGAAAAAAAAAACACAAAAAACGAAATATTGAGTCATCACAATGTCCTCAGGTGGAGTATACCCAGGAGTTTTGCAGACTGCGCCGTTTTTAAATCTTTGAGCCAGCCTTTATCAGCTGGAAATTTAACGTCCTTTGCACTTGCGTTCTAGTCTGTTTTGCTTTTGCAAGTCTAAGCAAAATGACAGTGCAAAACTGGCTTGCCTTTTCTCCAATTAGCTCAGTGCTTTAAGGCACAGTTTCTGAGCCAGGACTTCTGTCCATACTGTGAGAGAATGCAGGACAAACCATTCTCTCTCTGGACCACCCCCCAGGTACATCCACGTGGTCTATGGAAATGAGGAGTGATGATTATTGCTATGTTATTTTGTTTAATTAGGTTGAACTAAATCAGGGGTATCAGGAGATCATGGATTTAAAAAGTGTACTAGAGGAAAGGAGGAGAGGATTTTTAGGGCCGTGGAAATACTCTGTGATGATGGATACATGTTATTATACATTTGTCCAAACCCTTAGAATGTACAACAGCGAGAGTGAACCGCATTGCAAACTACAGACTTCAGGTGATTATGTTGTGTAAATGTGAGCTCATCAACTGTAACAAATGTATCACTCTCGTGGGGGACGTAGATAATGGAGGAGGCTATGTATATGTGTGGGCAGAGGGTGCATGTGGTATCTCTGTATCTTCCTCTCAATTTTGCTGTGAATCACATTGCTCCAAAAAAAAAACATTAAGGTCTAAAAAAAGTTTACTACACAAATTCTCAAAATTATAAGCAGTTAAACTAAATGTGGCAAGGTGCTATAGTATCTCTTTATAGAAAATTTCCACATACAGACAGGAACTTTTGTTTTGTTTTTTTGTTGTTTTTTGTTTGTTTGCTTTTAATGTTTATTTATTTTTGAGAGAGAGAATGTGAGCAGGGAAGGGGCAGAGAGAGAGAGGGAGACACAGAATCTGAAGCAGTCTCCAGGCTCTGAGCTGTCAGCACAGAGCCTGATGTGGGTGAGCCCATGAACCATGAGATCATGACCTGAGACTAAGTGGGACCCTTGACCGACTGAGCCACTCAGGTGCCCTCCCCTTTTTTTTAATGTTTAAATTTTGTTTTGCTTTCAAACCAAACTAGGATTTTACAATTTTGTAATCTTTTAAAAGAACTTCCAGTCCATAATATAATGCAGATATCTTTACACATCGATACTTACGTCTCCATGAGAACATTTAAAATATCTAAACAGTATTTCATTGCATGGATATACAATTTATTTAACTGGTCCTATTTTGTTGAACCATTTACTGTTCTCCGTTTTTTACTAATTTAAACATTGCTGCCCTACTGGACACTTTCCTATGCCTCCAGTTCCTTGCCTCCTTCCTCAACCCAGGAAGCTGATCTGTGTGGACTAATGATCTGCTCTGATGCCTTCTGGTTCTGGCTGGTTTTGGCCAGTGGGTGGCCCTGGCAGGAGATGACTCTTTCTCCGCAATGTTGCCTTAAGTTCCTTGTGTTTCTTGCCCAGAGGTGACTACATTTCTCCAGGTGGCCTGAGCTGCAGAGTGCTCCCCAGAAGCATTCCCCTCTTCTTATCTCTGCAGACTGAGGACGGCTCACAGCTTTGCCTCAGCTAGCCTGTGGTTCCTGCGCAACACCTTGACTCTTAGAAACGAAACCATTCTGGAATCATGCTAATTTGAATTTACATAATCTGTTTCCTGTGGGACCCAGCCTTATACATTATTATGTAAATTTAAAAAGGCAAACCATCTATCCATCTATAATTGTTTCTACAGAGTTGATTGATAGAGATTTTATGCCAAAGTACCTGCACTTTTAAGGCTTTTGATATGTGTACTTAAAAACCAATAGCTTATGAGTATTCTTTTTTTTGAAATCTTTGTTAACCCTGGATATTTCCCTTATAAAGTCATTTCCAGTTTTATTGGTAAAAATAATGTCTCGTTGCTGTTTAAATTTTTTTCATTGCCACTCAGGTTGAATCTCCCCCACACCTATCACACACATATCTAGTGATCATTTTTTTCAATGCTTATTTATTTTGAGAGAGAGAGAGAGAGAGAGAGAGAGCTCGAAGCAGGCTCCATGCTGCCAGCACAGAGCCCACAGTGGGGCTCAATCCATCAGGTCATGACCTGAGCTGAAATCAAGTTGGTCGCTTCACCGACTGAGCCACTCAGGCACCCCTGTAGGTGTTCATGTTTATTTCTTCTTTGTGAATGGCCGATCTAGATCTTTTGCTAGTTTATGAAACTCAGCTGCTTGTCCTTTTCCTACTGATTTTCAAGAGCTCTTTATACCGCAAGAAGAAAAATTTTCCCCTGTCATATATGTTATAAATGGTGTCCTTCTGCGTTTGCCTTTTACTTTTTATTCTGTTTTTTGAAATATAGATTTTTCAAATGGTAAAGTAACAACTTTTACCTCATAGTCTCACTATTTAGGATACATAGGCACCTATTTTTTTTTATAACATTTATTTGGCATTTATTCACGTAATGCCGTACACTCTTACTTAAGGTTTTTGTTTGTTTTTTAAGAGAGAGAAAAAGAGCATGAGTACGAATGGGGGAGGGGCAGAGAGAGAGAGAGAGGCAGAGAGACAATCTTGAGCAGTCTCCATGCTCAGCAAGGAGTCTGTCTCAGGGAACGATCCTCTGACCCTGGGATTGTGACCTGAGCTGAAATCAAGAGTCGTACACTCAACTGACTGAGCCACCCAGGTGCCCCCTTACTTAAGGTTTTATGCCTATGTCTAAAATAGTATCTCATGCTTCTTTATATGCCTTACAGTGCCAACAACAATAATAATAATAACAGTAATAATAAACCACCAATTGTAGGAGATTAATAAACAGCTTAATGTAGTAAAAAGGCATAAGAGAAGTATGATTTTAACATATTACTCGATCACTTTGAACTTGTGAAAATGGAGATAAAAGTGTACCCTCTGATGTTGCTCTGTTTTAAGGAAAGATGGGAGTCTGTGGGTACTAAGATTTTATGTAGATTATATAGCAAGAAAAGCGATAAACAAAGATAAGATGTTATGCTCAGTTATTTCTCTAAAGAAAAAAAAGAATAAGCAGGGTACTTGAATTCTTAAATTATAGGTTTTATCTAGTTAATTGGTCACTGCTACAATCTCCTGCATGGATTACCATAATGACTCCCTAAATGGTCTCTCTCTTTTTATTCACATCCCTTCTAATTTATCCTCCACACGGCAGCCAGAACCATCCCTTAGAAAGTATACATTTGACTGTGACTTCTGCTGCTCATAATATTCCAAGGGCTTCCCATTCTACATACAACAAATCCTAAGTTCCTACCATGGCCCACAGGTGCCATGATCTGAGCCCTGCTCTGACCTCATTTTCTACCCCCTCTCCCCTTGTTCACTCTGCTACACCAACATTGGCTTCCTTGGTCCTCCCTAAACATGCCACAAGGCTTTCTAGGGGCTGTTCCCTCTGCCCACAATGCTCTTTCCTTGGGTATTTGCCTGGTTTACTCTCTGTGCAGATCTGGGGAGGCACCAGGAGCATGGAGAACACCTGCAGAGTCACTTGGTACAGGCTGAACCTCATAGACAGAAAAGCAGCAGCTACGTGGGTGCCCTGGTCTCTGGGTGCTGTGCTTCTGAAAAACCGTATCCGCTCACTTTTTACGAAGTGAGCATGAGGTGGCCTTGCACAAAAAAAAATCTGCTTAGGCTCCAGGTGGTCAGTTTAGGTGCTGTTCGTAGCAGGTGCTGGGAAAGCCAGATGTCTACCATTGGAGAACCTGGAGCTTGTGGGAAGTTGCAGCCAGCCTCTTCTTCTGAGGCACGAGCAGGAAGAAGAAACCAAAACTTCTAGTTTTATGGAAAGTTGGAATCTGGTGAGCCACATGCACCAGTATTAAGTTGGGCCAGTCTTGGCCAGCTCACTGTTAAGTAACCATGGATAATTCTTATTGGATAATTCTGGCTCTTGTCTCAGTTCCAATGCCATTTGCTCGACGAAGCCTTGTGGGAACACTCTCTGTGACTTGATATACTGTTATGATCCCCCTCTATTTTTCCTCATTTGAACAGTCATTCTTCATATGTTTGCTATATGTCCCCCATCATTAGAATTTTAGGTATACTGCTGTATTCCCTAGACTTGGCACTCAGCAGGTGCTCAATTAATGTTTGTGGAAAGGAGATTGATGGAACTCCACCTATGCATTGATTTCTAAAGCTTTTCACATTAGCACTTTTAAAAAGTTCAACAAAGCAAAAAACAATGTATAAACATGAAGGACTTTGAGGGATCAAAAAATGACAGAGTATGGGCTCCAGGATAATCATGTGGGGAAATACCAAAACTTTCTTCTTTCTAGGCTACAAGTATCAACACACATTATTACCATTTTTGCTATCCCTTCCTGTAAAAATCTGCAGCCAGCCTCCCTGTGTTTAAGAATGCCATACTAACAGCAGTGCAACTATGGAATGAAGTGCTTTGGGTCATTGATTCTTGGCATTGGAAGGAACTGTAGAGGCCAGCTTTATTCACTGGAAGCATCTATACTCACAGGCATTTCTTGAAATGAACCCAATTCCTCTTTTATTTAATGACTTAATCCCCAGGTTTTATAAATGTTCCCCTAGGCCACGTTTCACACCCTAGGTTTTCCATCATGCAGTGCCTTCAGCGGCCACACTCTTAGCGTGCCAGGGTCCCTCCTAAAACGTGGCCTGCAGAAGCACAGTGCTATACAGGTGGCATATCCTGTTCTGAATCCACTGGGCCTCGCACATCCCACTCTGTGGATACTCTCTGCTCGTGCTGAGCTCAAACCCAAGGGTAGAGGGGAAAACATTCCATTTTCTCCTCTCCTCTCTACTACCACCACAGACTTCTGGTCACCAAACGTGTATGGGTTTCCCCATGCCAAGCAATTCAACCCCAGCTGGGTATCCCTACGAACCAATTCAGTTGTGACGATATCTACCTAGAGTCAGCACAGACCCTATGGGGTAAGGGTTCATTCCCACAAGACTGCCCCACCCTCTTTGGACATCAGTCACAAGTCCAGTGTGTTTTTGATAGACCCACTATAAATCAGGGTTCTTTCACCCCCCTCCTCAGGTTTGAGTAATTTGCTGGAGCAGCTCACACAACTCAGGACAACAGTTTATTTAACCAGACTATTTATTGATTATAAAAGGATATAACTCAGGAACAGCCAAATGGAGGAGATGCACAGGGCAAGGTATGTGGGAAGGGGTGTGGAACATCATCTGTATCCTGTCCAGGCACACCACCCTCCCAGCACTTTGATGTGTTCAGCAACCTGGAAACTGTCTGACTTCCATACTTGTGAGATTTTTAGGGAGGCTTCATCACCTAGTTATGCTCAATCATTAAGTCAATCTCCAGCCCCTCTCCCCCTTCCCCGAAGATGGAGGGTAGGGCTGAAAGTTCTGTTCTTAATCACGGCTTGGTCTTTCTGGTGACCAGCCTCCATCCTGAAGCTGTCCAGAGGCCCACTGAGAGTATCCTCATGGAAACAGAGACACCACATCACCCAGGAAATTCCAAGGAATTTAGGAGCATTGTGTCAGCAACCACGGTCAAAGACTGAATACTAGAACAGAAGAGGTACCTGGTGCTCTTGTTATCTCCTAGGAAACTGCAAGGGGTTTAGGAGCTCTGTGTCAGGAACTGGGAGCAGAGACTAACATATATATTTTCTATTGTTTCACAACAAGTAAAACCCAGACATTTATTCCATAGAAACATTTATACATACTCTTAATTAAACACAGACTTTGAGTGTATCTCCGTTGATTTCGTCTCGTTGGTTTTAGCTCATTTTCCTGCCAGGGTTTTCCAGCATTCTTCTTCCTACATGTTTACTGAAGTGATTTGTCTGTCTTCCTTCAGTTATGGATTTAAAAAGGTCAAGGTGCCTGGGTGGCTCAGTCGGTTAAGTGTCCGACCTCAGCTCAGGTCATGATCTCATGGTCCATGAGTGTGAGCCCTGTATTGGACTCCATGTTCACAGCTCAGAGCCTGGAGCCTGCTTCAGATTCTGTGCCTCCCTATCTCTCTGCCCCTCCCCTGCTCATGCTCTTTCTCTCTCACTCAAAAATAAATAGAGATTAAAAAAAATGTTGACTAAGAACAGGGTTACACACAAATCCTCTTAACCTCCCCACCTCCAACATGTAGTGTTGACATCAATTGTTCAGTCACCACCATGTTGGCATAATCTGGTTTTAGTCAACATGTACCAACCCTTAGTGACCATCACTTTCGTGTTTTGTTTTCACAACTAATATATTTCATTCTTTGGCCTGCAATTTTGCCAGGGATTGTCCACAAGCCTCAGGTTTTGTGGTGTTATTACATACTTTTATCTCCTTTTAGAAAATGGGAATATTTGTCTCCTGTCAGTTGGCATTATCTTCTTGATGAGCTTTGGAAGATTACTCCTCAGAGTTCCATAGTTACATCTGCATAATACTTTAGCAACATGAGCCTTTAGATTTGGATTTAAAGCAACTAAGCATTGTCTTTCTAGCTCTTTATTTTTCTTGGCATCCACTGTACCCTCGTTCATTTATTAGGCTTTCAAAATGTAAAGACTTTGTACTCAGTGCTGAGGGTGCAATTGTGCACACAGGATTTACAGTTAAATAGGGGAGCCAGAAATGCATAGGAAATCATAGAGTGTGACAGTCCCTTAAGGTTGCTATGGAAGCCCACAGGGGCGAAGGGCAGGGGGTCAGTGAATCTGGGGCTGAAGGTGGGGCACCTGATTAGATCTGCATTTTAGAATGATGATGCTTGCTGTACTTGAAAAGTGGGCTTCTCAAACTGTAATGTTGCTTAAGAGTCCTCTGGGAATTGACAAAAATGCAGATTCTGGCTCACTGTGTCTGGAGAGGGGCCTGGGATTCTGCATCTAACCAGCTCCCAGGTGAGGCTGATGCTGGTTTTCCATGGACCACCCTTTGGGGAATAAGCCTTTAGATGAGTGGATTAGAGTAAATAGAGAGAAAGGAAGGCTGGTGGGGTGATGTGGGAGGCAAGTGATGATTCCAAAACTCGGGGACACTTGTTTTATTCTTTGAAGCCTGCAGATCGATCTCCTTGTTGAGGAATTTGACTACTAAATGGGTATTGAGTATTTTTCTTTCATCTGTCAATAACTGTACAGGCTAAATTAAGGAAAGAGGGAGGGAGCTCAATTCCAATCTTAGTTCTTAGTAACCAGCCTCACTTTAAGCCCACAGGGTCCTCACTTGTCTCATCTATAAAATGGGAGACTGGTTGTTATGGGCTGCATTGAACCCTAAAATTCATATGGTGAAGTCCAACCCCCAGGACTTCAGAATATGACCTTGTTTGGAAATAAGGTAATTGCAGATATAATTAGTTAGATTGAGGTCATACTAGACTGGGATGAGCCCCTAATCCAATTGACTGGTATTCTTATAGAAAGGGGAAATTTGTACACAGACACATATACAGGGAGACTGCCATGTGAATCTTTGATTTGTGCTTCCATGAGCCACAGAACTGCCAGAAGCAGGGAGAATGACCTAGAAGAGATGGATTCTTCCCCAGCTCTACTACCCCTTGATTTCAGACTTCCAGCCTCTGGAACTGTGGGACAACACAGTTCTGTTGTCTAAGCCATCTAGTTTGTGGACCTTTCATACAGCAGCCCTGGCAAATTAGTACATTGATTTAGACCTTGAAGATCACGTTCAGGTCTGACATACTATTCGACCTTCTCCACATAGGCTACAGGAAATCTGAACTAAATGTGGTTATACAGGAGGATTTCTGTTTTCCATCCATTATGAATTTGTTTTTAGAGATTATTTATTTATTTTGAGAGAGAGAGAGAGAGAGAGCAAGAGAGAGAGCAGCTGAGGAGCAGAGAGAGGGGAGAGAGAGAATCCCAAGCAGGATGTGTGCTGTCAGCATGGAGCCTGACATGGGGTTTGATCCCATGAACCATGAGATCATGACCTGAGCCAAAATCAAGAGTCAGATGCTTAACTGACTGAGCCACCCAGGCACCCCTTTCCATCATTAATTTGTAATTTTTCTTTTTAATTCAGGTTGTCCTTTTAGAGACTTCTTTCTTTTTTGGCTTTCACTTCTGTTTATTACCTAGATTTTTGACTAACAGACTCATCAGATTCAGCTCAAAGAATAAGCCCTCTTGAGACCTGGGCTGAAGGGTATACACGTAGCACAACTAAAATGTTTCCGAGATAGATTTTAGGACATACCTGACACGACAGTGGTGGGTCTGTTTTTACCTCAGCAACAAGAACCTTTTGAGAATCATTTATTTTTGAACTATCCAGAAATATTTTAGCTAAGTGTGTTAATTAATGGTCCTATGTAATTCCAGCCACGGTAACATCAAGCCCATAGAAAACAAACGAAACGACCTGTCTTGATGTTCTTTAAACTTTTTTGTCTTACGGTCGTCATAGAAGAAAAAGAACTGCGTCTTTTATTTCACAGTTCATGTATCTAACCTAATGTAGTCTTTTATTTCCTGGATTCTGAAATTTAAAAAAATAAAGAGAAGAAAATAAAAGGCACCTTTTCATAAGACAAAGGAAATTTTTCCCTATTTAAAAGGACAAGGACCCTCCCCAACCAACCCTTTTAGGAACATATTGGACTCTGATACTCCTGGAAAAAGAAAGGGATTTGGGACACAAGGGGCTACAGAAAGAACCCCAGAGCAGAATGGAATTAGTACGGTAGTAATGTTGTCTCTGGATGGGAGGAGAACTGAGCCAGGCATCCAAACTGACCCTAGTACTTTCCTCGCCAAGCACGGACATTCAGTAGATCTTATCACTGTAAGATTATTATATGATTATATCACAGTATCTTAGTTTTCTTATCTACAAAACAGAGCTAAGTGGCCTCCCAGACATAGAATAAAAAAAGGGATGGCAAGCATTCCATAGAATGAGATTTGATTTTTTATTAAATGTCTTGTATCCCTGGAAAAAATATGCTTCAATAATAACAACAGAACCACTGAGTGAGCATCTTGAATACATTCCTGGGCACTGGAAAGGTGTTTTGCATACTTTTTCTCATTGGTCCTCATAACAACCCTACTAGATACATGTGTCTTAGCCTTAATTAATAGATGGTAGAATCTGAGGCCAGAGACATTAATTAACTTTCTCAATGCCAAAAGGCCAGGAAGGCACAGAGCCAGGATTCAAATTCACATCTCTCAGCTCTGTAGGGATCCCAAATGCCGGACTCATGGGCCGCAAAACTCCCTTGCTGTGCCAGACAGACATTACTAATTGATTATAGCACTCACTTTGGAATTTTTCTGTGCTGACAATACTGATGGTGGGGAGTTAAATTTACCCTGCTAATGCCTATGCTCCATAACAGTGGTCCTGATGGCCTCATTTTCAGAGATTCCGATTCAGTAGGTCTTGGGTTGGATTCCAAATCTTTATTTGTAAGGGTTTTCTAGATGTTTCTGATGGCAGCCAGGTTTGGTATCCACCACTTTCAGCACCTTTGTTTTGTGAGGCCAGATCTTATCTGTTTGTCTCTGTGTTTGGTCTGTCGGTGTCTGAAACCAATGGAAAAGCTATGGGAATAATCTCAGGAGGGAAAGGCCACGATTGACCGGCTGCTATTTACGGGATGATACTAGAGCAAAGGCAGGTCTCGTGCTTTCTTTTTTCTTTTGTGAACCACCAAAATGCTGGAAGGAAGACCTAGTCATAGGCTTCTGTGCCAAATATCTGGTGAATTTTAAAGATCCATGAGTGTCCTCCCTTACATGTGATTGTGATGAGTTGGAGGGAAGAAAGACCTCGTAGCTAAGCTCTGAGAAGCCCCTGCTTGGAGCAGTATAGACTATAAATAAGAGTAAATGAAAATCTTATAATTTATGATTCATTATTAATCCCACCCCTTTAATTCATAACAAATTGACTAACACTGACCCCCCCGCCCCCGCTAAAAAAATTACTACATGTAGTAGATTGCACACCTGATGAGAAGCAGCAGAAATACTCCATTAATATTTATAAATGTCTCTTTGCTTACATTCCTCATCTATTTGGAAAATCTGCCTAAGTAATTAAGGAGTAAGGGAAATTATAAAGATGAAAAATATCAGGAAAACAGTGCTCATGGAAGTTATCAACACGATTTTACTTCTACTGTTACTCCTTCATGACTTAATTTTCCATGGACAACATTTTAAAAATGTAAATTTCCAGATTAAAAAAAACCAGCAACTCCAAACTTCATTATCTTCCCAGCAAAGCAGACATTTTTCAAACAGTAAACTTACATCTCTGGCTTCTCCACGAGGTACCGAAAGTGTTTACTTCCAATGATTTTCACCACCATCTCAGGCACTGCATCTGATCCACACGGAGTCTTCCAAACAGAAGACATGCTTCTCAAAATCCTTGGGTTGGAAAATAAGTAAACCTTTCATCATCTGGATTTCCCTTTAGTCAATTTACTGTTGTCAATTATAACAACAAAAATAGCAGCAGAACAAAGTGCTTTGCCTATCTTATCTCACTCGACATTCCTAATAAAGGCATGAGTAAGATATTCCTAATTACGATTATCATTCTTGTTTTAGTTGAGGGGACAGGCATAATGTACTTATGCAACTTACTCAATATCATAGAATCAGTAATTAGCAGATTTGGGAATCCCACTCAAGAGGTCCACCAAATCGGTCTGCTGAGCCATTTGGGCACTCTACCTTTCTGATATCAGGTGGTTTCCTTCCACCTTTCTTATGTGATTCTTGTGAAGTGAGAGAGGAAACCAGGGCTTTTCGTGGGTATGTGAAGATCTTATATTCAGCTCTCATGCTCAGTTTCTCCTTTTACAAAACCAGGATAATTCCAATTTTATTCCCTGGGTTTTAGAGTGAATCCAATGAGATAATACATCTGAAGGAGCGCTGTACATAGGAAAGAGGGATTTTTGTTGTTATTGCTGATGTGTGTTTCTATAACAATCCAGTGAATCTACAATTGAGATCCAGTATTAGATAAGTACTGGATGTTTATACAGATCTGATGCCAAGGGCAACTCAGACGTTCTATAAACCTGGCCCCAGGCTGATCACTCTCTTTCAGAGTCTGCTATTATTGAAAAGTCTTCAGAGGTCATTCTAATCCAAACGCTGGTTTTACAGACTAGTAAACCAAGGCCCAGAGAGGTGTATCATTTGACCAAACTCACACAGCGAGTGAGAACAGACCTGTTTCTAGTGTGCAGGTCTGAAGTAGACCAGCGCTCTTCCCAAGACCCCAACTTCACTTAGTGTGTGGCCAACACGCAAGAAAGACCTGCTCTGCCAGGATAGCCCTGTCCAGTGGAACCTGCAACCTCTGTGAAACTGTCTGAAACTTCAAGGACCACAGTTTGTGATTGTGGTGTCCACTGTCTGCCCAGCAGCTGCACGTCAGTCCTGAGCCCTTTCCTGGGATGAAACAGAGGGGGAGGCCTTACCCCCGAGGCGGCGTTTCCCCACCCAGGCAGCTCAGGGATACTCGGTCTGTGCTCTCCCAGGATCGCGACCAGAGACAGCCTGCGGGGGAACATGGTGGGGCGGGGGATTGGAGGCCAGGAGTCGGGCCAATCACCCGGCCCAGCGCGCGGGCGGGGCTGCTACCGCCGGGTCGCTAAGGACGCAGAGGCTGTTGCTGGGCGGGGTCCGAGTCTTCTTCCACCTGCTGGAGAGGAGAGGGGGTGGGCTCCTCCACAGGCGCCGGGGTGTGGCTGCAGACAGGCGAGTCTGAGTGTTCTCCCATCTGTGCTTTGGAGCTTCTCCAAGACATGTGAGCGTCTTTCTTGCAACTCCTTCGCTCACCTGTGTGATGAAATGAAATAAGAATATTAAAAAAAAAATAAGTTTGAGTGGTATCTGTATGCCAGATTCCTCATTTGAGCCGGGCAACTATTATTACTTGGTAAGTTAACAATTACCAATAACATAATTTTATCTATATTTTAAAGATTAAAAAAAAATAAGGCTTGGGGGTGTTGAGTAATTTCCCAATATCCCACGAAGGCAATTGACAGAGTGAAGATTCGAATATATCCCTACACATCCCAGATTTCCAGAAAGTTTTTATTGTTCAGAGACTAAAGCAAACACGGGTAAAGACACTTTAAATTGATTCCAAAATGGTGTTAGTATTTCCAGCAGCAGCCCCAGTAACCATCCTGCCTATCTCCTGCCCTCTGGCTGTGCTGTGTTTTGTGATTTACTGTATCATCTACTGGCACATGCAGTGTGATAAGACACGCATCCCCCTTCTAGGGCTCTCTCTCTAGTGGCAGAGACACACAGGACATTCTGTGATATACAAAGTACCTCGGGGGAGGAAAGGGGACAGTTCCCTTTTTACTCTGCCAGCCCAGCCTTCACATGGTCGCCAGAGCAGTGTTCCCAAGGCCCAATTCTGATAAGTCCCCACCTCAAGTCAAAGGACTCCTATCAGCCATGGCGGTTGTCCGTGGTTTCAAAGTCTTCCACACCCTATGCTCAAGCTACTTCTCCGGGGCTTTCTATACTCCATCCAACCCAGTCTACTAACTGGCCTGGCCTGAACCTGCCTTTCTTTCTTTCTTTCTTTCTTTCTTTCTTTCTTTCTTTCTTTCTTTCTTTCTTTCTTTCTTTCTTTCTTTCTTTCTTTCTTTCTTCCTTCCTTCCTTCCTTCCTTCCTTCCTTCCTTCCTTCCTTCCTTCCTTCCTTCCTTTGTGCTTTATTCATTCTGTTCTCTCTGTACAAGACCCTTCATGTTTCCTCACAATCCATTCTTTAAGTTCCATCCCAAATGGTCAAGTGTATGCACCTGGGAATCGGATACCTTGGGTTCAGATCCTGGCTGTGTTAGTTCACAATGATCTTGGCAAATCACTTAAAATCTTTGTGCCTTGGTTTCCTCTTCTATAAAATGAGGATGGCTTTTTGTGAAGATTAATTGAGTTATATAAGTAAAGCACTTAGAACAATGGCTGACACATAATGAGCGATATAAATGTTTGCTATCATCATTATTATAATTATCTGTCACAAAGCCAAATCAGATCCCAGAAGCTGAAAATGGTTTCTCTGTTCTCTGTATAATTTGTGGTTTCTCTCTTCCATAAAATGTGTCTTCCTTTGCCTGATAGTGTGATTACTTGTTTGCACTGGTTGCCATACCTTCCTGGATTTATGCTTGTTGTAGGCTGAATAATGGCCTCCTGGACATCCCCGCCCTAATCCTTAAAACCTGTTAATATTATCTTCTGTGGCAAAAGGGACTTTGTAGACGTGATTAAGAATCTTAAAATAGGGAGATTATCCTGGATTATCTAGGTGGGTCTTAAATATCATTGCAAGTGTCCTCAGGAGAGGGAGGTAGACAGATAATGGACTGTGGAAGAGGAAGGAGTAGATGTGACCATGGAAGCAAGAGGTTAGAATGATTTAAAGAAGGGGTTTGAGCCAAGGAATGCAGGTGGCCTCCAGAAGCTAGAAAAGGCAAAAAACAAAAAAACAAAAAAAAAAACAAAACAAAAACCTCCTCTGGAGGCTCCAAAAGGAACCAGACCCTACTAACTCCTTGACATTAGCCCAGTGAGACTGATTTTGGGCACCTGGCCTCTAAAACACTAAGAGAATAAAGCTGTGTTGTCATAAGCCACGAAGTTTGTGATAATTGATTACAGCAGCCGTAGGAAACAAATGCAATGTTATTGAAGAACCCACTTCTTTTTTACAAATGTTTATTTTTGAGAGAGAGAGCAGATGCGCGTGCACATGAGGGGGGAGGGGCAGAGAAAGAGAGGGAGAGAGGGGATCTGAAGCCAGCTCTGCACTGACAGCAGAGAGCCTGATGTGGGGCTCTTGACCTGAGAGCCTGATCACCAGGAGATGCTTCGTGACCTGAGCCCGTGTCAGAAGCTTAACTGACTGAGCCACCCAAGTGCCCCAGGACCCACTTCTTCATAGAACTGATCACATTCTATGGCTCAAGGAGGCCAAACAGAATTCTTGTTGAGGACCGCTGTACAGGTATTGGATAAAAAGGAGGCCTTCTATCTGTTGGGGTTACTAAAGTGTGAGGATAAGGTATTGAGGTTGTTGGCAGATATTTATGTCAACACATATGCCTTTTCAGCAGATGAGGAGGAAGCCAGATCAGAGCTGAAAATGGAGCCAGTGTGGGGAAGGGAGTGACAATGAAGAGCCTGGATCCAGCTATGCTTGAAGCTAGCAAGATTCTAGGCCTCCTAAACACTGAAGTGAAAAATGTAGCTCTTGCTGAAAAGATATTGTGAAATGAGCTTCATTAATCTTTACCTAAAGAGTCCTGGCGAACGCAGAGACTTTTAAAACTTCAGGTTGCTAAGGTTCATATGTGGGCTGCAGTTAATTGATTGGTATTTTAAATTTCACTGTTAATTCTGTGATAGACCTTGAAGAAGTCAATCAATTTTGATCAAATTAGTTATTCTACTAAAGGCTCCCTTTGACCTTATCTTGACCTAAAGATTTTATAAATGCCAACTTGAAACACAATGACATAGAGGGAGGATTTCCACTGTAGCTCTTTTATTAGTTTGAAGGTATCCACTTGAAATTGGATATATTTCTTTCAGATCCAAGGGAACATCTGCTTTGCCATTTCCTAGCCAAATGACCTTGAGTAAGCAATTTAACTCTTACCTTCCGGTGGAGACAAACAATAATTATCCTGAAGATTGCTATCAGGATTAGAGATAGCATTCCTAGAGCCCCTGACATGTAATAAGCTTTCATAAATTGTATTCAATAGCAGCTAACGTTTAGTGAATATTTATTATGTGCCAGACATTGTACTAAAAGCTTTTTTTTTAAAAATGTTTATTTATTTTATGTGTGTGTGTGTGTGTGAGAGAGAGAGAGAGAGAGACAGACAGACAGACAGAGAGACAGACAGACAGAGAGACAGACAGACAGAGACAGAGAGAAAATCCCAAGCAGGCTCCACCCTGCTGGAGATTCAATGTGGAGCCCAATGTGAGGCTTGTTCTCCCAACTTGAAGATCACTACCAGAGCTGATATCAAGAGTGGGATGTTTAACTGACTGAGAGACCCAGACACCCCATCCTTTTTTTTTTTTTTTTTTTTTTTTTTTTTTACATGTGCTCCTCACTCAACATGGAGCCCAATGTGAGGCTTGAACTCACAATCCTGAGATAAAGACCTGAGCTGATATCAAGAGTCAGTTGCTTAACCAACTGAGCCACACAAGTCCCCCTGTGCTGTTCATTCAATATCTCATCTTATGGATTTAATATCTCCATTTTAGAGGTGAGGAATCCAAGGTTTAGAGAAGATAACTTGCTGGAGGGAGCATAGCTAGGAAGAATCAGAGCTGCAAAAAAAATCCAGGTGTGTCTAATTCTAGAAGTACCCTTTATAGCCACTACTCCATACCTCCTCTGTGGAAGTTAGCCATTATTGTCAGTATTGTTATTAATGGTGATGTTTTCATTGGCACTGGTTTAAGGCTCTAGTTCCCTTAGAGAATGCAGATTCTATGCTAGAATTTTTTTTAACGTTTATTTATTTTAGAGAGAGAGGGAGAGGTGGAGCACAAGCAGGGGAGGAGCAGAGAGAGAGGGAGACAGAATCAGAAGCAGGCTCCAGGCTCTGAGCTGTCAGCACAGAGCCCGATGCGGGGTTTGTACCCACAGACCATGACCTGAACTGAAGTGGGACACCCAAATGACTGAGCCACCCAGGTGCATCCTATGATAGAATTCCTAATGAGGAGTGGCCTCTTCTTATCTGGGATTTTCTACTTCACACTCTGGTTTACAAAATGACATAACCAAGAAACATCTCTCTAGTGGTTTATATTAAACAAGGCAAAACAAAAAGCTATGTAATAAATGTCTCCAGAAGATTAAATACTGTGGTTAAAACTGTCCTTGAATTCAACAGCTTTAGATTACAAGTCACCAGAGAAGGATTCCAGAGAAACATCTTCCAATGGAGACAGCTCTTTCTTTCTCCAAAGAAAGATGAATAGTATAATAAGGAAACCAAAGAATGCTTCCTCCTAAAACTTCACGATTTTACATTTACCATCAAGTGGAGTAAAGAAAAGGAAAAAAAAATGCCTCCAAAAAATGTTTTGTTTTTGCCCATATAAGTCAAAGTAGAATGAGTTTATAAATAGGAAACAATAAGGCACTGCTCTTTTGAACAGTTTAATCGCAGATATGTAAAAATGAGGCATTTTGCGTTGAAGTCCCTGTTCAAAAATAGAGATAAATACTGATGTTAAACTGAACTGTACTACTAAGAATTTGGGGCTTTACACATTTCCCCCCTCATAAACATATGGGACCCAAGCCAATGATCTTCTTTATGACTAAGGAAGGACTGTGGGTAAAAAGATGAGCAAATTACAGGCCGGTTTTCTAACAATGCAAATATGGCTGAGTTTCTTTTCCTTTTTAAAACCCTCTCCTGGCTCTGGAGAAAGAAGATCACGTGGCATACTGATTAGATGGGCCAATTTGGGGCCCTGTATTATTTACTAGGTTGCCATAGCAAAGTACAACAAAGTAGGGATGTTATAAAAAACAGAAATTTATTATTTTACGATTCTGGAGGCTAGAAGTCCAAAAAGGTATCAGTAGGGTTGGTGCCTTATGAGGGTGGTGAGGGAGAATCTGTTCCATGCTTATGTCTTGCTTTTGGTGGTTTACTGACAATATTTGGCATTCCTTGGCTTGTGGATTTCAGCCTTTATGTTGGCTCGCGTGGTATTTTCCCTGTGTGGGCATCTGTGCCCACTCTACTCCAGGATAACTTCATCTTAACTGATTACCTCCCCAATCACCCTATTTCCACATAAGGTCACATTCTAAGGTCCTGGGGGTTAGGATTTCAACACGCGAATTTTGGTGGGATACAATTTGCTATCAACAGAATGTCTGTGGACCCCCACAGATTCGTGTGTTGAATCCCTAATTCCCAATGTGTTGGTATTTGAGGTGGGGCCTTTGGGAGGTCATTAACTTTAAGTGAGATCATAAGGGTTGGGCCCTCATGACGGGATTAGTGCCCTTAAAGGGAAAGGGACTAGGGCTCCCTCTCTCTCCATGCTGTGAGGGTACAACAAGAAGACATACCTCTGCAAACCAGGAAGAAGGCTGTGTTTCAGAACTGTCTCCTTGATGTTGGACTTCCCCGACTTCAGGACTGTGAGAAAAAAGTGGTTGCTATTTAAGCTATTCAATCTGTGGTATTTTTCTTATAGCAACTTGAACTAAGACACAATTCAACCCAATACAAGCCCTAATTGCTTGGTTTCCAAACCTGGCTATGAACGTAGGATGAGTTACTTCAGGCAAACCACTTTGCCTTTCTGTAACTTTATTTCTTCATGGGTAATACCAATACCTACAGTAATGCAAAGTTGAAAGGAATGAGAAAATGTTTAGAACAGTGTTTGGTATCTGGTAAGAATTTGTTGCCATTAGCCTTACCTCCTTAAAATAATATATGCATCCTTTATTATGGCCCCCTTGATGTGGTTCTTGCCCACTTCTCCAGTCTCGTCCCCAACTCTCTTTCTCCCCACCTAATTAACTGAAGCTGTGCCATATTACCTAAAGTTCCTTCAACCTTCCATAAGTTTTATCCCTCATGCCTTTTTAGAGGTGGTTGTTTTTGCTTGAAATGTCTTCCTTGTGGCCCCATTTCAAACTTTGAAGATAAAGTCAAATGTTACCAACTACGTGAAGCTATCTATTCTCAGTGTCCCCAGGCAGGTGGGCGTGCTCCCTTAAGTAAACCAGCAGTCTTAACACCTTCTACTCTTCACTGTAATTACTGGTTCAATATCTTTCTCCCCTGTGGAGGTGCTCCTGTGGATGGTAAATGCTACATCTTGTTTGTCATGCGGCCAGTTTTAAGCATGGTGCTGGTACATAGTATGTATCATGAACACGTATTGGATAATTTGTAACAGTATGATAATGATGATGATGATAATGTTAAGGAAGCATCATTTAACAAAGGATAGCTTAGCTTCTTCTATGTATTTAAGGTTTACTATGTGTCAGTCCCTGAGGAAGGGTCTCAGTTAATTTCAGTAATGATCTCTTAAGGGATAGATTATTTTCTTTGCCCTGCTGATGAAGAATCTGGTCTCAAAGTACTGGATCAGACAGGAGGACTATTGGTGGTAAAGAGCAGAAACTCCACTAAAGGGGATTCTAGGAAAATGGGTATTTGTCATGAAACCCACGTGCAGAAATGAACTCAGCCCTCTGAAACATGAGGGACATGAGGAGAATTTTCTTTTTCTAACCCTTATTTCTGCTCCTCTCTGTGCCTCAGCCTCATTTATTCTTTTCTCTGCTCTACATTGGTGTTTTGTGATCCCAAGACCACAGGAAAGGAAGTCTCCCATAACAATTCATGAGTTTATATCATTTCCATTCAAGAGACCAGTACACCTGGAATTTCTTAGTCCCATTTCCTAGGGACAAATTATGGTTGGCTTGTTTGGGTTAGGAGACATTTGGACCAATAAATCATTGCACAGGGGAAAAGAAGTTAAATAGAACTGTGAATTGTTGGAGAAGCCCTTGGCTCTGGAGAAGAGCTAGTATGCAGAAAGTTAGAAAATACGGGAATCTGGTAGAGATTAACCAGATAGGAGGTTGAATAACTTGCCCAAGGTCTTACAGCAAATAAATGGTACAGCAATGATTCAAATTCATATCTGTCTCACTATATAGCATTGTATCTTCTTGGAACATGTGTTTTTAACTTCTGTAGTATAATATTAAGCAACCTGGAAAAACGTGGTTGTATTAAAAGGTTCTAGAGAATGAGCACAGAGACGTTCTCAACCACAGAAAGACCATTCCAGTCACCTCTGCCCTGGATTGTTAGGAACCTTACTTGCTTTTAAGTTTGAGCATCTGTAAATTACAATATCTCAAGGTTGAAAGGAACCTCGCAAGTTACCTTGTCTAATCAATTCCTCCATGCAGCTACATGGAGCATGGATAGTCTTCAAACCTTCTTGCCTAGTGATTCTGAAGGCCGCAAAGAGGCTATAGGGTAGAATTCAGAGCACTGGCTCTGAGGTCAGAGGCTTGGGTTCAAATCCCAACCCTGCCATTTACTATCGTGTGTCTTTGGGCCATGAGCTTAGAATTTATGCCTTAGTATCCTAATCTGTGAAAGGAGGATAATAACAACAGTTATATCATTTTTTTTCCCAAAGCAATATTAATTGTGCACTTACAGTATGCAGGCCCTCATCAAAGTGTTTTGTATTTACCAACACATTTATCTTCATAATAATTCTATGAGGTAGAGAGTGTTATTTTCAATTAAGGAAACAGGTAGAGGAGAGTGAAGTACCTGTCCTAGGTCGCCCAGTTGGTGGTAAGCCTGAGATTTAAATGCTTGCAATCTGGCTACAAAGTTGATGCACCATCCACCATGTTATAACAGCTGCCTGCTGTTCTTGGGAAGAGCAAGGGATAAAACAAACACAAAGCACTTAGCACAGATCCTGGCACACTCTGTATTGTCAGTAAATATCCACGCAGTTGCTACCTTCCTCCCAGTCCCAGTTTTCTTAACACCAACCACCAAGCCTGAGTGCCATAAAGTCTTCCATTCTTGAATGCTTGTGGGAGAAACAGGATGCCTGGTCCATTTGCTAATACTGCTTCATGGTCTAGAAGAAGGAACTTGTATAGATGCAGGACTTCTCAGTGCTCAGTATCCCCACCAACTTCTAAGCATGGCTTAACTAAGATAATGCTTCTTCCTTTTTTTTTTTTTTTTAAATATTTATTTATTTTTGACAGGGCACAAGTGAAGGAGGGGTGGAGAGAGGGGGACAGAGGATCCAAAGTGGGCTCTGTGCGGACAGCAGAGAGCCCGATGCAGGGCCTGAACCCATGAACCACAAGATCATGACCTGAGCCGAAGTCAGATGCTCAACAGACTGAGCCACCAACAGAATAGAAAGTCCAGAAATAAACCCACACATAGCCACCCAGGTGCCCCAATAATTTTTTTTTTTTTGGAATAGGAGTAAGAAAGTGGTTGAAAGAAGGAATGCTTCTTGATAGTGCCCCCCAAAATCCTCAGTTGATTTTATGGCAAAACTTGCTGTAATAATATCACTGATGTATCTATACCTATTAAATATTTACTAGGCATAATTTTATGGCCCTGGTTTGAATTGTTGAAGATACAATGATAATCAGATTTGAATGATCCTCTCAAAATTGCTAACAGGGGAGTTAAAATTTGCTCATAAACAATAATAATCCATAACTGGGTAGGTTAATATTGTTAAAATATCCATACTACCCAAAGCAATCTACAGATTCAATGTGTTCCTTTTCAAAATTCCAGTGTAATTTTTTCACAAATTAGAACAAACCATACTGAAATCTGTATGGAACCACAAAGCCTCCAAATAGACAAAGCAATCTTGAGAAAGAAAAACAAAGCTGGAGACATCACACTTCTGATTTCAAAATACATCACAAAGTTATAGTAGTAAAAACAGTATGATATTGGCATGAAGACCAGCACAGAGGTCAATGGAACAGAAAAGGAAGTCCAGAAATAAACCCACACATAGATGGTAAATTAATTCATGACAAAGGAGGCAAGAATATATGATGAGGAAAGAACAGTCTCTTCAAGAAATGAGGCTGAGAAAACTGGACAACTACATGTAAAAGAATGAAATGGGACCACTATCTTATACCACGCACAAAAATCAACTCAAAATATTTGAAAGACTTGAATGTAAGACCACAACCATAAAATTCCTGGAAGAAAACATAGGCAGTAAGCTCCTTGAGGTTGGTCTTGGCAATGATTTTTGGGGGTTTGACATCAAAATCAAGAGAAATAAAATGAAGATGAATAAGTGGGACTGTATCAAACTAAAAGGCTCTACATGGAAAAAGAAGCTATGCACAAAATGAAAAGACAACATGCTTAATGGAAATACTTGCACATCATGCATCTGATAAGGGGTTAACATCCAAAATATACAAATAACTTGTAATAACTCAATAGCAAGAAAACCCAACAATCCAATTAAAAATGGGCAAGGTATCTGAATGGACTTTTTTTTTTTTCCAAAGAAGATACACAGATGGCCACATACATGAAAAGGTACTTAACATCACTCATCGTCAGGGAAATGCAATTCAAAACCACAGTGAGCTATCACCTCACACCTGTCAGAATGGCTGGCTAGTAGCAAAAAGACAAGAAATAACAAGTGTTGGCAGGGATATAGAGAAAGAAAAAGGAACTCTCGTGCACTGTTCGTGGGAATGCAAATTGTTGTAGCCACTATGAAAAACAGTATGGAGTCTCCTCAAAACACTGAAAATAGAACTACCACGTTATCCAGCAATTCTACTACTGCGTATTTATTCAAAGAAATGAAAGCTCTAACTCAGAAAGATAAATACATGCTCATGTTCATTATAGGATTCTTTACAGTAGCTACGACCTGGAAACCACCAAGGTGTCCACTGATGGATACGTAGATAGAAATTATCTTGCCATTTGCAATGACATGAATGGATCTTGAGGGCATTATCTAAGTGAAATAAGTCAGACAGAAAAACAAATAAGGTATTATCTCACTTATATGTAGAATGTAAAAAGCAAAACAAAAAAATAAAAACCTAAACAAATCCCATAGGTACAGAAAATTGGTGATTGCCAGAGGTAAAGCATGGGGAATGGGTAAAATGGGTGAAGGGGTTCAAAAGGTACAAACTTCTGGTTATAAGATAAATGAATCATGGGGATGTATTTATTGTACAGCATGGTGACTATAGTTAATAATATTGTATTGTTTCTTTAAAAGGTACTAAGAGAGTAGATCTTAAAAGTTATTATAAGGAAAAAAAAATTGTAACTGTGTGTGGATGGATATTAATTAGACTTCTTGTGATCATTTAGCAATGGTTACAAATATTGCATCATTATGTTGTACACTTGAAACTAATATGTTAAAAATCATTATATAGGATATAAAGTAAGAAAGAAGAAAGGATAATAAGAAATAAGTATGAAAACTTGAAGGAAAGAGAAATTCAGAATAGTAGGATTGGGGGAGATTTCATGGAAGAGTTAGCATATGAGTTGGGTCTTTTAAAGGTAGGTAGTCATATGGCATGTGAAAGGGGAAGAGACAGTATGCTAAGTGGAGAGAATAACATGAGTGGAGATTAAAAAAATCAAGAAATTGTAAGATGTGGTGAAGGAATATTGTCTAGTTTCATGGTGGAGTGGTGGAAGGAAAAATTTGGATGGTAGGTTTGGCCCAGATTGTAGCAGATCCTGAGTATCATATTAAAATGCACCTATTATTTTTGATGAGGACAGAGAAACATGTATCCTGTTTCACAGTATGTATGAAATGACCTCACCCACAGTGTTAGTTGGGAGAGTCCAAGTTATGCTGTGCTAAGAGACAATACCTAAACCTCAGTGTCTTTTTTTTGTTTGTTTATTTATTTTGAGAGAAAGAGCAGAGGAGGGGCAGAGAGAGAGAGAGAGAGGGAGAGAAAGAATCCCAGCCTATCAGCTATCAGCATCAGAGAGAATCCTGTGCTATCAGTATGGAGCCCAATGGCGGGCTCGAACTCACAAACCATGAGATCATGACCTGAGCTGAAAACAAGAGTTGGACACTTAACCGACTGAGCTTCGCTAAAGGTGCCTCACTAAAATCTCAGTGTCTTGATAAAAAAGAAGTTTATATTTGTTCATGCAAATTGTGCTGTGCATTTGAGCAGACTCTAGGACAATTATTGTCCATGTGTTGGTTCAGCAATCTGGTCTCTATGGACCCTATGGCACCTCCATTTCAACACTTGCTTCTGTGGTGACGGTGGCAAGAGGAAGAAAGTTGTGGAAGGTTACCCACCTGGAACTAAGTGTTTTCTCTCAAAACCATACATGCAGTGCTTCTATTGTCCAGATGAGGAATATGGCCTCCTTATTACAAAAGGGAACTGAGAAGTATTGTCTCTGTATGCCCGGAAACAGAAAAGTGGATACTGATGAGCCCTACGAATGTCTACCACATGCACACTTACAGAAAAATTACTGATTCAGAACAAGATTGTATTTACAAACAAAATAGAGATATGTAAGATTTCTAATATACTATTAACAGAAATTTTCCCATCTGTTACACTTACCACTTTCAAATGAAGGAAATGTTGTTTACGGTTTATCCACCCACAGCCCATAATGAAAGAAAGATACCCACTTATTTCTATAATCTGCCTGTTATTATCTCTAGAGTAGCACGAATTGGTATACATTGCTTGTGATGTAGGTTCTGCCAACACGCAGCGGATTCCTGCTTTGGTTTCAGCTGCAAGCTGCCCTCTAATTAGTACAGACCATGTCTTCCAAAGAAACACCTCCTTGTCAGAATGTGATGAGAGAGAAACCCACACTTAAAGAACTGAGAACACCTATGTGATGTGAATACACACGGTTGTCTACAGGTGATATGAACATGTTATACGATCTCAAAATGTCTTACTCTTACATAAAGTGGAATGTAGAGCTAGTAGGATTTGAGCAAAAGTGCCTGAGCTTTGACATCAGAGATAAGTTAGAAGCCTAACTCTATGAATTAATTGCTCTGTGACTCTGAGCCTTGGTTTCTTCATTTAAAAAAGATGGCATTGCTAACAATACAGTTGTCAAAATGTATTAATAATAGCTAAAGTTGAGAACCAGGTGTTATGTCAAGCATTCTTACATGTGCTACTCTTCTCTTTTTATTTTTTTAAAATTTAATGTTTATTTATTTTTGAGAGAGAGAGAGAGAGAGAGAGAGCGCAAGGGAGAGACAGAGAGAGAGGGAGGCACAGAATCTGAAGCAGGCTCCAGGCTCCAAGCTGTCAACACAGAGCCAGATGCGGGTCTCGAACCCATGAACCATGAGATCATGGCCTGAGCCAAAGTCTGATGCTTAACTGACTGAGTCACCCAGGCACCCCTACATGTGATATTCTATTGTATCTTTCTATCATCCATCCATCCATCCATCCAACAGTCTTCTGTCATCAACATGAATAAGGACAGTGATTCAGTTCTTATGTAGTGGGAGGGCGTGTTTCAGCTCGAGTCTAAACTGAGATTTAGATGTATTGATGAACTAAACTGGTGAATAAGACCTGAGATACCAGGTTTGCATGAAGGGATTTTTCCAGGGATGGAGAGGGTTGTTGAAGGAGAAGAATGACTTAGTTTTATGTGAGTATCTAGGACTGAGCCTGAAATAGGATAGACATAATAGCATTTGTCTGAAATTTAGGTACCCTACCCATGTAACCCAAGTCTAGAAGCACATGATAAAAGGGATGATGTGGGGAGACTCTGAGACACAGAGACACGAATGGCACCTGTTTGGTGAGCAGGTGACAAGGTGTAACACAAAAGAGAAAAGGGGATGTTTCTCTCTACTTTGGTGTGAGAATTAGAAGGCAGCTCTGCTCGAGTCTCTTGGGGGTTTGATGCTTTAATTGCTCTGGATCACAGCATCTTTGACAGGTAATCAACATTCTCCTGGAGGGCAGCCTCATCTGAGGCAGTGGCAAGATTCTGCTATCCTCTCGTGGCTTCCTGGACAGTTACCACATCCTCAAGGGCAAAAAGAAAACCAACAAAAGTAAAGTGTTGGTATGTTGGTGAGAATGCATGGAATACCCACTGGGATCCTTTGCAATTTATGGGAAGCTCCATCTTTAATATCAGATCTGTAGATTCTAACCTGAGGTCTGACTTGAAGGGGCTCAGAAAATCGTTTATCAAAGAATGAAAGAAGGTATGAAGAATTGTCCCAGTCTCAAGTGAATGCAGTGTTTCCCAATGGGGACAGTATTGGCATTCTTGATGGAACATTCCTCATTATGCAGGACTGTCCAGAGCATTGCAGGACATTTAGCAACATTAACTCATGAGCATTAGATGCTAGGAGTGCACCCCATTCAAGGTAGCAATAAAAATATAAGCCTCTCTCCATTTCAAATGCTCATTCTGGGGATGCTGTTCTTGCATTGAAAGCCATTGATCTATAGAACTCAATGTTACTGTGCAGCCTTAGAACCACTATTTCTGTGGGAACCGGTAGAATCTCTGTAGAACAGGATCTTACTTCTCTGTATGCTCAGTATTTATGACTGATCTTTTTCTCTTGCTTCCTTTGCTCTGTACTCTAGGAATCTCTTAGAAAGGAATTCTACTTGACATCCCAGTGTACTTGTCCAGGGCAATGAGTCTGCCAAGTTCAACCTAGTAATCTGAGGAACTGATTTGGCTGCTAACTTCTCTGACTCTAGAAGCTTCTCTGTATTGCATTAGAACTGGTAGAGATTTCAGAAATAGGAGTCAAAATATCAGCTTTGCTGATGGTCCAGTAGATGTTAAGGATCACAGCTCTTTTGGCAAAAGTAGATTTGGGATCTTTTCTACCTCATAGACCATAATCCATGCTACAGCCTTTTAGACTCTGGCTGGAATAGTATATGTGTATGTGTGTGGGAGAGGGGCGGGGGAGCGAGGTGAGTGAGACAGGAGAGAAAGATGCCTTTCAGGATCATTTGTTTGCCATAAACTTAAAAACATCTGCCTCCTGAAACTCCAACAGCAAAACTGCCAATTCTAATACACGCCATTGGGTGGCAGTAAAACAGAAATGTCTGCAAAGAAAGCAGAAATCCCTTCAGAATTATAATAAGTTTTATAGACCAAGACGACTGCGGTTGTAAAACATTATGGTGTATCAATTGGCATATTTGCTGATCAAATCTTTACAAGGTTCGAATAGACTCGTAAATACTGGGTTTTCTAGTTTGGCCAATTCATGCTTCATGCTTCTGTTTCAGACATTTAGGAAGGCGGGAAATCCAACAAATGGTTCAAACACCAAAGCAATATGCCACTGACAATTTGTTTTCCTGTGATTGAGGCAAAATATATATGCCTCGATTAGAAGCACTACCCAAACAAGCAGAATCTGCTACATTCAGAGATGAGCTCATTTCTCATGCAAAACACAGCCCAGGCTGGAGTGAACCAACAGCTAAATCATTTTGCTACTTGATTTTTGTAAGTGAGTTCCAATTCCCTTACTATTCCCACAAGAGTCTTATTATACAAGGATGTTTCCATTTTTTTTTAAATAAGTAGTTACTGGCTGATGATAAAATCAGGTGTTATGACAAATGAATAAAATCACAGGGCAGGAGGTGATATCAAACACCCCTTTCATTAAAGTGTTGGTGTCCTAAGAATGGTTGAAAAGAGGAGTGGACTGGTTTATGACTGTCAACATTTGAAATGGGGAAACTGAAGCCTAGGTGTTAATCAACTTGCCCAAAGACATGTGACCAGTGAGTTATTTAGCCAGACTGTGAAATCAGATTTTCCATTAGGCATTGGATTGACTGGGACACCGATTCCCTTTAGAGACCCATTCGAGAATTTTTGGCTACCCAAGCAAGTCAAGAAGCGAAGCTTCTCTCTGCTTTGTTTTTGTAGACATGTACACTAACCACTTTTTTAAAAAAGAGAAATGAAATTCCTTGGAAAGCTCACCTTCATCAGATAGTGGCTGCTTATCTTACATTTATAGATAAGGATCTTGTCTCTGGCCACAGAGACAACTTGTCACTTCCCACAGATTCTGCCTTAGGAAAGGTCTTTCAGTTTCTTCCTTAAAGATTTTTTTTTTAAGTTTATTTACTTATTTTTGAGATAGAGACAGAGCACAAACAGGGGAGGGGGAGAGAAAGAGGGAGACACAGAATCCAAAACAGGCTCTAGGCTATAAGTACAGAGCCTGACGTGGGGCTTGAACTCATATGGGGCTTGAACTGAGATGATGACCTGAATGGAAGATGGATATTTAACAGACTGAGCCACTCAAGCGCCTCTTCTTCCTTAAAGTTAATGTATATGTGCCATTTGCTCTTTCTAGAATCCTCTGCCTGAACATCCATTAGATATAGAGTGGAGACCACATCTGTTTTGCTAGTAGTTATATGCATGAAAGTGTTTGGCACAGAGGAGGTCCTTAAATAATTATTGTGTAACTGAATAGACTGATCCTATCCTGGCTTTTACACAGTGATACTCTTTTTGAAGAGGTAATATTTATTCAAGAATTCAAAATAGGGGCACCTGGGTGGCTCAATCAGCTAAGCGTCTGACTCTTGATTTCTGCTCAGCTCATGATCTCGCGGTTCATGAGTTAGAGCCCGACGTTGGGCTCTGTGCTGGCCTGCTTGGGATTTTGTCTCTTCCTCTCTCTCTCAGAATAAATGAATAAACTTAAAAAAAATAATTCAAAATAATATAGAGTAGAAAATGTAATATCTATTATATATTATGTATATTTATAATAATTTTAAAGAATTGAGTTTTAATTTATCCTCACAATGTATATGCATATAATTATATCTATACTATCATCTATGTACCTATGCATGAATCTGCATATCAAGTATATATAGACTTCATTGTTTGTTTTGCTCTAGGGAAAGAGAAGTTGATAATTATTGATTTCTGTTATGTGCCAGGTACTATATTAGGTCTTCATACATAGTGATGCTATTTAATCTTCAAATATAAGCAGCTCAAGTGATGAAATTAGGGCTGGGAAAATTGGGTAATGTGTCATGTGTTCAGAATGTAGGTCTGGGTGTAAATCCAGAAGCTCACGGTATTTCTGTTCTCCAGAAGTGACTGCAGAAGAACATAAGTCCCTCTGCAAAGGTAAGACAGCAGTCAGTGGCAGAGCTGAGTGGTAGAATCTGGAACGTTTTGGCCTTTACCTCCCCTTTATCCATCAGACTTTCTACTGTGTATAATGAGAAAAGGTAAGAATTTGTTTCCATTCTGCTGGAGTAATTTGGCAGATTTCAGGATTTCATGAGGTCTAGACTTTCCATTGGTTCTGTTTATACTGAGAAATGATTCATTTGGCAACTGCCTGGGACCCATGTGAACATCTGCTAACTTGTGGTATTAGCTAGTTCACAGATTCCTTGGTCCTCCTGACTTGAGCTGCTGCAGAAGTTCAGGATTGGGAAACACAGATTTTGTAATCCATTTGTTTGCATGTAAAAAGGCATTTTCAGCTCTCCCACTCCTTAGTGATTCTCTTCTAAGCCATCTTGCTGTGCATTTGTCAAGGAAATTTGCCATTTTCAATTAGGAGACAACAATTCAAGTTAGAGAAAGCTAAGCACCAGAATTCATTGAAAAAAAAAATTAGAAACAGTTTAAAAATGAGAATGGCCGTATTTGCTCTATAACAAACGGAGCATTGAAAAAAATCAATAGTAAAAGCAACAACTAATGGTGATAATGTCTTCCCTGACTCATAGGGATATTTAAGGGTAAAATGATGTAATTGATGGGAAACACTTTGAAAAATAAAAGCACCATGCAGTACAAGACATTACGCTTATTATACGATTGTCCTGAAGCACAGCTAAAAGTAAGCCTCTCTCCCTCGGGACCAGATGTCATCATTGATAAATCATTTGTGTAATTCCCAGAGTGCAAAGGATTTCTTCAGGGCTCCAGGCTCTGGTACTTGCTGTTATGATCTCTCTATCAGGGTGTTCAATGGATCTGGCCAAGGGCAAGTCACACCCTCTCTAGGCCTTTGTTCCCATATCTTTGAGCTGGGGATTGTTATTATTACTAATGGCTACCATGTGCAGAGTAATTCTATGTCCAAGATACAAAGCATCTTAGGTTTATGATTTCATTTAATGCTTATGGCCCTAGAAGTGCCTTATTTTATAAGGAAAATGAAGAGGAAATGAAGAGGAAAATGAAGCTCAGAGCAATGAAATGTTTTGGCCTGGATCACACAGCTAGAGTACTGTGACGTGTCTGTAGAGATCAACAGGTCTTAACTTTAGGTATGCTGTATGTATGGATTGTATAGATTTGACTTTCCAGCATGCTTTCCTCTAGTCCTTCTTTGGAGAATTGCTCCTATACCAGAACATACTCCACAGTATTCTGACAGGGCCGCTAATCCCATGTACCTCTTCATGTCAGCACAGGGTAAATAAAAGTATGACCCGGTCCAGCCAGTCACAATAATTCACACAAGGTGTCGGTAAAGAATGAAAGCTTGGACGATCAGAATTCCTAGGATTTGTATACACGAAAGTGGAGAGAAAGACTTCCTCTCCTGTAGGCTTGCCAGTCAGAGAGAATGGAGAGAATGAAGCCAAAGGAGTATATACCAAAGGCAAGAGATGGAGGGCATTCAGATTGTATCATTTTATGCCCAGGTCCAGCAGTGCATGAGGTGAGATCCACCCCACCCTTTTTGGTCACTGGAGTCAGTAAACACCATTTTTTTGGTTGGTTTGTTTTAAAGACATATTTTGAGAGCAGTTTTAAGTTCACCCAATAGTTGAAGGTACTGAGATTTTCCATATCCTCCTGACCCCACCCATTTGGAGCTTTCCCCATTATCCCCCAACGGAGTGGTGCATTTGTTACCATTGGTGAACTTGCATTGATAGAGCACGATCCCCCAAGTCCATACTTTACATTATGGTTCACTCTTGCTCTTACACATTTTATGGATTAGGACAAATGTATGATGTCAAGTATCTATTATTAAGGTGTCACATAGAATATTTTCACTGCTCCAAAAGTTCTCTGAGCTACGCCTATTCACTGTGCCCCCACTTCCATCCCCAGCAACCACTGATCTTTTTACTGTCCCCAAAGTTTTGCTTTTTCTAGAATGTCATGTAGTTGAAATCATACAGTATGTAGCCTCTTCAGATTGGCTCCTTTGCTTAACAATATGCACATAAGTTTCCTTTATGTCTTTTCCTCGCTTGATAGCTCCTTTCTATTTAGAGTTGAATCATATTCCACGGACTGGATGCACCACAGTTTATTAATTCATTTACCTACTAAAGGATGTCGTGGTTGCTTCCAGATTTTGGCAGCTATGCCTAAAGCTGTTATAACCATACATGGGCAAGTTTTTGTGTGGCCACAGTTTTCAATACATGCCATTTTTTAAAGCTAACTTGAATTAGATTTTTAGCACTTGCAACCAAAAAGGTTCTGATTAATAGAATACATAACAAAGTATGTTTATATACATGGTTTTCCTTCGTTCTCACAGCTAGCCTGTGCCAGTATTCTTATGAATGCCTTTTTTAATAGAAATGAAAACAAGAACTAGAAAAACTAGACACACACTTGATATTTATACTCAATGTTTGCACCTCCAAAGACCTTGTTTATTCCACAATACCCTGCTAGATACAGAAGGTAGAACCAGACATGCTCATGGGCTTTGATTTTACTGTAAAACAAAGGCAGGTGATCAATTATATTGGAGTAATCTCTCATTTATTCTGCATCATCCAAAAAAGTTAATATTTTTCTAGCTATTAAGGCACATACACATAAAAGCCTCAAACTTATTTTAGTAATATCTTGATTTTAATCTAAAATATATTTCACTCTGTCATGTTTTCTTGACAATACTAATTATGATTGTATTTCTACTTGATGATCGAAGTCATAGTTTCCCATTGTAATAGACAACACGCTTTATCATGTTGCTAATTCAATTGTTTATCTTTCTAATTAGATAGTAAGGTCGGTGAGGGTGGGTAGCATGCTGTCATAATAAAACCAATAATCCCACATAAATTTCCAGTTCTTAGCCCAGGACCTGCTGGTATGCAGTGTTAACTAAAGGTCTGACACAAATGCATATATAAGTGGACCCAAATAATTAAAAAATGAAACAATAATTGTAATGCAATTCAATTACTAATGTTTTAGAGGCTACTGAAATACACAAGCTTGGCCTTTTGCTGAGCCCCAAGTCGCTAAGGCTTTTGTGTTTCTGTCTGTGTTTCTGCCTTTGGCTGTGAGCTTTATTTAAATAGTGTGTAGGAAGGAAAGAGAGATCTCTAACATCCTATAGAGCCTGGTTCTGTCCCTTAATATTTGTGTGACCTTGAGTGAGGTCCCTTAATGTTTGTGTGACCTTGAAGATCCCGTCATACCTCTGATCTTCATTCTACCCCCTGCAAAATGGGAATCTGAAAAGTTACCCTAAAGATGTGTGGTAAAGATTGAGATAAGGCCAAAAAACCATCTAGTAGGGGAACAACAAGCACGTTTTTAATGAAATTTGAGAGGAGTAGGAAGCTGAATGCTGAATGTCTAGAGAAGGCCGGTGAAAGCTTGAGCAGCACTTCAGTGAAAGAAGTGTGCAGTCAAATGAAGACTCACACAGAAGGGTTTTCAGTGTGGTCTCCACTCTGCAAGTGTCTGATCAGCCTGAGGCCAAGGCCTGGTTGAGAATAAGGGAGGAGTTCCTTCTATAGGATGGAAGGAACACAATTTGCTCTGAGAGTAAAGGAATGTTTTTTTCCTTAGTGTCTAAGGAAATTAGTGCACATGTATAACCTGTTTTGTTTTATCTTTGGACTTTTATTTATCTATTTTGAGAGACAGATTGCATGAGTGGGAGAGAGGCAGACAGGGAAAGAGAGAATCCCAAGCTGGCTCTGCGTTGTCAGCACAGAGCACAATGCAGGGTTTGAGCCCATGAACTGTGAGATCATGACCTGAGTTGAAATCAGGGATGGGACAGTCAACGGACTGAACCACCCTGGTGCCCTTATAAACACTATTTTGCAGACCTTCTGTCTTCATTAGCATGTGCAAACCCTGCAAACACTTCTAGAGACCCAATTCCAGACAGCTTTGTAGGAAATCAGGCTGTTGCCATATCTTATCACTTTTCCTTCCCCTAGTAACACCTATACTGTTCATCAAAGATAAAGGAAGATAAATACTAGGAAAACAGTTTGGGAGGTGGGAGGTCCTTAGGTCTTATTACCTAAGTGGCTTTTCAAAAAACATATCTAAATAGGTAATTACTGACCATGTGTTCACAGTAGAGGGTGGCAGTTAGGAATAAGGCCTGGAAGTCCCATAGGCAGGGATTTAATCTTTGCTTCTGTCTTTACTAGTTTTGTGAATTTGCATAGTAATCTAACCTCCCCAAGCCTCATTATACTCCTCTGTGTGATGGGTATAAAAATGCTTGGCATAAATGAAGAAAAACCCAGAGCCTGGTACTTAGGACTTAAATAACTGTTGTAGTTATACCGTTTGTTGTGCAAGTACAGGTTATGTCAACGTTTCCGGTAGCTAGTCAGATCATCTGGTATGAATCTTTAGCTTTATTAGATATCGCCTAAAGGTTTTCAGGAGTAGTTCAACCAATGTATTCTCTCATCAGCAGAGAATGAGAATTTGGGTAGCTCTACATATTCACCAATAATTGGTATGGTCAGAATTTTAATTTATACCCATTCTGCTGGGTATGTAATGGTAATATTATTTCAATTTGCAATTCCTTAATGCCTAATGAAGTAGAGCACCTTTTCATATGCTTATTGGCCTCTTGGATATCTTCTTTTATGAAATATCTATTCTGATTTTGTCTTTCTTGTCTTGATTTTCAAATTAAATTTTTTTTTTTTAATTCTGGCTATGGATTCTTTGCTGTATATGTGTATGGAAAATATATTCTCCTACTCAGTGGTTTAACTTTTCACTCTCTAAATGCTGTTTTTGGCATATAAAAATACTTCATTTTTATATAATGTGATTTATAACTTTTTCTTTTATGTGGTTGATTTTGTGTCCTGTTTAATCTTTGCTTACCTTCAGGTTATAAAGATAATATCTCTTTTTCTAGAGGTTTTAATGTTCTACTTTTCATACTGAGATCTGTATTTCATTGGGAATTTGTTTTTGTTGTTAGGAAGGGATCAAGATTCACTTTTTCCATAGTAGTGTCCAATTGACCCAGTACCATTTATTGCAAAGTCCATTATTTTTTTACTGCAGAGAATTGTCTGTCCAAATCAAGGGACCATGTAAGTATAGGTTTAATTTTGAACACTCTCTTGTCTTCTATTGATGTTTGTCTATGTACTCACCAGCAGTACCAATATTGCAATGTCTTAATGTAGATTTAAACAAGTCTTCATATTTAGTAGGTGGATCTTCTAGTATTGTCCTTTTCAAGATTATCTTGGCTGTTATCAGCCTTTTGTGTTTCCGCATGAATTTTAGAATCGGCTGGTCATTGTTCACAAAGACAAATAGTTAACTCTGTTGGAGATGTTGAATGGGGTAGTATTGATTCCAGTGAACCATTTTGGAAGGAATTAGCATTTTTATACTAGGAATTTTTCAATACTTCAGCATGTTAGATCCCTCCTTTTATTTTGGTTTTCTGTGATTTCCCTAATTAATGTCTCATAGTTGTGAATGCAGAAGTCTTGTACATTTTTCATTATTTTTTCTTAAGTATTTCATGTCTTTGATGTTATTGTAAATGTCATTTTTAAAATAATGTTTCCTTACTGATTTAGAGGGGCACCTGCACCCCAACATTTATAGCAGCATTATCAACAATCTCCGAATTATGGAAAGAGCCCAAGTGTCCATTGACTGATGAATGGATAAAGTAGATATGGTGTATGTGTGTGTATGTATGTATGTATATAATGTATATATTATATGTATGTATGATATTATATGTTATATGTATATGTATTATATGTATATATGTATATAATGTATATAATTACTCAGCCATAAAAAAGAATAAAATCTTGCCATTTGCAGCGATGTGGATAGAGCCAAAAAGTATTAAGCTAAGCAAAATAAGTCAGAGAAAGATAAATACCGTATGATTTCACTCATGTGTGGAATTTAAGAAACAAAACAGATGAACATAGTGGAGAGAAAATAGTAGAGAAAGAGTCAACCAAGAAACAGGTTCTTGATGACAGAGAACAAACTGAGGGTTTCTGGAGATGATGGGTATTAAGGAGGACAGACACTTGTGGTGAGCTCTGGGTGTTGTATGTAAGTGATGAATCACTAAATTCTATACCTGAAACTAATATTACACTATATGTTAATTAACTTGAATTTAAATAAAAACTTTAAAAAGAAAAAATATGATTTTTAATTTTTTATTGCTCTATAAAAACACATTTTTATATTAACCTTGTTGATTTCACTTGTTAATTCTAATTGTATATTCTTTTAGATCGTCTGTTGCATGCAATCATGTCATCTGTGAATGAGAACATCTTAATTTCTTCCATACCAGTTCTTAATTTTTTTCCTTCATTATTGTATCAGCTACATCCTTAGTACAATATTGAATAGAAATGATAGTATCAAGGGGCGCTTGGGAGGCTCAGTTGGTTAAGCCTCTGACTTTTGATCTTGGCTCAGGTCATGATCTCATGGTTTGAGAATTTGAGCCCTGTGTCGGGCTCTGCCCTGACAGTGTGGAGCCTACTTGGGATTCTCTCTCCTCTCTGTGCCTCTACCTGACTGTGTCTCTCTATCTCTCAAAATAAATAAATAAACTTAATAATAATAATGAAAAAAAGAGCAATGGTAGTATCAGGCATGTTTTTTATTCCAAGTTTCAGGAAGAAAGTTTTCAATATTTCATGATTAAGTATGATAATTGGTGTTTTTAAAGGATAGTATTTATCCAATTAAGAAAGTTCAGTCTGTTCCAAGTTTGCTAGGAATTTTAAGACGAAGAGTGTTGGATTTTATCAAATGCTTTCATCTATTGAGATTGTCTTTATTTAATTCTTTATTCTACTAATGTATTGAGTTACATGGATTGATTAAACTTTGAGTGCTAATCAACCAGGAATTTTTATTTCTGGAATAAACCCTAATTGGCCTTGGGTACAATAGTTTTTACATACTACTGAATTGGACTTGTTGATGTTTTATCTAGGATTTTCCATGTTCTTTGACATTTTCCTTTTCTGTAATATTCTTGCTAGATAGTTGAATTAAGGTTATGCTGATCTCATAAAGTTTGAGCTCCCCTTTTCTATTATTTGGAAAAATTTGTTATGAAAGACTAACCAGTGAGGCTCTCTAAGCTTTAGAGACTTCTCCATTTGGTAAATTGTTTTACTTGGAGATTTGATTTTTTAAATAGAAATAATTCAAATTTTCTCTTTATTCTTATATTAATTTAGTCAAGTTTTTTGTTTTTTTAAGAAAGTTGGGAATTTTATTTAAATTTTAAAAATTTATTGGCATAAAGTTATTCATCATATTATCTTATCCTTCTTTCTTTTTTAAGAAATATATATTTGTAAGATATGTTATGTTATGCTCTTTTTCATACCTAGTTATTATCTCTCTTTTCTTTCTCTCTTCTTGCTCAGTCTTGCTGGGAATTTATTCATTTTGTTATTCTACTCATCACTTTTACTCTGTTTACTTCCTCTATTGAATTTTTCCATATTATTATTATTATTATTATTATTATTATTATTATTATTTTGCTTTTTAAAAAAATTTCCTTCCTTCTCCTTTTGGAATTAATTACTTAAAATGTTGGGTTTAGGATTAAAATTGCCTTTCTAATATATGCATTTAAGGCTACACGTTTTCCTTTAAGCTTATACTTAATCAGTATCCTGCAAGTTTTGATGTGTTTTATTGTAATTTAATACAAAATATTGTCTAATTTCCATTGCGATTTATTCTTTGTCTCAAGAGCCATTTAGAAATATTTTACAAAATCTGGGGCGCCTGGATGGCGCAGTCGGTTAAGCGTCCGACTTCAGCCAGGTCCCGATCTCGCGGTCCGTGAGTTCGAGCCCCGCATCAGGCTCTGGGCTGATGGCTCGGAGCCTGGAGCCTGTTTCCGATTCTGTGTCTCCCTCTCTCTCTGTCCCTCCCCCGTTCATGCTCTGTCTCTCTCTGTCCCAAAAATAAAATTAAAAAAAAAAAATATTTTACAAAATCTTTGGTTTTAGGGATCTTCTATTTAGATTTTTGTTACCGAGTTCCAGTTATAAACCACAGTGTTCAGAGGGCATATTCTCTATGACTTCAATTATTTACAAGTTGTTGAGACTCACCGTATGGCCTAGCGTATGGTCAATTTTGATAAATGTTCCAGGTACACTTGAAAATAACGTGTGTTCTGTTACTACTTGCAGGGTTCTCTGTCAGTTAGTTCCAGAGTATTATTTGTTTTATTCAGATCCTCTTTTAAAATTACTGATATTTTTGTCAGGGTACATATTATTGAGAAAGACATGCTGATAATTCTGCTATGATTGTAGATTTCTGTTTCCTTTGACTTATGTCAGTTTGTATTCCATATATTGTGCAGCTATGCAATTGGATATATATAAATTAGTAAATGCTAAATCTTTTGTGAAGTATTCTTTATTTCTGCTAGCATGTTTTGCCTTTAAGCCTACATTGTCTGATATTAGCACGGTCATGCTAGCTTTTTGTTTTTGTTTTTGCTTGTTTGTTTGTCTTTAGTTAGTATTTGTATGCTATATATTTTTTCATTTGTGGCTGAAGCTACTGAGGCCCTGCTCTTATCTGTTCAGCACTCACTCTGCTGTGTGCCAGAGAATCCCACAGAGTCCACGTGAATCTACCCACGACTCTCCCTGACAGTTTTATCTTAAAAACTTGTTTTCTTTTTTCTTTATTTTTCTTGAAGTATTGTTGACATGACTCATGGGAGCAGGCAGGATGTAAGTGGTTAGTGGTGCTCCAGATGTTGCCCTCTACCAATAATGTAGGGAGTTTAGGGATAAATACCTTTGTTCCCTCGTCTCTCAGGCGAGACCACTGTGATACGTATTACATACCACCTTTCAGCAATCCATGTCAGGATTCAGTTATAGCTGCTTCAAGAATTAAACTGTCCATGAATGCATCCAATATTCCCTTTTGCCCCTGTCTTATTTTCTTACTACCTTGCATATGATCCTGGTTTCACCTAATACTAAATGATTTGCACTCAAATTCTTGTGCTAGGGTCTATTTCTGTGGAAACTTGGCCTAAGAAGCTATCTTTGTACCTACAGTTTGTCTATGTCTTCAGGTTTCAAGAGCATCTCTTTTTAAAAAAAAAAAAAAAGTTTTATTAGTTTATTTATTTTGAGAGAGAGTGAGAGAGAACAAGTGAGCAGCAGAGAAAGAGGGAGAGAGATAATCCCAAGCAGACTCCACACTGTACAGAGAGCCAGATGCAGGGCTCAAACTCACTAACCGTGAGATCACGACCTGAGCTGAAGTCAAGATTCGGGTGCTTAACTGACTGAGCTACCCAGGCATCCCTAAAGACCATCTCTTATTCTTATAAGGAGCATATTGTTGTGTTTTGTTTTATTCTGTCTGACAATGTTTGTCTTTAATTGAAATATTTAGTCTACTTAATGTGATTCCTGGTATGTTTGTCAGTTCTGTTTTCTCTACCATGTCTCTCTTTATGTTTTCTACTCCATTAACTTGTTAGTTATACATTCTTTTACCATAGTGTGTATCCAAGAAATTACAATAAACATCCTTAACTAATTACAGTGTAATATGAATTAGCTCTTTTATAACTTCCCAGACATTGCTAGGGTCTAGAACACTTATACTCCATTTATTTTCTTCCTGATTTTTGGTGATTAACGCCAAGTGAAGTTAATACACATGTTTTAGAGTTTACAGACATTTTTATTGTTTTATATAGATAATAGTCATTTACTTTTGTATTTAAAAAAATTAATGCTTATTTAGTTTTGAGAGAAAGAGTGAGACAGAGTGCAAATGGGGGGAGGGCCAGAGAGAGGGAGACACAGAATCGGAAGCAGGCTCCAGGCTCCAAGCTGTCAGCACAGAGCCCGACACGTGGCTCGAACTCACAGACCACGAGATCATGACCTGAGCCGAAGTCAGATACTTAACCAACTGAGCCACCCAGGTGCCCCATAATTTTGTATTTTTATGTATCTTTATCAATTGCCCTTAATTATTTCTTACATTTTGATTTTGTTGCCCGGGATCATTTTCCTACTGTCTAGAGAGCTGCTTTTAGCATTTCTTTTGGTGTGATTCGGTTAACAACACATTTTCTGCATTTTGTTTGTTTGTTTGTTTGTTTGTTGCTTGTTTGGAAATATTTTTATTTACCCTTCACTTTCTTTTTCTTGATAAAAGTAATATTGTTTTTATTGAGAGATAAGTTACATATATTCGATAGCGCAAATCTTACATGTTCAGCTTGATGAATTTTTTCATGTACCACCCATATCAAGGTTTCGAGCCTAGAAAACGTTCCAGAATGCTCTTTCTCCCTCCCAGACAGTACCCTTGCTACAGAAGTAACTACAATTCCGTGTTCTCCAACCATGAGTTAGTTTGGTCTATTCTTAAGCTTCATATAAATGGAATCATACAAAATGTACTTTTCTTTCTGGCTTATTACACTCAACATGAGGTCTGTGAAATAATTCATCTGTTATGAATAATGTAGTTCATTTTTTATTGCCATGTAGTATCCCATTATATGAATATACCATGATTTGTTTATCCATTCTATTACTGATGGTCACTAGAGTTGTTCACTTTTGACTATTAAATGTGTGATGAACATTACTGTTACATGTCTTCTTTATGTAGGACGTAAACACTTTTTCTGTTGAGTATATACCAGTTTTCATTGCTTTTAATTTGGGGGGTTGGTAGTGACTTTTAAAAAGCCCTTTAAAAGCATTTTTATAAGTCTATAGCTTCTCAAGTTTCTACTGGAAAGTCAGCCATTAAGTCTTGTTATTGTTCCTTTGAAAGTAAATGTGTTTTTTCCTCTGTCAGCTTTTAGTATGATTTTGTTTTTGGTTTTTAGTAGTTTTATTATGATAGGCTAGGTGTGGTTTTCCTTGTAGATATCCTGCTTTAGTCTATAGTTTCATGTCTTTTGTCAAATTTGATACTTCTCAGCTGTTTCAAATATTGCCTTTGACTCTCTTCCTTTGACTCCCTTCTCCCTTTATGTGATTCCAATTATATATATGATAGACCTTTTAATCATCTCTCATATGTTCTCACTGTGTTTTCTAAATTTTCCACCTTTTTTTTACTCTCCTTGTGTTAGCTTGAATAGTTTCTGTTGACTTCTGGTTCACTGCTATATGTTCATACTGAATTCTTAATTTTGATTATTATATTTTTTAGTTCCGGAATTTTTATTGATATTTTAAAGCTTCCAGTTTTCTGATTACATTCTCCATTTTGTCATTTATTTGTTTTTAAGGAAGGAAATCTACTTATTTATTTTTATATTTCAGTGTAATCAACATACGGTGTTATATTAGTTTCAGGTGTATGATACAGTGATTCAACAATTTTAAGGAGGGCACTTGTGTTGAGTACTGGGTGTTGTATGTAAGTGATGAATCACTGAATTCTACTCCTGAAACTAACAGTACACAGTATGTTAACTAACTGGAATCTAAATAAAAACTTGGAAAAAAATTCTATACATTACTCAGTCCTCATCATGATAAGTGTACTCTTAATCTTCTCTACCTATTTCACCCATACCCCCACCCACCTTCCATCTGGTAAGCACATGTTTATTCTTTATATTTAAGAGTATATATTAAGAGGTTTTTTTTTCCTTGTTCACTTGTTTTGTTTCTTAAATTCCGCATATGAGTGAAATCGTATGGCATTTGTCTTTCTCAGATTGACTTATTTCACTTAGCATTATATTCTCTAGGTACATCCATGTTTTTACAAATGGCAAGATTCCATTCTTTTTTATGGCTGAGTAATATTCCACTGCATATTTATATATACCACTTTTTCTGTATTCATTCATCTATCAGTGGATACTTGGGTTGCTTCCATATCTTGGCTATTGTAAATAATGCTGCAATAAACACAGTGGTACATGTATGTTTTTGAATTAATGTTTTCATTTTCTCTGGGTAAATACCCAGTAGGGAAATTACTAGATCATATGGTAGTTCTAATTTTAGGTTTTTGAGAAACTTCCATACTTTTTTCTATGTAGCTACACCAGTTTGCATTTTCACCAACAGTGCATAAGGTTTTCTTTTTCTCCACATTCTTGCTAGCACTAGTTGATTCTTGTGTTTTGGATTTTAGCCATTCTGACAGGTGTGAGGTCATATCTCGTTGTGGTTTTGATTTGCATTTCTCTGATGGTAGGTGATGTTGAGCATCTTTTTGTGTGTCTGTTGTCCATCCGTAGGTCTGTTTAGGAGAAATGTCTGTTCGTCTTCCACCCACTTTTAAATTGGATTATTTAATTTATTTTTTTGGTGTTGAATTGTGTAAGTTCTTTATATATTTTGGATTCTAACCCCTTGCCAGATATATCATTTGCAAATGTTTTTTCCCATTAAGTAGGTGTCTTTTTGTTTTGTTGGTTGTTTCCTTTGCTATGCAGAAGCTTTTTATTTTGATACAGTCCCAATATTTTATTTTTATTTCAGCTTCCTTTGCCTCAGGAGATAGATCCAGAGTAATGAATGTTGCTATGGCTAGTGTAAGAGAAATTAATGCCTGTGCTCTCTTCTAGGATATTTATTGTTTTAGGTCTTACATTTAGGTCTTGAATCCATTTTGAGTTTATTTTTGTGTATGGTGTAAGAAAGTGGTCCAGTTTTATTATTTTGCATGTGGCTGTCTAGTTTTCCCAACATGATTTGTTGAAGAGATTGTCTTTTTTCCCTTTGCTTATTCTTGCTTCCTTTGTCATCAATTGATTGACCATAAAAGTGCGGGTTTATTTCTGGGATTTAGTGTGGGATCTCTGTTCTGTTGATCTATGTGTTTATTTTTTGCACCAGTACCATGCTGTTTTGATTACTACAGCTTTGTAGTGTATCTTAAAATCTGGGATTGTGATATCTCTCAATTTTGTTCTTCTTTTTCAAGATTGCTTTGGCTATGTGGAGTCTTTGGTGGTTCCATGCAAATTTTAGGATTATATGTCAAGTTCTGTGAAAAACGCTGTTGGTATTTTGATAAGGGTTGCATTAAATCTGTAGATTTCTTTGAGTATTATGGACATTTTAACAAAATTCTACCAATCTAAAGCATGGAATATCTTTCATTTTTTGTGTGTTTTTCAATTCCTTTCATCAATGTTTGATAGTTTTCAGAGTACAGGTCTTTAACCTCCTTGGCTAAATATTTTCCTAGGTATTTCATTATTTTTGGTGCAATTCTAAATGGGGTTGTTTTCTTAATTCCTCTTTCTTCTACTTCATTATTAGTGTATAGAAATGCAACAGAATCTCTCTATATCGATTTTGTATCCTATGATTTTGTTGAATTCACTTATCAGTTCTAGTAGTTTTTTGGTGGAGTCTTTAGGGTTTTCTTTATACAGCATGATGTCATCTGCAAATAGTGAAAATTTTACTTCTTATCAATCTGGATGCCTTTTATTTCTTTTTGTTGTCTGATTGCTGTGGTTATCCAGTACTACGTTGAATAAAATTGGTGACAGTTGACATCCCTCTCTTGTTCCTGACCTTAGGAGAAAAGCTCTGATTTTTTTCACCATTGAGTACGATGTTAGCTGTGGGTTTTTCTATCTATGGCCTTTATTATGTTGAGATATATTCCTTCCAATCATAATTTGTTGAGGATTAAAAAAATGTTTTTAAGTTTATTTATTTACTTTGAGAGAGACAGAGACAATGCAAATAGGGGAAGGGTAGAGAGACAGGGAGAGAGAATCTCAAGCAGGTTTCCACACTGCCAGTGCAGAGCCCAATGTGGGATTCAAACTCATGAAACCGTGAGATCATGACCTGAGCTGAAACCAAGAGTCGGACATTCAACCGACTGAGCCACTCAGACACCCCATTTGTTGAAGATTTTTATCATGAATGAACGCTGTACTTTATCAAATGCCTTTTCTGCATCTGTTAAAATGATCATATGTTTTTTAACCTTTCTCTTGTTGATGTGATTTATGATGTTGATTTGTGAATACTAAACCACCCTTGCATCTGAGAAATAAATCCCACCTGATTGTGGTGCATAATTTTTTAAAATGTATTGTTGGATTCATACTGCTAATATTTTGTTGAGGATATTTACTTCTATGGTCATCAGAAATATTGGCCAGTAGTTCTCTTTTTTTGTTTTACTTTTATCTGATTTTGGTATCAGGGTAATATTGGCCTCATGGAATCAATTTGGAAGCTTTCCTTCCTCTTCAATTTTTTGGAATAGTTTGAGAAGAATAAGTATTACCTCTTCATTAAATGTTTGGTAGAATTTGTCTGTGAGGTCATCTGGTCCTGGAATTCTGTTTGTTGGATCATCATTTGTTTTTTAAAGCATGTTAATTATTTTGAAGTTCATGTCTAATGACTCCCCAAACCAGGTCATCTCTGGTTCCTTTTCTATTTGTGTTTTTCTCTTAGTGCTACTTGTTGATAAGTCTGGCATACTTAATTGAATACCAGATTAAATTTATGAGAATTTATATAAGCTCTCAGTGATGTCATTTTCCTCCAAAGTGAGTTGATCATTGCTCAAGACGATAAATCAAGGACAGATCACATTAATACAGTCCTAGACTGACATAGCGTGAATCTTTGTTGCAACTTTGATGCAAGCTTCCATTTGCATCTGGTTTATCCCCAATCTAGAAAGTAGCCCTGCACAGGCATTGTTTATTTTATCCTTATATTGTAGAATTCAGGTAGAATTCCTTTGACTGTCACAAGTAAAAAAAAAAGAAAAGAAAAGAAAAAAAGTAGCTTAAACAAAATAAGTTTATCATCTTATATAATGAGAAGTCCAGAGACAGGATGAGTGTTTGCATAAATGCATCCTATCATTGATCTAGCTTGGCTTCTCTAAAATTCTCTTGGTTTTGTTCTCATGGTCCTTACATGGCTAATATAGTTGCAGGTGTCCCATGTCTTGAGGTAGGAAAGTGAAGTTTGTATTTATAGGGCACTATGTAAGAGTGAATAATCCATTTTCTAGAGACCTCCTTCCCCCAAAGCCTTCTCATGTCTCTTTGGCCAGAATTTTGTCACATGCCTATTCCTAAACTAGATATTGTCAGTGGCAATGGCATGACATATTTCATTTAGACTGGTCAAGATTAACCCCTTAGGCCCAGGAGGGGTCCTTTCTCTGAATATAGCCAGGTAGAATATGAACACCTAAGCAAAACTAAGACCTAATTAACAGGGAAGAGGGAATAATAGGTATCTGTCACAGGGAGAGGTAGCTGTCTCTCATACGGTAGTCCTGTGAGAAGAATACTATTGTTATCCATCTACTTTAGCTATGAGAATTTTGTGATTCAGAGTTTACTTAGCCTGAGATCAAGTATTTAGTTGCAGAGTCTTTATTCAAACAAGTTATCTGATTCCAATTTTGTACGTGTTTTAGTGCTCTTTAGTCTTCCAATAGGGATGTGAGTTTTCTTTTTTAAAATCATTCCTACAATATATTCACATACGCAAATTAAGGTAGATAACTCCATTTCCCCACCCCACTTTAGCAGCAGCCTCACCGTCAATCAGGATGCGAATGCTATGTGGAGAGTGTTAATCATCTATAGATCTGAGATTGCCTAAAACTTTAATTCCTGTATTTATGCAGCCATTCCTCAGTCTGTAATGGATGCAAGCCACCTAGGGCCTAAGCATTATAAGGTGTTGCTATTCAAGCTGAAACCACAAGGGACCAATTAGAGTTTTTACTTCCATTAGCAAATATGATTTGTGTCCACTCCCCACTGCCATTCATAATTTGGAATTCCACTCTGCTTCAAATGTTCCTTCTCCGCTTCAGCTGAATGATTTTCACAAGAATCTGCCTCTTTGCGAGGTACCCTCAGAGTGATGGATTAGCAGCCCTGACAGCATTTGCTAAGCTGGGAGCACATTAGCCATTGCCATTTCTCTCCTCCACAGTGGAGGTGGGAGCCCAGAAACTCTGCCTCCGGGAGGGTTGGGGAATAGACTGCTTTATGACAAAGCAGGCCGGAACAACCACAATTGCGGCCCCTGAGAACAGCTCATGCCACGGGGTCAGAGGAGCAGCATTTTATGTTCCTTTGTAGAATAAACTGAATATTTTTATAAGAAACAAATCTTCCATCTATGATCCTGTTCCCATTAGTGGGTCAAGGCAAGAGCAAACCAGAGAGGCTTAATTTACTTAGGAGACATTCTGTATAAATACTCTATTCCCTTGTGTGATGTTCTTGTTCTGTTGGCCTTAATACATGCAAACAAAGATGACTTACTCAAGTTTTGATATGCCCAAAGACCATCCTTCTTATAACATGGTGTTCCTTTTCAGCTGGGTGTCAAAAAGATCCAGAAAGTGTACATCAACACAGCATGTATTTTCCCTCCACTAAAGTAGTATACAATCTGTAATTGCTAACCCCACAAGTTTGAAAGTTTACCTTAACATTTGTGGGAAGCAGATGGTTTCCATACACTGCCAACCTGTTGTTACCAAAGCATTTTCCGAGAATTGTTTCCCAGCCACAGTCACTAGCATAATTAACCTTTCCGTGGATTGTATAAACAAGAAAATGATCACCAATCTGTGTGAAAGCCAAATGTACGATTCAAGATTTTGCCTCAGAGCAAGTTCTGATGAACGACCCATTTTTGGTATGTTTTCTAGTGGCCACTATTCTTCCCCTGTCTCCTTTTTTATTCCATAGCACACCTTCTCTTTTTAGCCGTGGGTTCCCCTTTACCTATGTCTACCTTCAGACATCGTTCTGGCCAGGTCCTGAGATATTTTTCTTAACAGAATAGTAAGCAGGCAAGAAGTGTCTAGGCTGTGAGAGAAAATGGCCTCCATTTGAGGCTTTAGGACTAACACTCCACAGCTGTTCATTTCCCTAGAGGCTTCATGCAGCCTTTTTCAATACCTGTGGATTTCCTGTACTTTGTCTTGCCCCCTGCCCTTTATTGGTCTTTGCTTCATTTTCTATTAGTGTCTTACTGATTTCAATCTCTCTCTCTCTCTCTCTCTCTCTCTCAATCCCTCTCATTTATATTCTACTGTTTTCCTGGACTTTCTTTTTTTTTTTTTTTTAACTTTTTTACTAGAAACAATTACAGATTCATAGGAAGTTGAAAAAAAAAAAAAGTACAGAGAGGTCTCTTGTATACCTTTCAACTAGTTTTCCCCAGTGGTTACATCTCCCATGACGAAGTATAATTTTCAAAACAGGAAATTGACATTGGTACAAGTCCCAGAGCTTATTCAGCTTTCACTAGTTTTAGATGCGCTCATGTGACCGTGTGTGTGTGTTTGTGTGTGTGTGTGTGTGTGTGTGTGTTCTGACTTTTAAAGAGGAAACATCTTCAGTCTTCTGCCTGACTTTAGAATGGCTTAGAGTCAGATTCAGTAAACACTCATTAAGGGTATGTATGAGACATTGTCATATAATTGACACAATTTTTTTCAGTTAATCTTCTCATCAGTGATCTTCCCAAGGTCATCTAAGTAATGTCCTGACTCCAAGTCCAGTGCTCACCATGTCCCTTGCCTGGTCCTTAGCCTCTGTATAGACCATGACCTCTGTTTTCATGCTTTCTGTTTTTCATGTTTTCTCTATTTGATTCATAGCCCCAAAAATAGTCCTTAGCTTTGTAGGGTCTTCCTTCCTTCTGGCTACCCTAACTGCTGATCCACAGCCTGGATTTACTCCTGCCCAGTGTGCTCTTTGCTTTTCTGCTTCTGACATCTGATTGGGGGTCAGAATGTCCAGTAAACCATGGTGGTATTTGTATTTATGCCTTAGATTATTGGAAGCAATTTATGAATCTCTTCCACAAGTATAATTCGTTGTTCCTCCCTGCATACTGAGGTTGGTAGGGCTATTACTATTGCAATTTTGCAGATGAGGTCACAGAGACTCTGGAATGGTAAAGCCAGAAAACTGAAGTCAAAAATCCAGAGGTGGAACTCAGAATAAAACTTGGGCCTTTTGACTCTTGGTGAAGGTTCTCCACACTGTTTCATGTCAAAGTGTGGGAGATGGTTTTCCCTCCATAATGATAGGTTTTATTGCCTGAGAACCCACTGTGTGTCATGACCTATGCTAGGCTTCCTACATATATTGTATAATTTGTTCACACAACAGTCCTATGAGGTACTATTATTAATATAACCCCATTTTACAGATGAAGATACAGGCTCAGAGAGCACAAGTGAGTTAGCATCAGGCCCAGAATTAGCAAGGGGGAAAACTGGGATTGGAACCTAAGGCTGAATCCTAAACTAAACTTGTAACCTACACTTCTTGATTTGAAGTAAACAAATAATTACCTCCAGACACAAAAACTACACAGAATAATTCAAACTATGATATAGGGTTAGACATTACAGACTGGGCATTAAAATTTGAATTACTAGTAATTCAAAATTTATTTACTAGTAAATATTTACTAATTTATTTATTAATAATTTCATTTTAGGAGGTATAACATAAAAATCTGAATTTCTATCTTTTGATAATAGATTGATATACCCAGCAATTCTTGGCCAGATCTTAAATCTGTGCTTTCCAATTTACCATAGTTCCCTGCAGGCTTGTGAGATGTTTGTGGCTTATCAGGCAGTGCATCAGGGGAATGGGATTTGGAGTCAAAGCTATGGGTTTAAACCACAATTCCAATACTTCCTATGCCTATGGCAGTCTTGAAACATAATCACAGGTCCTTTGACATTTCTTCCTATCTGGAGATGGAGTGGATGCTTTCTCATCTTGACTTTGTCCGTGTTTATGACTACTTTGGCCAATAGAACCTGGGTGAAGTGATCATGTGGCTTTTGTGGTTAGATCATCAATATCATGCAGTTTCCACCTTGCTCACTGGAACACTCTCTTTTGGAACTAACCTGAGACCATCATGGTAGAGAGGCCATATGTAGGCACTCTGGTCAAAAGTCCCTTTGGTCTTGATAATCATTCCATAACATATATGTATATCAAATCATCATATTGTATACTTTATTTTATTTTTATTTTCATTTTTATTTTTTTATTTTAGAGAGTGTGAGTCGGGAGAGGGGCAGAAAGAGTCTTAAGCAGGCTTCACACTCAACACAGAGCCTGATGGATCATGACCGGAGTCGAAATCAAGAGTTGGGACTCTCAACCGACTGAGCCACTCAGGAGCCCCTTAAATCTATACAATTATATCTGTCAATTACTCCCCAATAAAGTTAAGAAAAAGTCACAGCTGAGTGCAGCCTTCCAACTATCTCTGCCAAGGCACCAGACATGAGTGAAGCCTTGTTTGATCTTCCAGAGTGGATCTGCTGGATAAATACCACTGAGAGATCTCAGTGCTACATGGGACAGAAGAATCATATAACTGAGACTTGCTCAAATACTTAAGTGCAAAATCATGAGATACAATAAAATGGCTTTTTTTCTAAGACTTGGAGTAATGGTGTTTATATATATTTTTTATTCTCAGCACTACATTAAAGAAAGTACTCTGTGCCCCCATTTGGTCATCTATAAAACAACTCATGAGAGTATGTGCCCTATCTTCTGCACACAGGCTAAAGAAGCAAATGAAAGAATAGATTTACAGCATTTGTAAGTTACCAAGTGGTATTCAAATAAGGTCATTATGATGATTGTAAAAGGCTGATGACTGTTTGACAATCTTTAAGACTTCTTTCAAGGGATATACAAAACTGCAATGTAAAAGGAAGGCACAAATAGGTTAAATTCTTTATTAAATGCTTGTGTAAGGATTTTAATTAGTCACATGTCTCAATGATATGCACCTATAGCATTGTGGCCTTTTCAGTATGTGGTATTCCCACCAAATGTCCTTTTTATATCTGCGGTAATGGAGAACAGAGGGATAGGACTCAAGTGAAACCTTGCAACGCTCAGCTATGTTGGGACATTAAAACAACCAGAATGTGGGTTTGATGGAAAGTCAGCCAGGCAGATTTTACTGGATAATGAGCTAGTGTTGGGAAGAGAAATCGGGTCACTCTAGGACTGAATGCAGAGAAAACAGGGGAGAATGATTTTACCAACTGACTGACTGAAGGTCCAGAGACAATTCTATTTCCTTTTTCTTTTTATGCGACAAATTACTACACAGCCCTTTTTGCTGTGATAGGTGATATACTATGGTGGCAAGTCCTTGTTCAAGACTTTCCCTTTGCTTTCTCCTACCATGGGTGACTTTTCCATAGTTTTTTTGTTTTTTTGTTTTGTTTTTTGTTTTTGCCTGGCTGGGATGGTCCTTTAATTCTCCTGCCTTGTTAACTCTTACTCCTCCTCCTGATTTCAGCTCACATAGCACCTCCTCAGCCTTACCCGATCCCATAAACATAAGGCATGATGTTGTTCCCTGTGTGTTGTTGACATCACTGTATTTGTCACAGTGGCATTCATATTTAGTGAGGGGGAAAATAAACTACATTCAGATACAAAAGAAAATGTAGCTACTTCATTTTCTGTAATGGATCTGATCTTTCTAAGGAGTGGCAGCCTTGCTGGCTTAGCAGGAAAACTCAGCTTTAACTGACAAATCACAGTGCATCAGTTGCTGTCAGTATCGAGTCTGAGGAATCATACAGCCACTGCTGGTTTAAATGGCCCATTGTTCCTAGTGCTTCCCCAAGTCTACGTTTAAGAAGGTGTCTAGTGGCTAGTAACTCTGAGCAGGTTAGAGTGACCTTGTGGCTTTGGGAAGAAGAGGGATGTCTGGCCAGGAGCTCGCTCTTGGCCAGTCTCTATATATTACATATTGTACACTGTATGTTCTGTGAAGTATACTATAGAAACAATTTAGTTTCCTGCTTCTCCCCCCCGCCCCCCGCCACCCCAGAATAGAAGAGTGGTTAAGAGCTCTTTCTTTGGAGTCAGATTGCTTTTAATTCCAATCTCTACTCTGCCACGGGTTAACAGTATTCTTTCAACAGACACTTGCCTACACTAAGCCTCAATATCTTTATCTATATAATAGAGGTATTAGTAGGTATCATTGGTTTTGATTAAGTACTTAGCCATATTCTTTGGTCCTAGTTGCTGGGTTTCTTGTTTGTAGGGCATTCTACCCTTGGATATCCATGGACTTCTGATCTCCAATCTCTTCCTAGTACCCATGAAAATGAGCAATCCTGGGCTCCTTTTACTTATGGTCCTTCTAAAAGATATGGTGGGGGTTGGGGTGAATGGCATGCTCATTCTTTCAGAGGCAGCATGTTGCAACGAAGTGAGCACAAGTCTTGAAATCAATAATATGGTACTTGCAGGATTTCGTGAATGCCTCTCACATTAAGGCAACTTCATATCAAGCCAGCATAATAGAATACCCTTCATGAAAGGAGATACAATAGGAAAGCAGTTGGCTGTGACTCTAAATCAAATTAACTAGTGTAGCGCAGAAGAAGGAGACTCCCTTGATGTATTCAATATACAGCTTCTGATGAATATTCCAAAATACATATATTCCAGATGTTTCAGATTTGCGGGTTGTGGTATGATTATTTGGTACCTTTCTTTAAGGCGCTCAGCAATTTCCTTTGAGGCAAATAATTTGTTTCATGATTTCTGACAATAGCTTGGAGAAAATAACATTGAGTATTTATCTTCATATTCGACTTGTAGCCTAAGAAGGGAGAAGCCTTTTAGTGACGTTAATGTTTTGATAAACACAAACTCAAGATTAACACAAACTTACTCTGAAACTTGTCATAGAGGGAACAACCTCTTTTTCCAAGATTAGATTTCTGAGGGTCTGGGCCTTGTTTATTTATTTTCCCAGAGGCTGGGCAAGATCAAGGACATGAAGTTCTATATAGAATAATCAGGCCATGTTGAATGGGCCAAGGAGTTTCTGGGAAGATTGCTATAAAGTTAAACGCTTGCTGTACTAGTCCCTGAAGTTCGTCTCAGTATGTGTGGATTCAGAATTACGTTATGAAGCAGGAACTACAAAAGGCACTTTGTTAGTAATATCTATGAGTGTAATGGACAGCCTTTTGGTTTTTCAGAGTGAGATGCTTGTCTTCACATCCAAACTCCCATGAACTTGCTTAACTCTTACCCATCTTTTCAGATGTGCTTTTTGTTCCTTTTCTGAAAAACTGCCTGAGCCATTGAAACTCAGTCACTGAACTCATTACAGCATCACTCTTTGTAGTGATCACTTTGAGTGTAGGATGGCCAAATAGCATTTTTTTTTTTTAATATTGGTCTTCCCTATGAGACTGTGAGCTCTCTCCAGATTAATGCCATGCCTGGTTTTCTATGACTTAGAGAAAATACTTAATAGTTCCTTAGATAATTACTTAAAAGGCTTTGGGGAAAGCAAAAAGCAGAAAGGCTGAAAGGCTTAAGAGACTTTGAAGATAAGAAGGGCAACATAACCAATATTTATTGAATGACTAATATATATGCCACTTAACATAAAATGATTTATTTGTCCCTCACAGCATCCTTTAGGAAAAAACGTATCATTGTGTTCAATTGACAGAGCAGGAACTAAAGCTCAGAAAGTGTAATAAATATATCAAAGTCACACAGTCAAGAACTGGCAAATTCAGAATTTGATTTGAAATCTGTGTGTTGCCAAAACCATAGTGGTTTTTTCATTATTCTTCCCTACTTCTTGGAGAGACTGGAACTCATAGTTTGCTCCCAGGGAATATGCTTTCTGGAAGTGTGATTGGTTTTGTTCTATTTTGACAGAAGAGAATGTTTAACCACCTCTCAAACATCAGGTATGGTTTTTTTTTGAAATGACTTCCTCACATCCTGGCTACTTCTTAGACGAATATTTTCAGGTTGATTGTGGAAATCTCAAGCACCTGGTTAGGCTTTGGTTACTAATGGCTAAAGGGACTGTGCTTAAATCACATAATTCTTCAGAGCTTTGTTGAGGTGTAAGCGCTATATAAAAACAATATATTTGAAGTATATAATTGGGTAAATATCCATGAAAATTACATATATGTATACATATATATGTACATGTATATGTATATATATATACACGTGTATATGTACATATGTATATATGTACATATGTATATGTATATATATGTATATGTATATATATATGTATATATATACACACGTGTATATATATAAAATCTCCATGAAAAACAAATCACCACAATCAAGATAACGAAATATCCGTCATTCTCTAACTCCCTTAAGCTTCCTCATGGCCCTGTATAGAACATCCAGTAAAAAGTTGAAGAGAAGTGGTCTAAACTGGTATCTTGATTTGTTCCTCATCTTAGAGGAAAGCATTCAGTCTCATACTATTAAGTATGGTGTTAGCCTTAGGTTTCTCATAGATGTGGTTCATCTGACTGAGGACATTCCCTTCTATGCCTTGTGTGCATTTTTTGTTTTTTGTTTCCTATTTTTTTTTCTTTTTAATCAGAATTGGGTGTTAGATATCATCAGATATTGTCAAATGATTTGATGATTTTCCTGAACGTATTGAGATGATTGCGTTTTTTTCCTTGTTTATCTCTTAATCCACTGGTGGATTACACAAAATCCTTTATAGCCTTTAGATTTTATGTGTCTATGATTAAAAGTTATTTAAGTACTTGGCTCTATCTTAGCAAAATTCTAGTATTGCTTTAGGCATTATATATCTAAAGGCTAATAATTAAAGATGATATAAATATATATCTCAATTAGTAGAGCAAATTCATAATTGTTAGGTACTTCACTGGATTTCTTTCTATCACACCATGTGAACAAATTACATGGACTTTAACATTTATTTATTTTTATTTTAAATTTAAAAAAATTTAAAGTTTCTTTATTATTGAGAAACAGAGAGAGAGACAGAGCATGAGCATGGGAGGGGAAGAGAGAGGGGGAGACACAGAATCTGAAGCAGGCTCCAGGCTCTGAACTCTCAGTACAGAGCCCCATGTGGGGCTCAAACTCACAAACCACGAGATCATGACCTGAGCCAAAGTTGGATGCTTAGCTGACTGAGCCACTCAGGTGCCCCTATTTTTTATTTTACATAAAATAAAATTCATTTCTGACTGTACAATTCTGTGGGTTTTGATGAATACAGAGAATAAGACAACCACTTACTGAAATCATGGTACACACTCCTTTCTTTCTCCATCAAAATTCCCTTATGTAGTTTTTTTCTAGACAAGCCTAGGGCCCCCCTCCCAACCATGGCAACCATTGCTCTGTTCTATGGCCTTATAGTTTCACCTTTTTCTGAATATTACACACATGAATTCAGAGAGTATGCAGTTTTGGGGGAGGGGCTTCTTTTATCTAGTGAAATGAACTTAAGATTTGTTGATGTTTCCTGTATCCATAGCTTGGGAGCACATTTTCCCACCAGTTTCCTGAAGGGAAAAGAAAATAAGTTGTTGAGAATGTGGTATATTTATCAAAAGGAAATGGAACCAAATATATTAGTGGTGAAGTGGGGATTTGCTTTCCTCTTTGATTTGCTGTAGTACAAAAGTCACATGTTTTTCAATATGTAAAAAAGAAAGAAAGAAAGAAAGAAAGAAAGAAAGAAAGAAAGAAAGAAAGAAAGAAGAAAAAGAAAAGAAAACCATGATCTCTTTGAGCCAACAGTTAACAGTATCCTTTGATCACACAATCGGGAGTGACCTTGTACTAGGCCTCAGTACTTGTAATTTTTTTCTATCCGGATGCTATCGTCAAAATCCACCTGTTTTGCATATTCAGTAGTAATTCATTAAATCCTTGATGTAGTCTATATGGTATTGAGAATGAAATAGTAAACAGAGATGGGGTAGATGGGGTCAGCTTTAGTGAATGGATTTCTATTTTTCTCCCCAGTGCGGGATATATTTTCAGCAAAGGCCCCTATTGGTCAGGTACTCTGACAGAACAGGCAGTTTGGAATAAAAGCAGCATGAGATCTAGAGGAAGAGTTTCAACAACAGCAGGGAAAAAAGATACCATAGTAGATCTTATTGGCTTAGCCATTTTACCCTAAAGGTTTTCTCTAACCCTTTGGGAAAGTTGAATAGGACACAAATACCGGGGTCCCATTGTATTGTATGTACGATGGAATGTTCATTCTGTCTGCTTTTGTTCACTATATTACAAACTGCATTTTCATAGTCCGTGAAGTACGTTCGACTCTCAACTGGTGCTTTGGCTGTCTGGTAAGTCCTCAGGTGTAAAACAAAATGAAACAAAACAATGCCCCTCCCCCCAAAACAAACAAAACAAAACAAAAAACCTCTCTAGAGATTTCTAAAGACTGGCAAGTAATCTCAGGAGAAGCCCTCATAAGACAGCACAAGTCCTATCTGACCCATAGCTAAGAAGCCTTCAGGTCAATGTAGTTGGTGTTGGTGGGGAGCAGCAGGTTCTGGGGGTAGGGTAGGAGATTGACATTGACATTTTGTAGGGCATCGTGGAAAGTAAAGTTCCCTCCCCCTAGACAGCAGGGAGCAAATTACTAGGCCAAAAAAAAAAAAAACAAAAAACAACTACAACAACAACAACAACAACAACAACAACAACAAAAACCCCAAACTTAAAACAAAATCTGTCAGGCACTCATTCACAGCAAACGTCAGACTCCAGACACCAACTGCTAATGTGTTAGAAAACGCTGATTAGGGATTACTGAAGCTGCCTATAAACTTTCTATTACCATTATTTAAGAAACTCTGAAATGAGTTAATTCACATTCCATCAGCATTTTGTATTTTTCTTGTAGGTTTTCAATCTGTGAATGTCAGCATTTACAAAATTGAGATGAGCAATATATTTCTAATAAATGCATTATAAAAGAAGGAGCCAGGCATTTAACAAATATAAGCATCAACTTGATCTCTCTCTCTTTCTATCTATATATGTATATACATATATAGAGATACATATATCTCTATACAGTTTTATATACTGAATGAATAGATAGATAGATAGATAGATAGATAGATCAACCGTTTTATATACTGCATGAACTTTGGAATTGATTTGTATGATGTATTAAAACGTCTGTATATTTAAACTGGGTGAGTTCCATGAGGGGAGAATTTTAATTTTGTTTTGTTAATTGATATGCACCAAGCACCCCTAACAGATATGTGCATATAATAAGCTCTCAATAAATGTTGTCAAACTGAAGTGTAGAGACCAGAAAATACAGTAACAATATAAATATCCAGAATAGGCTTATATAGTTGCTATGATTAGACCAGAGATTTGACTTTGAAGTTCTTAGAAGCTAAAAAAAAAAATGAAATGGTACTTAATTTTATAGTTATATTGTCAAAGAGAAGAAGGGATACCAATTCATTGAGGGGAAAATAACTTTCCTAGGGGTCGACTCTATAAAAACATCTAGTGTAGAAATCCACATGAAGCAGTAGTGGGATTTTAGGGTGATTTTTCATAGCAATTGTAGGTAAATGTGAGAGAATTTGCTAAATGTGAACATATCAGAGATACTTATGAATGAGTTAAGGAAATATTCTTTCTATCATAATATGGGAGGAGGTGGAAAAAGGCAGCAGGGAGTGATACATAAAGTTGCATAAGTAGGCAAAACCCCATGGTGGCTGAGAGAATTTGGCTCTTAGAAAGTGTGGGCTGCCTGGGTGGCTCAGTGGGTTGGGCATCTGACTTCAGCTCAGTTGGTTGGGTGTCTGACTTTGTCCCACAGTTCATGGGTTTGAGCCCCACATCGGGCTCTGTGCTGACAGAGCCTGGAGACTGCTTTGGATTCTGTACCTCCCTCTCTCTCTGCCCCTCTGTCTCTTGTGCTCTCTCTCTCTCAAAAATAAATAAACATTAAAAAAATTTAAGAAAAGAAATAGAAAGTGTTTTCCATTTGAGTTTGTAGCCATTTCCTGATAGATCTGGATTTAATCATTTCACTCAAAATCACTTATAAATCACTTTGCATGCCTCAGTTGCTATGATAGATGCTGAGAATACAAAATAAATTCAGCATAGTCCTGTCCTTAAGGAATTCTGAACCTGGTGAAGGAGAAAAACAAGTCAGCTGGCCGTTATGGAGAATTGCTATGAGTCAGGTCCCCATATTGTGTAGGGAGACACAGAGGAGAGGCATCTAAATTAAGCTGGAGTCAAGGTGGGATTCCCAGAGGAGGAGACTGCAGAGCTGGTATTTTAAAGATATGTTTGGGTATCTGGATGAGCAAAGGGGAGAAGGCACCCACTGGAGGAGTGGTGTGTGGAGGGAAATTGGAATTACAGGCTGTAGTAGAAGGTGGCAGTGTAGAGGGAGACAAGCCTCTGAGGATTAAGGAGAAAGGAAGGCAAAGGAATAGGAAAAATGGTGATCAAGGACCTTGTAGGCTAAGGTAAGAACTGTGAACTTTATCCTGACACCTATGGGCAGCCATGATCATTGGAAAAAATCTTAGTGATTGCAAGGCACTTTTAATGCAAGGGACTAATTAATGACTAATGGTTTTATCTTGGTCAAAGGGGGTTTTAATTCTGTTCCGTTGGTTCTGAGAGGCAATCAGTGGCATTTTTTTTTTTTTTTAATGCCAGATAGGCACAGAATCCTTCTTGTTTTCCTTTTCTGGTCTATTCTCGATATTTTATAGAAAAGAAAAGACACAGAGGGAGTAGGTGTCTTGACCAAGGACATCCAGCTACCAAGTAGCAGAGCCAAGATTCCCACTTCATTGAAGAAACACTGTAATATGTTGAAAAGAACAAAAACATGAGTCAAGAAATGTGAGTTCAAATTTCAACACTGAAACAAATTTGCGACCTTAAAAAAGTCATGTAACCTTTCTGAGCTTCAGTGCCCTCATCATAAGATAGAGTTAATAATGATATCTTATACAGATTCTAGTTAGAATTCTAGTTAGGTGAAACATGCCAGCTTATCACTATTAGTGGGTGCTTAGGATTTGTTGACTCTGAAACTCAAGCACTCTGATTTCTACTCAGGAGTTTTGTTTTTTTATTAAAAAAATTTTTTTTAATGTTTATTTTTGAGAGAGAGAGAGAGAGAGAGAGACAGAATTCAAGTGAGTTGGGGCAGAGAGAGAGGGAGGCACAGAATCTGAAGCAGGCTCCAGGCTCCAAGCTCTCAGCACAGAGCCTGATGCGGGGCTCAAACTTACAAGCTGTGAGATCATGAGCTGAGCCAAAGTCAGACACTCAACCAACTGAGCCACCCAGGTGCCCCATACTCAGGAGTTGTTTTGCTGCGGTCTTTTTTGGAGGATGGTGTCTACATTATGGCCTTCTTTCTGTTCTTTATTTTAGTCCACAGTATTTCTCTCTTTTTTTTAATGTTTATTTTTGAGAGAGAGACAAACAGACAGAACATGAGTGGGGGAGAGGCAGAGAGAGATGGAGACAGAATCTGAAGCAGGCTCCAGGCGCTGAGCTGTGAGCACAGAGCCTGATGCAGGGCTTGAACTCATAAACTGTGAGATCATGACCTGAGCTGAAGTTGGACACTCAACTGGGGAAGCCACCCAGGCGCCCCTCTTTTTTTTTTTTTAATGTTTATTTATTTATTTTGAGAGAGAGGGAGAGAGAGAACCCCAAGCAGGCTCTGCACTGAAGTGGGGCTAGATGTCATACTGGTGAGATCACAACCTGAGGTGAAATCAAGAGTCGGATGCCTAGCCGGCTGAGCCATCCAGGTGCCCCATAGTCCACAGTATTTCTGTGCTTGTGGATTCAAGCTTTAGTCACATCCAAATGGATCCTTTGAGCTGGGGTGGTTTGGGTCTGTAGAAGGTTCCTGAAAAGTCTCAGTGTAGTAGACCCTGCAACTTACTGGAATTAAGAGAAAGTGGCAGAAACATTGAAACCTCTGGAGAAGAGCATTTAAAGCTTAACACAGCCAGGATCTGCCTGTGTATCTGCAGATCGAGGCCTGAAATCATCCGGAACCTGAACACTACTCATTAATGATGACAGTGCTTTGAGAAAGTACTATGGGGGTCGGGGGAGTGTGGCTGTGACTTAAGCACAGACATGGAGGCAGAGGCACATTTTTGATATCAATTTTTCTTAAAGTCAACCCGTCCAACTTAAGTCATTATAAAGCTAACCAAGGATAACAGCTCTATCAATCAGATCTTTTGCCTTCACAGTTGAGTGAAATCTTTTTCTTTTTCCTTTATAACCAAAACTGAGAGGGTAGTTAAATTTCCCAGTTAGAGGCAAAAGAGTCTTTTGTTGACCCTTTGCTCTTCATCTTTCCTGAATAGCTTGCCCCATTTTAATGTTATGCTTTATTATTCATATTATTATTTTTGAAAATTTTTCCCAGGGGAGGAAGGATATAATGAAAAGGCATTAGGTTTCTTATTTGAAGAGCTAATCAGATTTGAGGAAGACAAACCAGTGTGCTGTAGGGTTCCCGGGCAAGAAGTGAAAATGATCTGTTTCCCACTATGGTTATGGATGGAAGTACAGTTTTAGCAGAGTTTTTCCTGGCTTTCCAGGGAGAGCTCCTAAAGGAGGTAGAAGGCCCTACTGTATGGCAGAAGGAGGGATACCAGGCCCATGTTAAGGTTATTCCCTTTGAAAAATTGAAATTGTATCCTGATAGCTATAGTGCATTGATTCTTTAGTGTCATTCCGGGAAGAAATGAAGTTATTGTGAAAGAGTTCTGCGTCAGAAAGGGTGTCTGCATCTCAGCCAAGAGAGGTTGATTCTAGCTAATGAATTCCATGTGTGGCTTATTATATTTTACAAAGCCCAAAGTATACCTTACTACACTCATGGGACCAGGTAAGATTCAGCCACGTGCTGAGATCCCACCTATAATGGTCAGAAAAATTGACAAGGAAGTGGGGGGTTTTCCTAATATCACTCCGAGTATTGAATGAGTTCCAAAATGTAGGTGAACTGAGCTTTCTGAAGGAACTTCTTATCTTCAGGACATGAGATAACCCAAGAAAGCCTTAATTTAAGGCTTTCAGGTGATAACTGAAGAGCCAGAGACTAAAGATGGTATAAGATCTGCTGTAAGTCACAGAGTGACTATGGCCAGTGACAGACTGATGGGCCAGGTCTTCCCAATTGCAGCACCAGCCTCTTTAAGAAAGGAGTTGCTTAACTATTCTACCTTTATTAAGAATAAAAACTTGAGGGATAGGGGTAGAGGAGGAATCTAGTATTTGTTGGATTGTTCATAGATACTTAGAGTGACGTGTGAGGGTTCTTAAATTTAATATCTCATTTAATTCACAATAATCCTGTGAAGTCAGTGTTATGCTTACTCTATATATAGATGTAGAAACTGAGGCTTGGGGAAGTCAACTTGGCCCAGGTACTAAAGCTAGTATACTGAAAGTGAAATTGGATCCAAAGCCAATTAGGTTCTCAAATTTCCACAAGCCACTATTTAATACTTAGGCAATATTACCTTATGAAATCCTACACTCTCAGAGTTGGAATTGAAATTAGATGTGACTGACTTCTATCTTCAATGCAAACTTTTTCCCTATGGAATTCCTGACAGATGTCCTCCAGTCACAAGGACCTCACTGTCCCACAAGATAGTTAACCCTTGTACATAATATGGTAGGAAATATTGCCCATATTTGATTTCTAAGTTTATCCTTATAACTCCTATCCCCTAGGTCATCCTTTTACATTCTTTTCTGCATGATATATCTAATCATTCGTTTGTTAATTCAAAATATTTATTGAACATTTATTCCATGCCAGGCACTACTTTAAGAGTACAATGATGAATAAAGCAAATATCAACCCTGTCTTCATGGATTTTGCATTGTTTAAACAAGGATTTGGGTGTAATTCATATCTGAGTAACTGGAAGAGGAGAACATTAATAAAAGAGCACATAGAAAAAAAAAAAAAAGGTAACCCAGCCTCTAAAATGGGGCTTGCTCAACCCTATAATGTTTATGTAAAAGGCAACTGACATGCCATTGAGATCACTTAGAAAATGAAATATGGGGAGAATTTTTTCTCTGAGAAAGGAATGAAAAAATTTGCTTAGAGCATATAAATGACTCCTCAGAGATCTGGCTGAGTTATGGCTGGTGACAGAAAGGAATCCCTGGCAAATAGGGCTGGATATTTGGCCGCAGGCAAACTGTGCTGCATGCTGGACTTTCCACTGTGCAAATATTGACTCCAGAAGTTGGTGTGAATAGGGCCATGGTCTTGGTCCTGAAGTAGCAGCTGCTTAGACTGGCTCTCAGAGGACTGAGGAGGAAAATCCAATTCAATCATAGCAGAAAGGAAGCAGGCCTGGGGAAGGCTTAAAAGAAAGCTGCTGGGAAAATACCTTCACCAGGCAAGGTTGAATGATTACTAAGCACCTACTGTATGCCGGGAACTTTACATCGTGATTTTAGGTAATCCTCACAGCAGTCCTCTGAAGGAAGAATTATTAACCATCTTCTGTAGATTAAGTAGGCCAAGTCTCTTGGAGGTTAAGTCCCCTATCCAAGTTCATAACTAATAGGCAAAGGAGTTGGAACCCTCACCCCTGTGTATCTGACTCCCACTTCTATGCATTTTTCACGACACCATGCTTTTCTCTTCACATTTATGCACAGGCAACTGGCAGTTTCCTTGAAACTTTGAGTTTGTCCAAGAAGAGGTAGGCTGAAGCTGGAGAAGCTTGAGTTTCAGGGCCCTTAATTCTTATGGGACCCATTCAAGGCCTTGGGAGAGGCCTTACCAATAGGATAATATATTTTTGTAAACTTGGCAACATTGACATATATGTATATTCTTTTCTTAAAGAGAACCTCCAAAATTGTTAAGGCTTTTGTCTCCATAAGACCTGTGCTAAAGCCCTATTTAGAGAACAGTCATTTATTCAACAAATATTACTTAAGTGTCTAATACATGCCAGGCACTGTTTGTGCTGGGGATACAGCAACTAAAAACTCAAAATAGAGATCCCTGTCCCTATAGAGCTAATAGCACAAAGACCATGCGCATTGGCAGGATTGTATCAGGAAAGGCATGCCACACTTAAACTCGATAATTTGAAGGCAGTTTAATAAAAGGACTATTTGTCAAGGTGTGGTTGAGTGCAGGTAAACCATAAATAGTGCAGTGTTGTCTGGCTAGTAACAGGAAAGTACTAGCTTGATGGGCAAGAGGAGAGAGTGGATACTAACCTGGAGACAGAGATAGCTGGGTGAAGAAAACTGCCTAATAGGGAATGAGACCTTTGGTTGATGGCAACTAACCAATCATAATGGGAGGGAGCAGGGCAATAAACACTCAGCCTCACTTTGCTCTTGCCCCTCTGATTTCCTGATGGTATTCTCCATTGGCCATACCCATTTGGAAAGTAGAGAGAAGATTAGCCCAATTATATGTTTACATGGACCAGCCTCCTGTATCACATGGCACAAAGGGTAGAGAGTCGAAGTAGAGGAGAAACAGATGATATCCAACACATCACGTGTTCAGTTCAACCCTTACAACTCTGGTGAGGATGTTTTTTATGGAAAAGTGTTATATCGAATAGAATGCCAATTCTCTAGTACTGATACTGCTCCTGAAAATAGTAATAATAGTAATAATAATAATAAACATTTATTGGAAGCATACTCTATTATAGATGGGAACTGAGACTTTGCAGCATTTGATATCACATAGGCTCGTTCCTTGAAACAATATTCAAAGGGCTCTAAATTGGTCTTTTGCCAACTTTGAAGCATTTTCCATCAATGTAGGAAGAGTTAAACTTCCTGAGGGATCCTTTCATCTCTCTCTCTGTCTTATATATTAGGGTGTATGGGGAAAAAAAAGAAAAACCATTGAGTAATGGTATATATGAAGAATTCACATTCAATCAGCCATAGTGAGGATAATAAAAGATTGAGAAGCACTAATTACTAAATCCAAATGGATACTCTTTTGCAAATGCCTTAGTAACCCCCTGGTTCTCTCTCAGATTGGGCACTTGCTAAAGGTCCATTGGACCTAAGAGGCAGAGTGTGAAAGACACTAGTCATTGAATAATTCCCATTTCCTTCCTAACATATTCTTAAGTAGAAAGGCTATTCCCAAAGAGGACCAACAGGGAGTGACCCATTTATGAAACTGAATTGATTTGTCCACCTGAGAGACATGTTTCAAATCACTGAGGCCACTGAGATTGGATATGCAAATAAGTTCTTCCAGAGTTCTGCAAAGGTATCCAAAGTGAACTTGGAAAAGTTCACAAATTTTAAGAAAGCTAACAATTACTTTCTGTACATTCATGATATAGACACACATTAGCTATACTTAATATCCAGAAACTCTAATCTTTGTTGAAGTAAATGAGCTTCCTGAAAGTATCATGGAAATCTAGATCCCAAATTACGTTTTGAATTAAAGAACATTTAAGCTGTAAATTGAGCTTACAAATTATTCATTGAATATGTCCCTTTGACAGATGACAAAACTGTGACCTAGAAAAGGAAAATGACTTGTTCAAGGTTGTACAACATGAGTTAGTGGCTGAGCTGTGATCAGTAGCCTTCTGTTCTGTCTCTAGTCCCATGATCCTTATAGTTGTATCATACTGTCTTTCAGAGACACAGACAGGCACACCAGAAGCCTGGGAGTCCATGAAGGTTGCTTAGCCCATGGGAGAAAAAATATTGATCACTTCTCTAATAATATAGAAGGGAAAATCTAGTGTTAAAGAATTCAGTTGGAGAAAAAATATAGGAGAAAGGAAAGCTCCTAAAATATTCTCATCTGCCTGCACTAAAAAAGGAAGCTTTAACTTGTGTAGTCTTCTTTGATGTCACAAGGTTGTTAGTTTCATGGAATGTGGGCAAGAACAATATTCACTTCTTAGACTGTAATATTGGCAAATGATCTTTTTTTTTTTAATGTTTATTTATTTTTGAGTAGAGAGTACAAATGGGGGTGGGGTGGGGAGAGAAAGGCGGACAGAGGTTCCCAAGTGGGTGCTGTGCTGACAGCAGAGAGCCTGATGTGGCAGGCTCACAAATCACAAGATCATGACCTAAGCTGAAGTTGGACACTTAACAGACTGAACCACCCAGGTGCCCCATCTTTTTTTTTTTTTTTTTAAGAATATTGGAAGATGATCTCAGCTCAAAGATATGTTAAGTTTGTTTATTTTTATTTTTTTTTACACTTATTTATTTTTTTGAGAAACATAGAGAGACAGAGCACAAGTTGGGGAGGGGCAGAGAGAGAAGGAGACAGAATCCAAAGCAGGCTCCAGGCTCTGAGCTGTCAGCAAAGAGCCTGACGCGGGGCTCAAACTCACAGACCTTGAGATCATGACCTGAGCCGAAGTTGAACGCTCACCCGACTGAGCCACCCAGGCGCCCCAAAGATATGTAAGTTTATACAGCAGATCAGGGGCGCCTGAGTGGCTCAGTCGGTTAAGCGTCAGGCTTCGGCTCAGGTCACGATCTTGTAGTCTGTGGGTTCGAGCCCCACGTCAGGCTCTGTGCTGATAGCTCAGAGCCTGGAGCCTGTTTCAGAGTCTGTGTCTCCCTCTTCCTCTGACCCTCCCCTGTTCATGCTCTCGCTCTCTCTCTCTCTCTCTGTCTCAAAAATAAGTGTTAAAAAATTTAAACAGCAGATCATATTGACAATGATAGATTAATTGAGAAGTGAACAAATGGGATCTAGGGCCTGATAATTGCTGAACAACTTTATTCTTCAAGAGCTATTCAACTAATCTAGACAACTGATGCTTTACTCCTTTTCCTGAGTAAGTATGGAAAACTTGAGAAACGTATGTGTTTAGACTCTGAGCTCTCCCAAGACTCCACTATGTGAATTTAGCTTTGGATGAAGCAAGAAAATTCAGTCACACCCCCTTTTAATGAGCATCTTTCCATTCAACTGGGTATGGTCCCACTGAGTTTACCTGTAATCTAGTCACACCTGGTTTTCCAAGAAGCCATTAACCCCACTAGCTGTTATCTGCCTAGCATCAATTATCACCTGAGACATTAATTTTGGACTTTTTGTCTGATGTCACCAGGTATGAGAAGCACTTAATTCTTTCCACTGATAGCTAATATCTTGTTTCTCTTCATACCTTTGTTGTTGTTATTGGCCAGGGAATCATTTTCTATTCCCATGGAGTTCTCTAAGAACTTCCCTGACTCCTTATTCTTCCAAGAATCAATGCTTCCAACGTATTTTCAGTTGGTTGGTGTTGACAACGTGAGCACATATTAAAAATATTGAGTCTTAAGTTAGGGAGGGAGGCAAACCATAAGAGACTCTTAAAAACTGAGACTAGGGGCGCCTGGGTGGCGCAGTCGGTTGAGCGTCCGACTTCAGCCAGGTCACGATCTCGCGGTCTGTGAGTTCGAGCCCCGCGTCAGGCTCTGGGCTGATGGCTCGGAGCCTGGAGCCTGTTTCCGATTCTGTGTCTCCCTCTCTCTCTGCCCCAACCCCCGTTCATGCTGTGTCTCTCTCTGTCCCAAAAATAAATAAAAAAAAAACGTTGAAAAAAAAAATTTAAAAAAAAAAAAACAAAAAAACTGAGACTAAACTCAGGGTTGATGGGGGGTAGGAGGGAGGGGAAAGTGGGTGATGGGCATTGAGGAGGGCACCTGTTGGGATGAGCACTGGGTGTTGTATGGAAACCAATCTGACAATTTCATATTAAAAAAGAATTAAAACGAATTTTGAAAAAAAATATTGAGTCTTGAAACAGATCAAATTTGGACAAGAATACTTCTGCTAGAATGGAGAAATGGTGAACTCCCTTGTACTGCAGGTTGTTATTTCCTTTTCCATTTGGTCTGAACATTAATAACATATGGAAATATTGTGGAAAAAGTAGGAAGTTTCTCAAGTATCCTATGGAATGACATTTTTATATTTTGAGGGAGAAGATCCATGCCCTTCTTAGTACATCTTTATTATTTTGAGCCCACACTGGCTATCCATTCATTTTCAGTTCTGTCTCATGATGTAGAAAATCATCCATGGGTCCATGCTCTGGAGTGCAGGCCATGATAAGCATCAAAATTCAGGCTTATTTTTCTGTGGCTATTAATAATGGACTGAAGCATATTAAATAAGACAAAGGCAGGAAAAATTTGCTACCAATAGGGAAATTTGGCCCATGGTAGGTCTATAATGAATCCTATGTGAGTGACTCATCACATAAGCCTACAAAAAGCTATGATGTTTGTTTCTTTATACATTTAGATTGAAGACAAATATGCCCTGTAAAACTATGAACACTGACATAATAAACCATTGTGGATCCTTTGAAGGTACCTAAGTTACCCTAAATGACCACAAAAATTCAGCCATGCCTAACTCATGTATCAACCTCATAACATTCTGAAGTCTCATTTTTTTAGCTACATATTTGTACAATTTTCAATATTCATATTCACTGCACTGAGGAAGATCTATGAGGCAAACTGGAGGGGACTACTCAAATATTGTCTTGTCAATGTAATTTGTATTTGATGTAGAATCAAGACTTCAAATAGGGTTAACCAAGAGCAATGAGAATGACAGATGGAAAAGTATATCAGACCTTTTTGGATTGATTGATTAATTGGTTTATTATATCATTCAAAAAATTCTAATTGGGTGCTTACCAAGTTTGATATACTATATCCATTGGTGACTAAAACATGCAGTCCATGCTCTTACAGAAGGTACAATCCAGTGACCTTTAGATTTAGATTAGGCAGTATTTGTAGCAACAGTATCAAAGTACATATCCATGAGGATACTATATGCTTTTTTGAGCACACTTTTAGGTAAAAATAAAAAAAATCTTGGTATGGATCCAAAAGTCACTCAAGAATGGGTACTCTTTACATTGTTCCTTTGCCTCTGCTTTACATCAAGTACTTGGTTTGCTTTAAAGGTAAAAAAAAAAAAAAAGTACGCACCAACTAATACTTAATTTTTGTATGTTGACAAGTAATGACTTGTTTCACTGTAGGAGAAGATATTTATTTTTAGGGTAGAATTATATAAAATATGTTGTTATTTTTTCTTTATTTTTTTTAAAAAAGAATCATGAATATGTAAACATATTTCATGTCAATCAGAAGAACATTCCCAAGAATTCTCTATGGATTTCTCGTTCCATTGTTTTTTCTCCTCTTCAGTCTTCTCCATAATATTAATTACCTATCGTAACTTATTAAGAGTCAACTTGATATATTTGTCTGTATATTTTATTTCATGAACTCTTACTGTTTTATATGGCTTCCAAACATTTGGTTGCTTTCAGGTTTAGATATTTTTGCAAACAGAGTGCTGTGGCTCGTATTTGCTATAGAAGTTGATCTAGTGCGATGCGGCAAACCAAGAGCAGTGACAAATGAGAGATAGAAGGGGGCTAGTCAGATAATTCCACCTCATTTATCTTTTTGGGGATTTCTCTGAGGTGAAAAATTTCTTTGTGAACATTCCTAAGAAATCCTGCAGGTCAAGCAAACATACCTGACAACAAACTGCTGTAAGTCTTCCTGACTTACTAAGAAAAAGTGGCCAGTGTGATAAAATACATTGCATTGCTTCTCATATTTCTTTGCCTCATTTATTTTTTTTCACCTTCCTATCTCTAGGTTTGTTTCTTCTAAATAAAGTATTATCACTTCAATCCTTACCTCAGGCTCTGCTCTATAGAGACTTGGCTAAAACCAGATGTGATTCTAACAGAGTTTTAAAATTATACTGCCCACTTGTCTAGAAGCAGTAAGACTCATTGCTGGTAGTAAGATGCTATACATTATAATCACTTAAGTGTTTAACTGTCGATGTTGGTGAAGTACAGTTAGAGGATAAGGCATTGGGAGACCAAGAAGCTGTACCTCTTAACTGGTATGGCAGCAAGGTGTTTTCAAATAAAGTTTGTAAAATGAGGTGGCTACTTAGACAACATTAAAGACATCGTTCAAAAAAATAAAAGATAAAGGAGAGTCAATTTCAACTTAAGGAAGAATATAAAAACCAGAAGGTTTTTATCAGAGCTTTATAGGTCAGTCTTCTGCAGTCTCAGGACACAGCTATGATGAAATTAGGCCCAGGAACTCATGATAAGGGTGACTGGGCTGCAAAGGAGATACATGCATAGTCTTTGTAGGTCTCTTAGGTCCCAATCAGGGCCTTGATAGAAAAAGAGTAGAAGCACAACACCAGGGATAGAAACATTTGAATAAATAAATCTGAAAATCTGGAACACCCCCAATTCTTTCTGATCTTTCTGGCCAGTAAAAGCAACATCTCTATCTTTTCCAGAGGAGAATAGTCTCCCCTTTTCTGGAGACCATGTAATAATTTGGCCTGCAGCAAGTGTCTCATAAAGTGACTCTCTTTATTTCAAGACTCACCCCTACCACTTGTCATTCATTGCCTCTTGGCTGACAATTAGGGTTAGGTCTCAGTACAGCCTTGATAGAAAGTACAAGCTTAAGGACGCCTGAATGGCTCAGTCGGTTATGCATTCGACTTCAGCTCAGATCATGATCTCATGTTCGTGAGTTCGAGCCCCGCGTTGGGCTCTGAGCTGACAGCTCAGGGCCTGGAGCCTGCTTCAGATTCTGTATTTCTCTCTCTCTCTGCCCTTCCTCTGCTCATGCTCTCTCTCTCTCTGTCTCTCTCTGTCTCTCTCTCTCTCTGTCTCTCAAAAATAAACATTAAAAAAAAAAAAAGTACAAGCTTAGGTCTGAAAAGAAAAACACCTAAGTCAAGGCAATTCCAAAATTTGTCTAATGTGTATCAGGAAGAACAGGAAGGAATAGTTGAAATGTGTAAATTTCTGTGGCACATTTAATGTCACCAGGTAGCATCTAATGCAAGAGGGAAGAATGACCTATTCTTAGGATGTCAGCCATATTTTTTCCTCAATATTCCTGTGCTTGTGCATTTAGATAGATCATGGGAGCAGATAGGTACATTATTCACAGTCTCCACAACATAAGCTCCTCCTTACCTAGGCTCATAGAACCACTGTCACTGCTGAGTGCAAATCTGCCAGCAGCAAAAACCAAGGAACAATTCTCAGGAAGACCAAGCAGCCACCTGGCAGCAGATCACAACATCAAAATCCTTCTACCTTGGAGGAAGAAGTCATTTATCTTTACTAGAATTGACACATACTCCAGATATCAGTTTAACTTCCCTTCCCATAGACCCTTTCCTATCTGAAAGCTTATAAAAAGTCTCATCCATTGATATGAGTACAACACAACATTGCCTTTGATAAAGAGACCCATTGTATAACAAAAGAAGTATGGCAATGAGCTTATGGTTATGGGTTTGTGATCTCACTATGTACCTTATTACTTGGAAACAGCCAGTCTGATAAGAGTGGAAAGGCCAGTGAAGACTCATCTGAGGGCGTTAGGATTGGGCAGTGGGAAAATGCTTGCAGGATAGGATACTGTCCTTCAAAATGTGGTGTATACTTTGAACTAGTAGTATTTTGTCCTGTTTAACTGAATACATTGCTCTAGAGAATGAGGAATGAAAGTGAAAATGGGCACCAAACTCTTATGCCCAGGGATCCACTTACAGAATCTGTGCTTCCATTCCCTTAATCTAAGACCCTGTCATGTTACAGAACCTAGTTTTGTGGTGGTGGAAAATTCTTTTCCAAAAGATAAAATAGATTTTTACTAAACTGGGTGTTGTAACTACTACCAAGTCACTTTGGACTGCTCAAATGGCAGTAGACTAATAGGCTTAGAAGAGCACTATGATACTGGTGGTGGTAATTTATCCTACCACCTACGGAGAAAGGGTGACTACTACTCTAAGAGGGTAGATCTGCAGTCCAGAGGAATCTGTGAGGTGTCTCTTCATACTTCTGTGTCTGGTAATGACTATGGTCAACTATAGCAAACATACCTAAACAAGGGTAAAACAATGAAAAACTAAGAACTCAGATCTCTTAGAGATTATAATCTGGGTCATTCTGCCAGGCAAACAACCAAGACCAGTTAACATGTTAGCCAAGGGTAAAGAGAATCTAAGATGGATAGTTGATAAAGGAATTGATGAATATCAATTTTGCCCTCTAGACAAACTAAATCAGCAGGACCTTAACTTGTCTTAGAAGCTCTTTTGTTTTACTCTTCTAGGATATCACAACTGGCCACCATATTGAATATGAATTATTGGACTTCTCCCTTTCTTCTCAGAGAAGCAAGGAGAATACCTTCCTTTTTTTTTTTAAAAAAAAAAAAAAGACATCTCCACTGTAGTCCTGGAACTTCCTATGAAAGAAGAGAGTAAATGGATCTCGGTGGCATGAGATGTTGTCCATACCCAAACTAAACCTTCCTTTGGAGCTCAGTGTTTCTCTGGATGGATTTACCAGTCTGTGTTTGAACTTCATCACTCAATTTCTGTGGGTTTTTTTTGTTCACTAGGTCCTTGTAAATCCATCTGAGATGCTCCCAGCTGGCTCACACTGTGACTAGTTGCAAGCAGAAACAGAAGCTAAGTCTCTCTGGTTAGCTCACACTAAGAAGCAGTACCCTATTCCAACCCACTAACTCACAAGTATATAACCTTGAGGTTTTTTTTAAAGTTTATTTATTTATTTTTGAGAGAGAGAAAGTAAGCACGTGTGAGTGGGGGAGGGGCAGAGAGAGAGAGGGAGAGAAAGAATCCCAAGCAGGTTCTGTGCTATCAGCACAGAGACCAATGTGGGGCTCCGACTCACAAACCATGAGTTCATGAAGTGAACAGAAATCAAGAGTTGGATGCTTAACCGACTGAGCCACCCAGGAGCCCCTATGACACTGGTTTTAAAGAAGACTTAGAAAAAAAAAACCCAGCACAACAGGAAAAATAACACAAAACACTGATTAGACTAGTGTTATATCACTTGAGATTTTATTAATCAATTACTATGTGCCAGACATTGAATTCTATAGAAATGTACAACAAGGCATAGTTTCTACACTCAAGAGGGTAATAGTCTCACGAAAGTGATAAGAAAAATAATGGCAATATAAGCTAAAAAATGCACAGTCTCTTACAGAGTTGAGGAAAAAAAGGAACTATGCAATTTCTCAGGGTCTCAGGAAAGGCCACAGAGGAGAGCTATTTAGAAAACTAGCAGCTATAAATTTTCATTTAATTGTTGGAGGTTTGAGAGATGACATAGAAATCCTAGGGTAGACAGAAAGTTCTTACTGGTTCAAGTGTTCCATTAGGACATGTTGTTATACTTTAGAGTGTTATAGGATCCTTCTTCTCTTTCAAGTAAGAACGCCTACTTTCTGCATTCTCCCCCAGGGGCATTTATTGAAATCTGAGGCATATGTGTCACCTCTTGTCAAGCTGTGTGTGGTGGTGGGTAGGGGAAAGCTGAGCCCAGCAGCTCTCTAGATAGCAGTGCCCTTTGTCTGAGTTGAAGAGACCTTCATATTCTCAGTTTTGAATCATAATTAGCACCAATTGCTGGTAGCCATTTCAGACTATTTGAGGCTTCATTGTGTGGGGAACCAGCATGGAGCTTTCATTCTTGCAGCTTGGAGCTTACGTGAAACTGGAAAAGACAAAAATTATTGGAGGAAGTGTGGTACCCAGTGTATTTTTTATAAAGATAAGAAAGATATTTTTGGCGACTACTTCTTGATATATTCCTCTAGTTTCTAGTTAGACTTATGAACATACATTTAAATGCTTGCCTTTATTTGTCCCCAACTCCTTTGTCATCAACAGATCCATTAGGCAATTAATTGTAACTGCTTCAGTTCCTGCCTAGGCCAGCCAGCTCTTGGAGAGAATGAAGGAGTTTCATGGAATTGGAGGGGATTGAAATAAGATAAGGTGGAAATCTGATCCTGGCTCTTTTAGGAAGCTTATAGGTTGCAGGAAAGCTATGAGATTATTGGTGCCTGCCTTGAGACCATGTGGCTGTCAGTAAAGAGCTAAGCTGAGCTTCAGGTTTGCAACATCTGTGTTAGGCACAATCCTAAGAATGACCCCAGTGATCTTAATCCTTGTATAATACCCTCCCCTTTGAATGGAGGTAGAACCTATAGATATGATCAGATAGCTTCTAATGATTATTGTGTTATGGCAAAAGGAGATTATCTAGATGGGTATAATATAATCACATGGAATCTTTATTTTTATTATTTTTTCAGAGTTTATTTATTTATTTTGAGAGAGACAGCACAAGCTGGGGAGGGGCAGAGAGAGAGGAGAAGGAGAATCCTAAGCAGGCTCCACACGGTCATCGCGCAGATCATGACTTGAGCTGAAATCAAGAGTCTGACATTTAACCCACTGAACAATCTTTAAAAGCAGAGTGTTTTCCCTGACTGGTATCAGAAGAAGTATGAGAGATTCCAAGCATGAGAAAGATTTGATGGGCTGACTTGAGGGGGCCATGGGATGAGAAATGTGGATGGTTTCCAGAATATGAGCACAGCCCCAGGTGATAGCCAGCAGGAAAATGGGGGCTTCAGTTCTAAAAAGGCAAGGAATTGAATTCCACTGGTAACAGGAATGAACTTGAAAGAAGACTCAGTTTCAGATAAGAACATAGCCAGCTGATACCTTAATGTAGCCTGCACAGAGAGCGCATGCATAGAGTGCCACATTTCTGCACTACAGAGCTATGAGATAATGAATGAGTGTTGTGTCAGGCTGCTAAATATGAGCTGTTTTTTGTTTGTTTGTAATAGAAAACTATGCAATATCCAAGGGTGGAAATAGTTTGAACTGCAGATTTATAGTCAAACATGGGCTCATCGTGATTATCATTTGTTACATGCTAAGTGACGTTGGGTTTAATTGCAGATGTTTATTTCCTCACCTATAAAGAGATAGAATAATACCCACCTGATTCTAAGACTGTGGCCACAATTAAATGAGATATAGCTTACTCAATGCCTAGCACACAAAACATTGTTTCACACCTCCTGGGAAGACTGACCATTCTATTCAGAAGAGATAGAAATAGCCCATGATAGGGGCACCTGGGTGGCTCAGTCTGACTCTCATTTTGGCTCAAGTCATGATCTTGAGGTTTGTGGGATCTAGCCCCACAGCAGGCTCTGCACTGACAGATTGGGATTCTCTCTCTCTCTCTCTCTCTCTGGTTGGGATTCTCTCTCTCTCTCTCTCTCTCTCTCTCTCTCTCTCTCTCTCCCCTCTCCCCTGCTTATACTCTCTTTGTCTCTCTCTCAAAAATTAAAAAAAAAATTAAAAAGATGATTTGCAAGATTAGAACCACAGATATCTCTGGAAGAGGAATAGGGTGGAACTCTGGAGAGAAACATTTGGGTAAAAATTAGGGAAGCATATTGTCTGTTTGGAACCAGACTAGAACCCAAGAATTCTAGGATCACTGCTAACACTAAGATCATTGCTAAAGCCAAGAGTCATAGAGTACCATACATCCTGGTCTAGATGTGACTGAGAAATTTGTGGACTGACAGGAAAAATGCTATGCATTTATTTATTTACTTATTTATACATTCCCCAAATATTAATTGAGCACTTGTGTGCATAGTTATTGTCCACGATACTGGATTGCAGCAGTGAATGAAATGGATGAGAATTTCTGCCCTCCTGATATTACATTTTCACAGGAAGAGGCAACCAATAGACAAGAGAGTTTGTCAGAGAGTGACAAGTGATAAGGAGAAAAATAAGCTCAAAAAGAGGGATAAGAAATGTAAGAAAATAGGCGCCCAATAACCAGAGCCAGAGGTTTAAATAAGGTGGTTAATAAATGTCTCAGAAAGTAAGGGCCTTACAGCAAAAACCCAGGGAGTGACCTAGATGAATTTCTGGGGGGTGAACTCTCTAAGAACAGGGTATCTGGTTTTAAAGCCTCTGTATTTTCTGGTTCCTGCTAAGCAAAACAGTAGCATCAAAACCACTTGCTTGCCTCATAGTGCCTGGACAACCTTGAGCAATCCATTGACGTAGGTATTTAAGCCACATGTTATTTGGTCCTCAGAGTTTAAATGGAGCCCAGTCTGGACTCGAGGGATCAAGTCTGATTACATCTTTAAAGCCCGTGTAGATCAGTATCTCCATTACCAACACCGAAGCACTTGTATGTGGCAGGCAGTGACATTAGTGCTGAGAACAACTCCTTAGTAAACAAACAGATAGGGTTTCCTATTCTTGAGGAGTTGACATCCCTTAAGGATTAGAGGAGAGAGACATTTAAAAACAAAAATCAACAACCTCATTACAAATTGTGATGATGGAAGGAAACACAAAAGTGCCCAAGATAGAGACTGGCAGGGCGAGGAATCGCTTTGTACACTGGTGGAGGAAGAGGACCCTGAGAAGATATCACTGAAGCTGGTGAAGCAGCGTGGGAGTGGTACTGGCAGTCTGTGCAAAGGGGTGGCTCCTTGAGGCACTTGGGAGAAGTATAGCGTTCTCACAACTTGCCTCAAGACCTGAAAATTTGATTTGCACACATCTAAAACAATCTCCAAGCAGCACTGTTCACGACAGCCGAAAGATAGAAACAACTCAAATGTCCATCATCCTTTTGTTGGAAAATGAACGTGGAATGGAATGTTACCTGGAACATTACTGTGCTGCAATGTGGGTGAATATTGAAAATACGATGCTCAGTAAAGATGAAGCCACCATGAAAGACCACATGTTGCATGGTTCCACTTATATAAGATGTTCAGAACAGGCAAATCTGTATAGGGGGACAGAAAGGAAATTTGTGGCTACAAGGGGCTAGGGGAGGCAGGAAGTGAGTACTAATAGACACAAGCTTTCCACTTGGGATAAAGAAGTTCTGGAACTAGGTGGCGGTGATGGATGCACAAGATTGTGAATGTACCTAAGGCCACTGAACTGTCTACCTTAAAATGGTTAAAATGTAAATTTTATATTATGTATACTTTGCCACAATCAAAGTATAGATGGTCTCAAAGGCAGATGTGTCTGAAACATCTGTTTAACTCTCTGGTTTACCTGGATTTTTTTTTTTTTCTTTACTTCAAGTCTTTGAAATTACAAAAATGGCATGATCCCCACTCCCTGCCTTCTCTCATGAAAAACATGTGTACAGGGTAAAATTGTACCACACTAGAGTTGTACCATAAACAGGGAAAGCCAGAGGAGAGAGAACATTTAGCAGCTGCTTATGCTTCATGTCTTTTGTGGGCACTCAGAAGTCTCTCCTGGGTCTCACTGGTTCGGTTCTTATTGGACTGATTTATTTTTCCAGAATGTGTGCTTCTAATTCTTAATTTTAAGGTCAACATCTTTCCTGACTGGCACCAGAAATGTTTAACAAGGATGACTAAACTGTTCCTCATTTCCTACTTTCATTTTCCAGCGTGTGTCAGAAAGCATGCCGGCAGGAGATCAAACACCCAGGTTGAGTGCTTTGAAGTTGACTTCATGATAGATGTTGTAGAGGCAAAGACCCAACACCTTCTTCCAAGAAGCTAGAACAGGAGCAGTTAAGGATAATAACCCTTTAGAGACTGGAAAGTGATGTCTCATTGATACACATGTTCCAGGGTACCAGCTCTACCTTTTAATGGATCAGCATGGAGCTGTAGAGAAAGCAGAGGCTTTGGAGTCAGTTAAAGGTTTTCAAATCCCAGTTTATCCACCTGGCTAGCTGTTGGAAAATTGGGCAACAACTAAATTTCACTGAACTACGATTCCTTCATCTGTAAAATGGGAAGGTGGTTAAAAGAAGTGAAAAGTATATACCAAAATCAACCAGCACAGCATAATAGCTCATAGAAAATACTCAATGAAAGGAAATTAATACGGACCATAGCAATAATCAGAATCTGTTCTTCAAGGAAGAAAGCGAGCAGATGTTTGAAGTGGCAATTCACCAGTATGGAGCAGACAAGGACCACCTCTCGGCAAATCATTTTTGATTGCCTTAATAGATAAAGGTCTGTTCATATGGTGTATGTCTTTCTGTGTATGTTTTGGCAAATCGTGTCCTTCAAGTTATTGGCACATTTCATGGAGGTTATCAAAGTTGTGGACATAGAATTGTTCATAGTATCACTTCAATATCCTCTCAGTGTCCATGAGATTGTAGTAATTAATGTCCTTCTTTCAAGATGGACTGTTCATTTATGGATTAGAGAATATAAAGGTAGAAGGAATATTTGGGGGGGGATCAAACCCCCAGTTTTTTAAAGTTTGCTTATACATTTTGAAAAAGAGAGTGTGTGAGCAGGGGGAGGGACAGAGAGAGGAAGTGAATTCCAGCAGGCCCTGAACTGTCAGTACAGAGCCTGATGTGAAGCTCAAACCCAAGAACCCAGATGCTTAACCAACTGAGCCACCCAGGTGTCCCAAACCCCCAGGTTTGGACAGATTAAATCTGAGATAACAATAAAACAACCAAATGGAGAAATTGAGAAGGAATTGGATAAACAAGATGCAGTTTAGTGTGTCCTATAAGCTCATTGTATAAAGGAAGAGGGAGAGAGGAACTGTATTAAATGTTGCTAGTAGAGCAAATTAAGATGTGGATAAGATTCAATCTTTCAATTTATCATTTAATCTTTCAAAATAGCGATCTGGAATTATAGATGTTTTGACAAGAACAGGTGTAATGGAGCTATGACTCAAAATTTGGATTGGACTGGACTCAAGACAAAGTGAGAGGAGATGAATCAGAGAGTGAGGAAAGCGGACTCTTTAGAGGAGTGTGTTATGCTGTCCTCTGAGAAGCACACTCCAAGATGGAATTATATGTGCAAGGATTCATTTAGTGAACATAGCTGTGTTGGAGAAAATGGAGAGGGAGCTAAAAGAGCTGGTAGAGTCCCCTGAGTGTGATGCAAGCCTGATCTTGCAAGAAAGAGAAAGAGGTCAAACGTCGGGGGGACACATCAGATGTTGTGCATCTTAAAGACATTTCTACAGGTTGTCAGAGTCCTTGAGCCAAGGTCTGCCATCAGAGGATTCCCATTTCAGTGGACTAAGTGTACCTGCTTCAGGGTCATGCTGCACTTAGTCATTGACTAGAGGTAGCTGTGGGACACATGGCCTTTGTGCAAATGTAGAGGTGGATTTCAGAGCATGGCCACTGGGCTTTTAGTTACACTCCCTGTAGTTGGAGGTTGCCAGAGGCATTTTAATGGCTGCCATAAGGATTTTTTTTCTGTAAAAAAGCAGAAGGAAATAGTGTGGTACATGAATGAAAACATGTTCTCTTTATAAATGGAAAATTTGCATGTCTATGTGATTATGAAAATTGATGATATAGGAAATAAAGTGGAGTTGCTGGAGCTATGTTCTTGAGGAGGTGTCAGGAAATGGGATGTGGTATAAGAGTGGAAGGGTTGAGGTCTGTACAGGGGTATGTGAAGAGTTTGGGCATTAAAACAGGGTCAGGAAGAAACAGGTAAATTTATTTTGTGTCAAAGTTCTCTTCTGATTACTTCTTTCTTCTGAGGGAAATAGTAAGCAAGGTCTTAAGCTGAGAGCAAGAATGGGAGTAGGTGCAGCAGTTTGAGGAGAGAGAATATAGCTGGAATAGTCATGTAACAGAGTAGGAGAGTGAGTGAAATTAGCATAATTATCAAGCAACCTTAAAGTTGAAGTTCTGTGTGAGTTTAACTATTCTGAATTTCAAATGAGAGCAATCAGTAGGGTTTTGGTTTTTTTTCTCTAACCAGTTCTGCTGTGAGAACATTGGACAGTAAGTAGAGAATTGTATCTCAGTGAGGTTAGTAACAGATGATGATGATACTTACCATAGTGAGCATTTAGTAATGTATAGAATCGTTGAATCGATATGTTGTACACCTGAAACTAATACAACACTGGATGTCAGTAATACTTGAATATTTAAAAAAGTAAATTTAAAAATTTTCAGCGGTATATTGTTTTAAAGTATCTTTTTGCAAGTAACTTTCCATTGCATTAGTTATATTGTGGTCAGAGAATATGGTCTGTATGGTGACACATCCTTGAAATTGGTTGAGACTTCAGGGTATAGGACATAATTTTTCATAAAGGGTCTAAGGGTGCTTAAACAGGATATGTGTTCTCCAACACTGATGCAAGACTGTTTACATATATGTTCATTAGACCAAACTTGTTAGTTGTGTTGTTCAAATTTTCCATATCTTTAGTGATTGTTGTGCTTAATTTTAGACAGATAATTATTTTAAATATTCTAATGAGTCTTCAGTTTATCCATTTTTACCTCAAGTTTCACTTCCTTTTTGCCTTATGTATTTTTGAGGTCACCTTTTGAAGTGCATACAGATTTAAAATCATTAAAATTCTAGGAGAATGAAAACTTTCACTATTACATGATAATCTTTTCCCTTTTGAAAAGTGCTTTTCGCTTTCACATCAATTTTATTTAATTTTGGCATGGCTGACATAAATTTCTTTTAGATAGCATATGTCTGAGAAGTCACATTTCTTCCATTTCATTTTAATATTTTGGTGTCTTGATGGCTTTACATATATTACTTACAAATAACAAGTGTTAGTATCAAAAAAAGTCCAAACTAAAGAATTTTATTTAGAATTTTAATCTAGTCATATTTGTTGTAATTATTGTTGCATTTGGATTTATTTTTAGCACCTTTTTTGGTGCTTTTTATTAATTTTACTCCTTCTGTATCTTTGCCTTTCTTCCTTATCTTCTTTAGGATGAAATTTTTAAAAATCTCATACCATTTTTCTCCTTTTACTGATTTTAAAGTGATATACTATTTCTTTTATTTTTTTCTGGTCAACCTTAAAATTTAAGTATTTACACTTAAAGTCTAAATTATGATTAACATCTTTCCCCTTCCTTTGAATAATATAAACATCTTAAAATACTCTAATTCTAATGGTTTACCAACTGGCTTATATGGTGTCTTTTACAACATTTTAGCTTCAAATAGTTTTATTTTAAACCTACAAGTTGAAAATTATTATTTACTTTTTTATAGAGTCAATGTTTGTTTCTATTTTCACATGTTAACCTTATTATTTGTTCAATATTCCTTCTTGTTTCTCCAGCTTTTCTTGTGGGGCTGGTAATATTTTCCTGGAATACATCTTTTGTAGTTCTCTTTATTGAAGGTTTATTGGTGGTAAACTTTCTCAGTTTTGTTTACCTAAAAACCTATTTTTTCCCCTGTAATTTTGAAAAATACTTTCACTGTATATACAACTCTAAGATTCCAGCTATTTTCTAATAGCATTCTATGTATATATTTTCTTTCTCTCTCTTTAAGTTGCTATTATGGTTTTTGAGAAGTTAATTATTAGTCTAATTATTGTTCCCTTGTTGGTGAGTTAACTCTTCTCTTTATTTGTTCTTAAAATTGGTCTTTTCTTTGATATTGTTTTGTATTGATCTGATATGGCCAAGTGTAGATTTGTTTTATTTATCTAGCTTGGGATTCATTAGACTGTTGTCATCAAGGTTGAAAAATTCTTAGTGATTGTTTCTTCAAATATCCCTTCTTCTCCACTAAAAAAAATTTTTTTTTAATTTTAGGAAGAGAGAGAGAGTGGAGGAGAGAAGCAGAGTGAGAGAGGCTGAGAATTTTAAGCAGGCTCCACACTCAGCGCAGAGCCTGATGTGGGGCTCATTCCGTGATATTGGAATCATGACCTGCGCTGAAATCAATAGTCGGATGTTCAATGAAGTGAGGCACCCAGGTGTCCTCTCTTTTCTATTTTTTTAAACTCAACTTTCAACAGAACTATAATTAGATACATATTAGACCTCTCCATTTTTTTTGCTTAAGTCTCATGAACTCTTACATTGTCCCTATCTTAGTTTGTATTACATTGTGGGTCTTTCATTAGATGTTTTTTCAATTCATTCACTCTTTAGCCATCTTATCTGATACCTAATGTATTGTTTAAGTTGTTGACTTCAGTTATTATACATTCAACATTTAGAATTTCCTTTTGATTCTTTTTCAAGTCTCTGGGTTTGTTTTAATAATTGTGTGGCCTTTATGTGAAATTCCTCTTTTATTTCTTCAAACATATTGAACATATACTTATGTATATGGTCTTTAGGAGTTTATTTTTGCTGTGGACATTTTCTGCTGTCACTCATGGAGGTTTTGCTCTGTGCTACATTTGTATGCTTTGTGCTACATATGCTTTGCGCATTTTTACTGTGAAATTATATTTGAAATTATTTTACTATGAAATTTATTATGGGGCTTCCGTTGGACCTAGATTAAGGGTATATTTTTCAAGAATGAATTGTGTTTGCTTATTTTAAGTGCTGGAAAGTGCTCTTGACCCAGAAGACCTTTAAATTAAGGGCACCAGGGTGGCTCAGTCAGTTAAGCATCCAGCTTCAGCTCAGGTCATGGTCTTGTGGTTCATGAGTCCAAGCCCTGTATTGGGCTCTGTGCTGACAGCTCAGAGCCTGGAGCCTACTTCGGATTCTGTGTCTCCCTCTCTCTGCCCCTCCCCTCATGCTCATACTCTGTCTCTGTCTCTGTCTCTGTCTCTGTCTCTCTCTCTCTCTCAAAAATAGATATTAATAATATTTGTTAAAAAAGAAGACCTTTAAATTAAATGTTTAGGTTGTGGTTTTAGGAAAGATGATACTGTTGATACAGGCATCAATTCACAGGGGAAATACTTTTTCTCCTTTCATTCCTATCCAATGTTAAAAGAGTAAACTTTCCATGTAGGGCATTTTTCCTTTCCCCCCCTTTTTTTAGTTTACACTTTTGTGAATGATTTGGGAATCTCAGCTCTTTGAGGTGTCTCCATTTCTATTTTCTACCTTGTACTGGCCTTAGATCTCCTAATCTCATTCTGGACAATGAGAAGTTTGCAATACATATTTGAATCTATAAATATACAAAGGGCAGTTACCATTTAAAGTGTTTGCTTACCTGTCTGAGTCCATGCTCTTATTTTATATTTCATAATTAAGAATTTTACTTATGGTCTTGTAAGCTGAGTTCTGCATTCAAAAATGCCCTCCTCTCTTGTATTTTATCATTATTTCTAGGTATTTTACAGACAGAGAGTAGACAGGATTTTCAGTGGACCATATTTACAGAAAAAAAATCTAGAATTTTTTTCCTTGAATCTACTTTTAAAGCCATGTGTTTCCCTAGAAAATAGTCACTTTCATCCAGAACCTAAAAACTTTTTACAATAGATTGCACAAATATCATTTGCATTAATTTCCCCTGTAACTTCAAGACCTTTGTCTCCAGTTCATCCCTTATTTCATATGTTTTGTTTTCTCCCACTTATTTTTCTTCAAAATAATAATGGTTGATTTATTTCATTTATTTCTTCAAAGGAACTCTTCTGGGATTTAGTCAGCAATTAGATTGTTTAATCTATTTTCTAAGTCTTAATTAAATATGTAATTAATATATTCTAATTTACTTAGATTCTGTGAATTTTTCTTATAGTCCATTTTTGCCAAAGTTACATGCATTACGATATTAGTGTTTTAATTTTGTAATTTTCCAGATATTTCTAGGTATTTTCTAGATATCCTTCCTTTTGACATCCAAATTAAAGAGACCGTGAATTTTTTTATGTCTGCTTTATTAGCTTTTAGTATTATCACATTTTTGCCAGAAAGTATAGTGTATGATAGTCTTATTTTCTGAGTTTTATGGAGGTTTTAAAATTTTTCTAATATGTGATCATTACTAAAGCTATTCCATGGGTCCATAAAAAGAATGTGTATTTTATATTTACAGATGATAAGATTTGATTCAGCTCTATTTTTATTTATTTACGTATTTATTTCTCTAGCTTGCTTATATCTACCTATTATTTGAAAGTACTTTTGTATTATTTGAGTGCTCTGTGGCCAGAAATTCTGAGCTATTTAGCCTCCATTTTCATGAGTTTTGCTCTATATACTTTGGTTCAACTTATTTGAGTACTTTAAAAGTCACTAGTTATTGTCTCATATGATATTGTGTTTTTAGTAAACCTCCTTATCTAGGAGGCTTAATCAATTTTACCTTGATTCCAAGTCTTTCTGATAATAATAATAATGTATTCTTATTTTTTATTGGTCAAGCTTTTCATCTGCCCTTCCTTTTCATCAGTTTTTTTGAAGATGTTTTGTTTTAGACATATCACTTTTTATTTTGATTTAATATAAACATTTAAACTAAAATTTATTTATTCTATTGTAATTACCAAATATTGCTTTAACAAAATTCTTACAGTTTTACATCTGTCTTTTCCATTTACATCTGGTATTTTTAAAAGAATATGTCCTTTCTCCTTCCATTAAAAATTTCATCTTGACGTGCCTGGGTGGCTCAGTCAGTTGAGCATCTCACTCTTGGTTTCTGTTCAGGTCATGATCTCATGGTTTTGTGAGTTTGGGCCCTGTGTTGGGCTCTGTGCTGACAGCATGGAGCCTGCTTGGGTTTCTCTCTCTCCCTCTCTTCCTGCCCCTCCCCGACTCACACTGTCTCTGTCTCTTTCAAAATAAATAAATAAACTTAAAAAAATTAAAAATTTTTACCTTTATTCATAGGTAGAGAATTTTGTCATTGTTCTTCTCATTTAGAAATTTGAAAGGTATACAGTCGGCTTTTAGCTCCATTCAGAATTATATTTATAACTTTAAGTAACTGACATTTATATTTCATAATATGTGCTATATTATGAAATCCTATCTATTCTAACGTAATTCTATTAACTCGCTGGTGAAAAATGAAGACATATCACATGGTTTTACCTTCATCAATTAATGCTCTTTTGCTCTATTTTTTGTTTCTATTTGTATGATCTGGACATTTTATGCCTTTCTATTATACTTAATCTATTGTTATTTTCACATTTATGTATTTTTGATTTCCAAGAGATGGTTTTCTAACTATCATTATTTAGGCTCAATTCTCGGCTGCATGGGTTAGTGTTCATTGTGTCTTTTCATATTAAACTTCCCCACTTTTGACCACTGAATTTTGATATCTTTCTCCTTTGCATGAGGTATATCTCTATTTATTTACTTATTTATTTTAAAAAAAATTTTAATGTTTATTTATTTTTGAGAGAACGAGACAGAGTATGGGCAGGAGAGGGGCAGAGAGAGAGGGAGACACAGCATCTGAATCAGGCTCCAGGCTCTGAGCTGTCAGCACAGAGCCCAACATAGGGCTCGAACCCATGAGCGGGGAGATTATGACCTGAGTCAGACGCTTAACTGACTGAGCCACCCAGGTGCCCCATGAGGTGTATCTTTAAATAGGCTTTTAAGGAAAGGTATTTAAATAATAGATCTCCACAAACTTTACTAATTAGAATATTAAATTTCTGTTCATTGTTCTAAAAAGAAACCCCACAAAATAATAGTGGCTTAGAAGTTTATTTCTTTTTTCTGGAACTCATAAAAGGCACATAAAACAGCATGCTGAGATAAACTAAAGTAAGTATTGCCTGAAGCTGTGCTTTGCACACATTATCTCATTTAATCTTTGCAAGAGCCCTAGAGGTGGAATTGAGCGATCTCTAGATCTCTATTCTGAAGACAGAAAACTCAAAGGGCAAAAGTATGTGGCCCGATGCTAGTAGGTGGCAGACGTGGGGGGTGTGGTACCTGCCTCTCTTCACTTCAGTATACTGCCTCCACCTCCGAGGAAGTAAGTGGCATAATAGAAGTAAGGATAAAGTGTATAGAGACAGAGCTGAGTAGTCAATGAATTCTTCCTGGGAACAGTCTTTCAGGGAAGCATCGGACAGCAGTGATATTTGAGAACAACTTTGAATAATTAATGCACATTTTTAGGTGAGCAGGAAATGAATAATTAATGCGTGTTTTAGGTGAGCACGTTTTTAGGTGAGCCTTAGCACTCTAGGCTAAGAAGAAGGCATGAGCAAAAGGTAGGTAAGCTTTGGTTCCTTAAAGAAATGAATCAAAACTTTCTATTCATTTGTAAACATAAAATAGGTGCTTAATAAAGTCACATTGGCTTAATTTATTTAGTCATTCTCTTGGTCCTATGCAGCAGACAGCTGGCCTCTCTAATATTGTCCTCCCCTTTCTCTGTAGTAAGAGAACCTGGGTGTTATTAGAGGCAGCAAGCACCCAGACAGAACACTGTGGTTCCCAGCCTCCTTTGCAGCTTGAGGACACAAACAGAAATTGTTAGGAGGACTGCTGGAAAGTTCCATCAGAAACAGATAGACAGCTCAATCTGTCCCTTTTTACTCTTTGCTCATATGTTCTGACCTTCTTAGAATCATGTATTCACAGTCCTGGGAGCAGTGGCTGAGACCATAGGTCAACCTTGAAGATGGAAACCACATGATAGTGACAATAAAACTGGACAGCAGAAGGACCCTGGGTCCCTGATGACAGTGTGAGTTTACTGTACCAATCCTGTGTCTACTTTAAGATATATTTTATGCAAAACATCAATTTCCATCTTGTTTTGGACACTGTTATTTCTATCCTCTGCTATAGTGGCCAAATGCAATTCCTAAGTGAGTATCCCAAATTCAGTATCAATTCCAGGAGTGTAGGTGACTGGGACACTTATGAATACTTACAGCTAGAAATTACTCCTTAGAAAATGTGCAGAAATACTGAGAAAATTTCCCAGCTGGACCCCATTCCCAAGGTGGATCTCAAAGACAGTTTTACATCAACTGTATAACCTGGAAGAATTCCAGAAGCCTTTCAGGAAGAGAAAGTGGCTGCTGTTGCTGCTGATACTGCTATAGTTGAGTGGAAACTGAAAGGCCGGAATGATGACCTTTCAAGAAGAACAAATGTTATTAAATAATGGATTTTGTCCCACCTCCTACAACAGTCAAGAGCAAAAGGATGAAAAGGGAATCCTATTCTTCTATTAATAACTCTGAGAGTCAGCCTCATGCTGACAAAGCAGAAAGCAACTGTAAAATTAGCAATTTTGCCTGCAAATTAGCCCCTTGCAAAGCCATAAAAAGAGAAAAGGAATTAAGAAAAATTCTATTAATGGAGTCAAGGATGGAAAAACCAAGAGTGACAGAGCATAAATACCCAGAAAACTGATACTTATTTTAAGGACGATATTATCCAGGTTTTAAATAGCGGCTTATAGCTCTGTATGAAGAAAGTGTTAATTTATAACCCTTGGATCAGTGGCCTTTCTTAATGGCTCCTTGGAGCAAATCTATCAGAACTTGAAGAGCCTAAGGCTTACGTTGATGTTAATGAAAACTACCCCATCCACCCCTACTGAGATATTACTATTCCACTTTAGAAAGAAAGACAATGCAGTACATGGGAAGGCATTAAATTTCAGGAGGCAGACAAAGTTAGGTTTGAACCTGGCTATGTCCCTTCCATAGAAGTCTTTAAACCATCCTGGACTGCTGTTTTGTCTTCTGTCAAAGCAGAGGGTGATTATGCACCATTGTGTTAATAGCATTAAATTAAGTAACATGCGAAGAATTTGGTCCCTACTAGATTGTTAGCAAATGTTAATCCCTTCCTTATCAGAGGGTCAGAAACATCAAACCTGGCAAACCCGTGCAAAGCACTTAAGTTTAGCTCTGGGAAACTCACCCCATAAGAAGTCAGTCCCTCCAGGGGAGCTGAACACATTTTCATAATTTATGACTGGTCTCAGGCAACAGGCCCCCATTTGCAATTTTATGAAAATGATAAATCAATATTCAATACTGGGGGATAATCGGGAGAAAGGAAAAGAGACTTCTTTAACAATAAAAAGGCAGGGGGCTTCATTTCCAACAAGAAACGTACCCAGGGGGAGAAATTTGAAATTGGTGCAGTTTGCTTCATTATAATGTTGGCAGTTTCCACAGCCGTTGTCCTCTAATGTCATCCAAGAGGAGGTGAAGAGTTTGGGGCTCTGTTGGAGTGCCTGGGTGAGTCTCCTCTTGCTTTCTTGGTTCAAGAGGGTTATTTTATATCTGAAACACACATTTTCCCTCTAGGGCTAAAAAATGGCAAAAAACAGACAAAGCAATTAAATCCACAATGCCCACGGAAGGTGAATATTGTTTGAAAGTGGATATATCATTGAAAAAGATCTTAGCAGCACTTAAAAAATCTTTTCCTAATTGATGGCCAGAGCTCATCAGATGGGGCAAATTTGTTAAAATTTTTTTAATGTTTATTTATTTTTGACAGAGAGAGAGAGAGAGAGAGACAGAGCATGAACATGGGAGGGGCAGAGAGAGAGGGAGACACAGAATCTGAAGCAGGCTCCAGGCTCTGAGCTGTCAGCACAGAGCCCGACGCAGGGCTCAAACTCACGAACCGCGAGATTATGACCTGAGCCAAGGTAGGACGCTCAACTGCCTAAGCCACCCAGGCTCCCCAAGACGGAGCAAATTTGTAAAACTCTGACTGAACTAGTGACACGAGTCAGAACCACCTCCAAACATTGTAGTAGAAACCCAGAATGCATCCCCTCCAAGGTCTTCACATCTTACTGAAGGTCAGAAGATCTGGTTTAGGGGCGCCTGGGTGGCGCAGTCGGTTAAGCGTCCGACTTCAGCCAGGTCACGATCTCGCGGTCCGTGAGTTCGGGCCCCGCGTCGGGCTCTGGGCTGATGGCTCAGAGCCTGGAGCCTGTTTCCGATTCTGTGTCTCCCTTTCTCTGTGCCCCTCCCCCGTTCATGCTCTGTCTCTCTCTGTCCCAAAAATAAATAAAAAACGTTGAAAAAAAAATTTTTTAAAAAAAGAAGATCTGGTTTAGGTGGGAATCTTAGAACTAACTTAAATTTCTCAACAACATCACCACCGAATGGTCTTCCTGTGTTTGAGCACCTCCAGCAATAGTGAAGAGCATTCTTCATAGAGGAGTTTAATTTAGAACAACACAAATGAGTTGAAATGCTCTAATTTGCTGGGCAATTGTTTGTGTAGAGGATATACATTAGTTTCCTATGGCTTCCATAACAGAGTGCCACAAATTAGATGACTTAAAACAATAAACACTTATTGTGTTACAGTTTTGAAGGCACAAAATTTAAAATCCCGTGTTTGTAGGGCCATATTCCCTCTGAAACCTGTAGGGGAGAATGCTTCCTTGCTCCTAGCTTCTTGTTTCTGCATTGATACAACCCTCTGCAAGATTTTTTTACATGTGTAATATCCTCTACATATATTTGTGTTGAATTAATCTGTGGCATAATTTCTAACTCTAAGTGAAACAACTTCCTGGGCAGCCCAGGAAACAACAGTGTTGTTCTCTCTACAACAGTGGAGAGAAACTTTGAGAGGAAGTATGGAAAACTCCAGCATCTGGAAGAGCAGAACAAGAGGCTGCAGAAGAACATGAAGAAGAAAGAGATACCTTCGGACTTATTCTCCATCCCTCTTTGTGAGCAAGACCAGGGCTTTCTGAACTTGGTGACAGCACTGGACATGGCCACAAATGGATAGATGCCCTCAACCAGAAAAAGGTGAGCCAGATCCAGAAGACTGTGGTTGAGCCCTTTAAAAAGTTTGGTAGTGTCTTCCTTAACCTTACATGTTGGTGAAATGGCAGAGCAGTCCTGGTAAGATTGTAGGAGATTGTAGGCCAGGGTGGAAAAATACAAGGAAAAGGATGAGTTGGGGCCACTGCCGGTGAAACTCCACCAGGCTTAAGCAAAGCTTTGGCCTGTATGGGATGATTCTAAAGCCAAGAACAAGCAGCTCCTGTATAAGATAGCAGTTCTACAATAGTTCACTACATTAATTCTAGCTCAGCTTTGAGTCCTTGATTTAAGTACAGGTGGTATAATAGCCTGAAATGCATAAGATCTTTGGAGACTTGACCCAACAGCTTGGCCAGCCTGGATACCTGGATGAGCAGCGGGAGTGGGAGAATGAGGCCAGACTGAGTAAACTCAGAGCCTTCCTCTATTGTGGCTGGTAACTGAATCCCTGTCACCTTTGGAAGACTCCTGGGACACTAGTCAATTTTTCCACTCTTTTCAAGCTTTGGTGAAGGCATCGGCTCAGCAAAAAGCCCTCCCATGGGAGAAGGCTAAGGATAGAGGCAGCTCCCACTAGGGATAGAGGCAGCTCCCACTCTACCTCAGCAGCCTTTTCCAGTGAGCCTGACGCCAGAAGCCTCAAGCAGATAGTGCTGTCCCCACCCAGTAGCAAGAATCTGCAGACCCAGGTAAGCAGTATAGGAAGAGCCCCAGAGGCTTTCTTATTTCCAAAGAACTTCCCAAAGTGCATCCTGGCCTAGGGCCAAAAGCAAGCTTCCAGGCTTCAAAGGGCATGAGCTTTGCCAACTCATTTGAAGTCTTAGCCTTGCTTACATGGTTAAGATTACATCCACCTCCAAAAGACCCATCCTGGGGAGTTCACTGACCCTCATTTCCTTTCCACATCAAAGACTCTTTTTCTTTTTTTTTTTGCCCCTGGAAGAAGCCCTGCCCTCCCAGAACGTGTGAATCTGGGAAGTTGGCCTGCCCTGGCGATGGTCCTCCAGCCTGGACAGTCTCCTCACTCCAGCCTCCCAACATAACAAAGGCTAGTTTAGCCCACTTGTATCCATTAGGTCAAGGGTAGGGAAAAACCCCAAGTTGTCGTTTCCCCAGGTAACCAGGACTCAACTCAGGTCAATATCCTACCACTTAAAATATCACAGAACTATTCATAGGCCTCAAAGCCAGAACAGTGGATTTTGTGCTGGCAGTTAGGCCTGGTCAGAAAGAGAACAATACCACGAAGCTGCTTTTCAGGGGAAAGTCTCCAGAAGCAGGTAGAGGTGGTCTCCTGGGACAATTTCTAGATACCTTGCAGCTGCCAGGAGAGTGTGTGCAATGGAATGGTACATTTGGGTTGCTTAATAGTAGCTAGCACCCTGTAACCATGGTCTCTTGAAATCAGAGTTTCAAAGGATGCAGTCAGTGGCCACATATGTGGACCCATTACAAGATTATGACTCCCTTAATTCTGTGTTGTAAGAAACCAGACACCTATGCATTAGCTGAAAGTGATTCCTCCAGCTTTATACTCTTCCCCCACTGACGGCCAGAGTCTTCCCAAGGCCCTGTATCACTATCCAAGGACTCATAAACACTAGTGCCAGGTAACAAGCTCTCCATATGGTTTGTCTTTTCAGAGAAATCTTAGGAGATTAGCAGCTTGGAAGGCCGTGATAGCCGTGGAGTTGATGTCTGTTTCTATGTTCCTTTCCTTCATTTTATTGTCCGTGCAGATCATATATTCTCTTGGACACCAGCAGGAATCCTACAAGCCTTTCAAAATAATATATTTCCTCTTGTTCTTTGGGATAACCTACTTGAAACTCTTCTATGTATTTTATCCTGAATTTGTTGAGGTTTAGTATGTAAGTTACACTTGATTTATTTGTCTACATATGGTTGTCAACTGAAGTACATCCAGTATTGAAAAGGATGACTTCTTACTGGCAATGCTGTCAATGAGGATCTGTTTTCAGAATTCAAGCAGCAGATAACCTTGCAGAGCAGTGGTTCTCAACCAGTGGCACATATTGCCATCCCTGACCCAGGGGGCAGTGGCAATATCTGGAGGTACTTGTGGTTGTCAGAACTAGTATGGGTGTGGGGTGCTATTGAATAGAGGCAAAGGATGCTGCTAAACCCTGACAATCACAGGACACTCTCACACAAGACAGAACTACCTGGTCCAAATATCAATAGTATGAAGACTGAGAAACCATGACTTAGAGGAATAGTTTCCTCCTACAGCTGTTAGGCATTACTTTGGAAACTGTGTGACCTGTATTCCAGATCACATCAACTGCTTATTACTTAACATTAACATGGTCACACAGCTTAATGATTTTGGACTTTGGCTTGTTTGTATATAAAATGAGGAAAGGGGCTTTGGGGAAAGAAATTAGACCATGTTGAGCCGCTAATTGTATTTTATGGTCAAAAGAAAAAAGTGTTGGATATTCAAAGATCTTTACTGATGAAGTATTTATAATAGTGAATATTTTAAAACAGTTAAGTAGATGGCAGTTCATCTATTTCATAGAACACTATGAGGATCTTACAAAAAAGCTTTTCATAACATGGCAAATGCCTTTATGATAATGTTAAGAAAAAGTAATGGAATTCAGATTCGTATGTAATGTAGATCGGATGGAAATTTGTTACTTTGTTTCCTGAACTGCCCTTCCATATTTCTTATTGTCACACTCATCACAGTGACTAAGACTCACTTATTTATGTGAGTGTCTTTATGACTAGACTGTGTACTCCCTGTGGATGACAGGGAGAGAACTTAGTCACTTCTCTATCCCCAATGTCTCGCATGTAACTAAATGTATGTATGGTCTCTCATGAAACGTTTAAGTGCTCCATGCTTTGGTTTCCTCATCTGGAAAATGCAGGCAAAACTGTGCATACCTCAGAGTTGTTGAAAGGAATAAACAGGCAATGGGTGTATATATCATAACACATTGTATCTGACACATAATAACCACTCAGTAAAAATCAGTTATTGTTATTACTTGCATCCCAGCTCTGCCAGTAACAAGATGTGTAACCTTTGGAAAATAAATTCAGGTTGGGTCTGGTCTTCTCTTTTTCCTTCTCTCTTTTTTCCTTTGTAAACGAAGATTTGTACTAGACTCTCTTGATTCCCCTTCCCATAGTCTAGATTCTTGTATCTTTTGTTGCTACAGATTAAAGGCTTGTTTGAAGTCTAATCCTGTGCAGACTCTAAGAGGCTAAGCTAGTGCCACCACACATGGTCAGATGAGACTTGGAGAATGGGGACAGTCATCAAGAGGGAGTGTGGTGGGGGGTGGGCCGGAGACAGTGTGGTATAGGGGAAAGAGCACTGGATAAGGTGTCTGAGAACTGGGACCTTACTTGGCCCTTGTGAGGCTGTTACTTATCACTTCTCCACGGCAGCTTCCAACTTCCTCACCAGTAATAGTGGAAGAAAAAAGCTAGCAGGCTTCAGGGACTCTTTCAAATCTTACCTTGTGTGATTATGACCTTCTTGTATGCTGCCAGGCATACCATTCTGAATTTGTTCTTCTGTGCAATGGTTTGCCCCAACTACCATGTGGCCACCCTCCTCCCTCAACATTTCTAGGAGTCTAGGTTTTGAAGACAACTTGTGATGTCTTCCCTTTTAGATGCTAGCTTGTTAACCATCCCCCCTTTTTTGTTTCTGGCCAGAAATCCCAGAATAATGCAAGATTTTTGTCTGAATATCTTGGGGTCTTTTCTATTTCACGATGACCATAATGAGGCTCATGGGATTAACTGTAGGTTAAGGGGAAATAAAAAACCAAAACGACAACTATCTTTTACTGAGAAGCCAAAGGCAGTGGGAAAATCCTTCACAGGAACAGGAGAGGTTGGGGAAATAACAGATGGGAAACAATCGGAAAACAGAATAGTAACAACAAATAAATCATTAAATCTTCTGCTTACGTAGGCTTGCTCCAGAAAGAACAACAGATAAACAATGAAGACAAATTTAGACTCAGTATTTGAATCAAATTGGTAGCAAACAATAAAACTCACTACCTTTCAAGGTAGGAGTCTCCAGCCAGAGAGTGGGAAGTTTATTTATTTATTTATTTATTTATTTATTTTTAATTTTTTTTTCAACATTTTTTATTTATTTTTGGGACAGAGAGAGACAGAGCATGAGCGGGGGAGGGGCAGAGAGAGAGGGAGACACAGAATCGGAAACAGGCTCCAGGCTCCGAGCCATCAGCCCAGAGCCTGACGCGGGGCTCGAACTCACGGACCGCGAGATCGTGACCTGGCTGAAGTCGGACGCTTAACCGACTGCGCCACCCAGGCGCCCCGAGAGTGGGAAGTTTTAATACCGGAGAAGTTTCTTGCTTCTGATGACAGAGAAATGGAATAATCTCCAAATTCTTTTCAGCTCCGAACAGGTGGTTCTACCTGTGAACGAAGCCATGCTCAGAGAGGACCAGTACTGCAAGGCAGCCTTCGTATCAGGTGCCGGGCACCGTGGGAGAAGCCTTTATGTTTTCACAGTGACCCTAAGGAGAAGGCCTTAACGATTCCATTTTGCAGGTAAGAACATTGTGATTCCGACAAGGAAATCGTCTTTCCCAAGCTTATAAGAGGTACAGTAGGATTTGACTTTGTATCTGAAGACTCCTGAAGAAGCCAGAGCGCAGCTGGTTCTCCCTGTTTTGACTGCACTGGTTTGGGCTCCTGAACTACTCCATGGAAAATCCAATGAAAGAGCATGTTGTTAGCTGCTTTGCACATAGAAGGGGAGAGGAGGAGCAACAAATGAAATGACTCTACTCCTTGACATAGGAGGAAAGGGGGTGTCTGTGAGGAGGTCTTGCCTGGGAGCTCCTGCAATCAGTCAATTCATCCTCCTGGAAGCTCGAGGGCAGGCCCCTTGCCAGCTTGTCAGTGGAGAAACTGGCAAGAAGAGAACTCACTCAGAGGCTGTCAGACGCAAGAGCCTGCCCACAGGTTACACTGTGAAAGGGGGACCCTAGGAACAGGGGCAGGGGCCAAGCTGAGCAGTCAGCAGGTGGTGGGGTGGGGAGGAATGGGAATGGGGGGCCGAAATGAACCCTGTGTCTACTTTGTGCTTGGCACTGTGTTGTACTCTGTGCTTTTTAAGTATTTCCTCTTTTAATTCCTCTCTACAGACCTATTAAGTAAGTCTTATTTTCTTCATTTTTCCAAATGAAGACATGAAGACCGACACAGTTTAAGGAAACTGCTTTACATTATTCAGCAGGCCCTGGATATGAAGCCAGTTTTGTCTGATGCCAAGTTCTACATTTTCTACCAAATTATGGTTTTCCAAATTCTCTTAACTAGTGTTCCCTTTCGTGTTTCACCATATCTGCGTGCACTTGTACATTTTTCTGCAAATCAGTTCCTCTCCTTCCCAAATTTTACTTACATGAGTGCATTTTAAAAGGAAGATGTATGGTGCCATCATAAATGGAAAGCAATTTCACTTGCCACAAATAGATGGTAATAACAAAAGTAAATAAATGAAAATGCAATAGGGTTATTGAATTCTTGCTGTAGAGTCTTGTGTCTGGGAGGCTCTGTGTCCAAGGAATACTTTCCTCATGAAAGTGGAAGATTAGCTAAGTGTTAGAGCAGTGCCAAAGACATGGAGAACCAAAATGATGTTTTTCTCTTTGATGGAATCAAACAGATCGAAAGAATTGAAATTCTTGTTACGGAGGTGCCTGGGCGGCTCAGTTGGTTAGGTGTCCGAATTGGCTCAGGTCATGATCTCATGGTTCATGGATTTGGACCCTGCATCGGGCTCTCTGCTGTTAGTGTACAGCCTCTTTGGGATCCTCTCCAACCCCCTTCCCCCCACCACCTCTCCCCTGCTTGCACGCACTCTCTCTCAGAAAGAAGTGAACATTAAAAAAAAAGAGAGAGAAATTCTCTTTATGTGGTGCAAAGCTATGTATGCTTTCTCTAGCCCACCCCACACCATCTAGGACCGTCAGTGTCCCATGCCCATACTTTGGGAAACTCATCAGGATAGTGATGATATTATTAGTCTCTCTTCTGAAGTCAAGCAGGTGTGCACGTTGAATACCATCTCGGGTGAAACAACACAGATTACTAGGTAGCAAGCAGAGAGAAGGATTCAGAAAATAAATACGTACCCCTTAACGATTTTCTCACCCCAGGTCTTCAATCTAGTGTATCATAATTAAAGGTCATGACCGTTTTCTACTAAGAAACATGAACTGGTTTCTTGTTGCAGATATAAACCATTCTCAGTCCCTTAGCCTGGCATGTAAGGCCTTGCAGAATGCTGTTAGGCCTCACCACCAACATTATCCTTAGGCCACAGAGAGCCAAAGTGAATCACTCTGGTCGTTTCTTTTATACGTCCTCAAAATGTCTTATCTTCGCAGTATTGCTAATCTGTTGCTGTGTTTAGGGCACTTTTCCCTGTTGCCACAGTATATCTACACGTGTGATAGTGGTGGGCAGAGAAAGCCCAGACAGATGAGCATAAGAGAAGCGTAGTATGCGGAGGTCTGAAAGATGTCTATTGGATTTGGCGGTATGCAAGGTCTGAGAAGTGTCTCCTGGAGTTGTTTCAGTCATGTGTTAGGTAGACTGAGAATTAAGCGGGAGGTGAGTAATGGGAGGCAGCAAGACTGCACTGAGACACAAAATGAAAAATGAAGTGTTAGATAGGGGAGCCCACAAGAGGGCTCACCGCCTGTTTTTAGGGGAGGTTTGACTCCTTTTGTTTTTCCAGGAAGCAAGGAGTTAGAGAGGAAGAGGCTTCAGATCTAACTCTAGAGAATATGGGCGGGAACAGAGTCAAGAACAAATGTGAAGGGCTTGGCCCTGCACACAAGGGGGGGGGCACCTGGAGAAGCTCACAGTGAAGCGGTGACTTTCTATAAATGGAATGGAATTAGCCAAGTGAATCCATAGCACACATTACCATTAAGTGGCTGGAAGTCGGCATCTGTCTGGATTTTTGCCATTCAGTATATAACATTAGGGGAGTGAGCCGGCTGATTGTTCTGCGGAGTCACAGAACATTTAAGGTTGAAGGAAGTCTAGTCCTCTACCTTATGCTTGGATCCATGTCAGGCAGAAAGGAGGTCTACTCTCTTGAGTGGCAGGAGATTAATGCCTACACAGAAGAGAACATTTCATTTCACAAAGCCTTAAATATCAGACAATCCTCTTCCAGATAGAAATGGTGTCTACCTCCTGCCACATGGTGCTAGGTTTGCCCTTAAAGATCCCTCCAGACAGGGGCACCTGGGTGGCACAGTCAGTTGAGCGTCCGACCTTGCCTCGGGTGTGGCCTCACAGGTTCCTGAGTTTGAGCCTCGCGTCCTGCTCTGTGCTGACAGCTCGGAGCCTGGAGCCTGCTTCGGATTCTGTGTCTGCCTCTCTCTCTGCCCCTCCCCAACTTGTGCTCTCTCTCTGTCCTTCAAAAATGAATAAATGTTAAAATTTTTTTTTTAATTCCCTTCGGACTTAAATACTTCTTCAAATATGTGTTATAGTGATGGATTTTTTCCCTTTAAACCGAGCTATTAGGTGGTTCAACCATTTTTCATATAAAATAATTTCAAAACTTTGTCTTTTTTTTGGTATGTAACAATACATATCGAAGTTGTGATGTCCACAAATAAAAATAACATCCCAGACATGGTTAGATCAGGGAAAGGTAGTGAAGAGCTCATTCTAGGCACTAGGTTTCATGAAGTCCAGCCAAGGTGCTGACTGAGATTTATAGAGTACTTACAATATGCAGGCAATTTCTTCAGAGCTTTAAAGCATCATCTTATTTGATGTTTTCAATATGAGGTAGAAACTTCTAAGATTCCATTTTACAAATTGGCAACTGGAAGCCAAGTATGTTTCCCAGGCCAGCTAAGCTAGCGAGTAGCTGAGTTGGGACCTGAATTCAGGTTTGCTTACCTTCGCTACATTATGACCTCTTCACATGTTGATGTGTTGTTACTCACTTGCCTTCTGTCCTGCACTTGTCCAGGCAGGTGTGAGCAAAGAATATAGCCCACAGAGGTTCTTGTTAAACATGGTTTGGGTCCTTATGGCATAGAACTCGCTCTCACTCTGTAGATGAAAAAACTGAGGCCCAGATAAACAAGTATTTACTGAGTGCCTACTAAGTACCAGATTCAGCACTGTCACCAACAGTGTGACAAAGGTAAGCAAGCCATAAGTAAAAGGGTATGAAAATAAAGAGTCCCATCTATGGACTCAGCCCTATTTCCATAACATCATAGCTTATACATCCAGCAGAATAGCTCAGAGTTAATCTAGAAAAATGGCGTTCGCCCTCTCCAGCAAAAACTTCTGTTCAGAAAAGTGACGGTGTCCTTAGAAAGTGGGGCTCCAGTGAGGAAAAGCAACAATGTATGTGTCAAGGAGTAGAGATTCCGTTTACCTTCTCTCCACAGATCTGAATTTATTTTATTAATGCCCACCCTGCCCCCCAGCAAATGTGGCATTCTTTTAAATATGTCCTAAAAGTGTAAATCAGAGCAAAGACCATATTTCACGCCAAGAGGCTTGTATATCCATCAGGTATTTATGGCGCTGCTGTTAGCCAACTCTTCCATCTGGGATGCCTTTAGTCATCTTTCATCTGGTACACCTATTAGAGGAACTCCAGAGCCATCCATAACAAAGGGGCTCATCTTTTAGAACTCCTTTGGCAGGAGTGAGAAATCCAAAGGTTTCCCATAAAGCCTGTGTTTCGCGTTGGGTTTAAAGTAGTTGTTTGATATGATAATGTCTTGGGGGGGAATACTTGGCCCTGCCTCTCAAGGATAATAGAGGACAATTATTTTTTTCTGTTGTGCTGTCTAATGAGGAACCATCTATTAAAGGCACAAGGGCTTGTGTAATCTACAAATTATGTAGGGAAAAGATCACAGGTCCTCACTGCATCCTCTCCTGCCTCCCCCACCCAATCCTAAAAGCTTCAGCAAAAAAAAAAAAAAAAAAAAAAAAAAAAAAAAAAAAAAAAAAAAAAAAAAAAAAAAAAAAAATTTTTTAGCTTTCTACATAGGATTGTGAATACCTGCTATAACCTGAAACCAGTTCAATAAAGGGGAAAAAAACACAGAAGAGGAAAGATTTAATGTACTCTCCCATTAAATATGATCGAATATTCCTGGAACCAAGTTGTTTCCCATATACTTGCCAGTTTGACTCTGTTCAAGTAAAGGTAAAATCTAAACATGAGCTTTTTTTTTTTTTTTTCTAATCATTTTGAAAGAGATGAATACATCTCCGGGAGAAACAAACAAACAAACAAACAAACAACAGCTTTAATTGTCACTTTGAACCCCGCAATTCTATCTCATTAATTCCTCAGCAGAATGCCTCATTATTAAAATAATACGTGCGCAGTTTGTAGTCCAAAAAAGCCAGGAGACACATTCACTGCTAAAATGTTCCAGAATGTCTCAGAAAGAAATAAAAGTACCAGAACTTTCATCCTATTCCAATCATAGACACATGTCCATGAGGAACTGTAATTCATCTTAACATGACTGGTCGAATGGTTCCAAACACACAAAGCCATGCTGGAGACCACTACCACTCTGACTGCTCCCATCCTTGGCGTGGATTTGGAGACACAGGCTGCGAGTGTCTCCTATCAATCAGACATTCAGAACAGAGAAGGGCTCGCTAAATGCACGGGGGTGAGGAAGCTGCAGTTTTATGCCTTATTAATTGGACCTCGCTATTTAAACTCTTGAAAATTCCAAATGGCTTTGGCATGCGGTCAGAACCATAAAATAAATGGACTCAAGAAGTGAAAAGAAATACTCTGAGCTAGGCCATTTCCTGTTTCTCCCTAGAATCCTAAACTGTATCTGGTACCAGAATTTCAAGTTCAAATCTCAGCTGAATACTCAGCCATCCTTTAAACGCTGTTGCAGCTGTGATGGAGACTTTTCTTTTTCTCCTTTTAGTTCTGGCCTCCTCAAGAGGTGGTGGCATGAATAAGTAACCACCTTTACTTTTCATGGGCCGACAGGTACGCATCTGTCAAATGTGCCCAGCAAAAGAAAAGCCCACTTGAGTTGTCTGTTTGTTTGTTTCTTTGTGGCTAGAATTTGGTCAAGCAATAGTGCCTCTTCTGCCTTTCATATCAGTCTTTCTGAGTGATTCATCCTGAAAAATAGTTACCTCTGGCCCTAAGCCTGGGAGAGGTTCTGCTTCTGGGAGAGAAGGTAGTGGGGGAGATCGGCCTTGGTTTCTTTCTGTCTTTGCTTCCTTGGAAATCAAGACCAGTCTTCTGAGACCAGATGGCTTGGTCACGTGAAAATGAGCAGAGTCAGGAAACAAAGCAGACACCTTTGTCATCAGCACCCCCACCCCTCCCGACACTTGTGAGGATTACTGGCAGATTACCCTTTGGTACCTGGTCCATGAGTGGAGATTCCCTTGAGAGTAAAAGTGGCAAAGCTGGATTTCAGATCCTCGGCAGGCTATTTAGCATGCAAAGAGATAAACTGACTGGAACCATAGGAAACAGCTAGGGAATAAGAACGCTTTGTGGCAATGTCCAGCTCGGAGTTTCCTTAATAGAGGCTCTGCTAAGGGAAATTAAGAGAGAGGAGAAAGGGGCACCCTTTTATTAGCCACCAGGTGCTCTCTCTAGAACTTCACAGACATTATTGCATTTAAACCTCACAACAGCTCTGTGCGGTGGCTATGACTCCTATTTTATAGGTGAGGAAACAGGCTTAGAGATTTTATTTATGTATTTATTATTATTTTTAAAAATTATTTTAATGTTTATTTATTTTTGAGAGAGACAGAGACAGAATGCGAGTGGGTTAGGGGTAGAGAGAGGGAGACGCAGAATCTGAAGCAGGCTCCAGGCTCTGAGCTGTTTGGTTTGAGCCAAACGCGGGGCTCAAACTCATGAGCTGTGAGATCATGACCTGAGCCGAAGTCGGACACTCAACCAACTGAGCCATCCGGGCGCCCCGTGTTTATATTTAAAAAAATTTTTTTTAACATTTATTTATTTTTGAGAGATAGAATGAGCAGGGAAGGGGCAGAGAGAAAGGGAGACACAGAAGCAGAAACAGGTTCCTGGCTCTGAGCTGTCAGCACAGAGCCCAACGCGGGGCTCGAACTCATGAACTGTGAGATCATGACCTGAGCTGAAGTGAGAGGCTTGACAGACCGAGCCACCCAGGCGTCCCCAGGCTTAGAGATTTTAAGGTGCATGTTGAAGGTATGTGAACTTTAAGGTTGAAAACTACATCCGTATATCCCCCGAATCATGGTAGGTACTGCCGAAAACACTTTGTGTCACTTCATAGGGGCAGCTGACAACTCAGCCCATGACTCTTACCTTCCTTGGTGTTCCTCTCTATGAGCTCCCATGTTGGTGAGCCCCCAAGCTTTGGGGTCTGCTTGGTATCTCAGTACTTAACCTGGGTCTCTGCTTGTCGTCCAGATATTGGTAACCAGTATTCACTTTTTCCTCCAAATAAAATCTGATCTTGGCTCCCCTTCTGTGTACTTGTGTTGGCACAATAGGAGGAAGCATGAACAGCCCAGCAAGAGGGAGAAAAGTGTGCTGTCGAGTTTTCTACCTACCCCTATATCCTTTTATTAATTTAAGGTGTACTTTAGTGTTGAGAGCATGGGCTTTGGGTTTACTCAGAACTCAGGGTTCAAATCCCGAGATTACTTCTCATTAGGTGGGTCACCTTGAGCAAGTTTCTAGGTTCACTAGCCTCAGTATTCTCATCTACAGAATGGGGATAGGAACAGGTTCCTCACAGATTTATTGTTAGAATTACGTGAGATGATGTATAAGAGCACTAAGTATAGTGTGGAGTGCTTAGTGAGTACTTCATAAATGAAAACTGTTATTTAGGGTAGATGTTTAAAATTAAATGATCTCCATATTTATTTTAGAGTGGATAAGCAAAAGTAACATCCAGAGAAGGGATAGAACGACATTATAAGGGAATACTGACTCAAGCTCCCCTAGGATGCTGAAGTCCCTTCCTACCCCTTGGAGGAAATATCTCTTACACTGCAATTTTTCATGTCTTGTAAGGTCCAATCAATACAATTGATTTAATGATTAATTTATTGTGTTCCTCAGTAAAAGCCCTGAATCGACTTCTTAAAATGGAATCTTATTGCATTTGAGACCAACACAACTAATTGGCAGCAATCATTTAAAGGGGAAGCACAAAGTGTTCTAAACACACAAACACAATCAAGACCAATAATGAAACAAGAAAGAAAGAAAAGCCTTGCACTATTTTAAGAACGCAAAGGTGGAAGTGTGAGATGAGCGTAAGCATTTTCTGAGTTGCTGAGCCCCAGAGAAAGATCATCTGGGCCAGTTATGCTATGTGTGTACTGACAGTATTTATGACCTAAAGGTCTATGAGGACTTCGGGAGGGTTTTCTCTCCCTGCTGTTAGCCTGAAGAGCAGTTGTGTTCCTCTTTGGCTTATGGTTCGTTTTTATCTCCTAGTCTGTAACCAGTGAGGCTCCCAGATTTCCATTGGCCTATCAAAGACCCAGAGACAAATCTATGTCCTATCCATGCCCTTGGATTACAGTTTCTAGTTATGCATGTTGTATATACTTTATTTCTGGACCTGTTTTTCTGGCATTGTTTATCTTTGCTTCACCTTACCCACCAAATTATAAAACCAATTACCTAACTGAACACCAATGTATCTTTTTAAAGCTGCCTATAAGTATATTTGGGACAAAGTAAGGGATATAGAAACTGATAAATGAGCAAATGCAGAAATTAGAAAAAAGATGTCTAATTTCCTGTTCTCCCATGCCACGAACTAGCTTTGTATTTGGTTGTTTACCACAGGATTTGTCTTCTGATGAAAGCAAAATGAACTCCACCAGCAGCTATCCCAACCCAATGGCTGGTTCTTTCTCAAAGATTCTGTCCTCCTTAACAACCCCCCCCTCCTGAGAGTCTGAGTGTGGGAGGGGATCCAGGGAGGGGCTGGGGAGACCTGACTTGGCCACACGGTGTCACTGTTGCTGCACTGGAGGGAGGTCTCTGGAACTTGTCTTTGGCAGCAGGAAATGCTTCCTGCTTTCCTCACTCAACTAACTCTTAGGTGAGCCAGGATGAAATAGCATTCATTAGATTTTTTTTTTTCTGCTCCAAAGAAAAGGGATAAGAACTCTTCGATATGCACTTTTTCAGCTGCTGTGAGGGTTAAGTTTAAGGCAATGAAGGGATCAGTGATTTTTAAAATTAGTTTTCTTCATCAAGAAGCTGTCTTGATGGGATTGTCTACCCAGCACCACACGGAGAGAGCCTGCTGAGACAGCCAGGTGCCCCAGCCAAATCCTGGGCTTTGGAGCCCGACAGACCTGGGTTTGCATCTGGGTATCCTCTCCTCTACTCCTCCATTCTTACTAGCTGTGTGACCGTGAACAATTTTGCATCTTTCTGTGCCTCAGTTTCCTCATCTTCAAAATGTAATAGATAACACCTATGTCAGAGGAATGTTGTGAGAATTAAATTGGGCTGGGCATGAGGAGCAGATGCTCATAATAGGTGTTCAGTAAATGAGAGCTATAAAATGTGAGCTGGGGATAGCTGTCTGGTAACTCAAAATAAATCTTGTATGTTTTTATCATTGCCCACAGAAATTGGGCAGAGGGAGTGTTGTGTGTATGCGTGTGAGAGAGACCAAGAGAGTGAGAAGGACGTGAGGGGGGAGGGAGGAAGGTAGTGGGATGAGCTACAGTGTGTGTGTGAGCGAGGCTCTCTGGTAACGTGTAGAGGGAGCACAGCACTGCTAATCTATCACATGAGACATTTGCTGAACCTGGACCCTAACATCTCTTTCCCTGCTTGACAGTTCTATGACTTTCTTCCAGTGACAGCCAGTACTTCTGAGATGCTCACTTGTGACAGAATGTACCACCCAGAACAAGGAGCAGCCTTTCCCCAGACCCGGAGCTCGCCAGCCTTGTGTTCTGCCATCATTTGCACCAACTCTGACAGACAGCCTCGTCCAAGGAACGTGGGCTTTGGAGTCAAGCGTAGGTACAGATTCCAGCTCCCAGACTTCCTGGCTATGTGACCTTGAGCAATCATTTACTTCTCTGGAGTTTCACCTCTCAGCATTTGTAAACATAGGGATAATGACACAATTATTTGTGGGTTTTATGAGGGATTAAATAAGAGAGAACAAGTGAAAACATGGAAGATAAAGGATACAGTTCCTGGTGGTTCTGTCCTGTCCACTTAGGAAAATGCCATCAGGACTGTCCAGCCTAGGGCAGGAAAATGCCTCCTTGGACCTGTGGGGTCTCTTAGAAGTGCCTTGCTTCAGAGAAATGTAGAAGAGCAAAAACACAAGTTCTGTTTTAAACACATTTATTTCGAGGTGTCTGTTGGATAGGCAGGTGGAGATGTTTACCTGCAAGTTGGATGTATAAGTCTATAGCCTTGGAGGTGATGATATGGAAGTCTCCTGAGTTTGCCAAATTGCATTTATGCAAATAACTTTCTTCCTAGTCTTTTTGTCCACTGGCCTCTTTTAATTCAATTGAACAAAGGGCGCCTGGGTGGCTCATTTGGTTGAGCGTCCGACTTCAGCTCAGGTCATGGTATCACAGTTCATGAGTTCAAGCTCCATGTCGGGCTCTGTGCTGACAGCTCAGAGCCTGGAGCCTGCTTCAGATTCTGTGTCTCCCTCTCTCTGCCCCCTTCCTGCTCATGCTCTGTCTCTCTCTGTCTCTCAAACATGAATAAACATTAAAAAAATTAATTCAATTGAACACATGCTGTTATACTTACTTTCTTTCAAGAAGCCTTAGGCTAGATGGAGATACTACTCTTATCCACTTGGCTCATCCATTCTGCCTGCCTTACATTACTGCCCAGGTATCACTGAATGCAGAGTCCTCCTGAAACTATGAAATTCTGTTCTGGAAACCATGGCTTCCTGCCTCACCAAATTCAGAGGACTGACACTGAGTATTCTCCAGGCTGGCCTAGGATATGATATTGTTGTAGAATCTTAGAGGAGTGTATAATAATATCCTGTTTTTCAAAATTATAAACTGAGGCGTAGAGAATTGAGGTGATTTTTCCCATCACTGTGGAGCTCGAAGCCACCACATGGGCTGCCTCCTTACTTATAAGGCAATAGATTATAATCCAGATGGTCTTTCAAATACTTACAAAACCAGGGGTTGAAGCCCAGCCCTTCTAACAAGCCAGCTGTTTGAAGGCTTGAAGGAAAACTCTTCAATGACTTTACATAGATAAAACCATCAATTACTATGGGTCATTGTCACACAGACTTTGATTTGTATGGGATTAAAAAAAATCTTGGCTTTCATATATAGTGATGAGTTAATGAAGCAACAGTTTCCCTACTGGTAAGAACCAGAGGGATCAAAGCTGTGCTGGGCATCCTGTAGTCCTGTATGTTCTGTCTGTCTTGGCCAATATTTCCCAGTGTGATTATGGAGCATGAGTCCTTTAGGATGCCTGGTTAGAAAAAAAAAAAAAAAAAGAAAAGAAGAGAAGAGAAGAGAAAAGAAAAGGAAAGGAAAGAAAGAAAGACAGACAGAAAGAAAGACAGAAAGAAAGAAAAAGAAAGGTTTGGAAAAGCTGAATTTACTCTCTCTCATACCCTTAAAGACCCACAGTGAAAATTAGCATATGAAAAGCCGTAGTTCTAAAGAAATACGCTCAAAGTCTGTACCTAGTTCAACGGCATATTCCAAATCACAACTGACCATGGGACTTAGAAAATCTGTTAACATCCCATAGAATACATGTTTTATGAATATTGTACTTCGAATTTCTGATATAAACACTGTTCTGGGTCCTTTAGTGCTTTTCATCTTTAAATTTTGCAACCAGCTAGTGAAGAAAGAGGTAGCTGGGGTTCAGTAAGGTAAGGGAATTTGCTCAGGCTCACAGTCTGTGTGCCCTCCTTTTAACTTTATCTTGTATATAATTTTTCATTCATCCTCTGTATGTCCTTTCTGGGTGTCTTCACTCGTAATATTCTCAATGCCTGGAATTGGATTCTCACCATTCCTGGCTGGGATTGCTTCCTTATCTTCTACAATGAAGGTCAGGAATCACCTCAGCTGTGCTAAGTGCCTCTCCTCCCAGCTCCCATGGCACTCTCTTTACCTCTCTCTTAATATTGTCCACTTTATTGTGGAAATGTCTATTTATGTGCAAGCTCCTTAAGAGCAGGTGTTCTGTCTTCATTCTCTTTCGTATTATCTACTAAGAAATATAGTGCTTGCCTGATGTTAGTGGGCATTTATTAAAACTCCTGGCATAGAGGCTCAACGTCTCTCTGTTGCACTGAATTGAACTGAACTTAACTGAAGCCAGTTTTCACTGTCTTCAAAGCCCCAAACATTTCCCATTATACTTCACCGCTTGCCATTTTAGCTGTAAAAGTTCTATTACGTTTTGGCCCAAATAAACAATGGACCTACTCTTGCTCCCATGGTAGCTGGTAATGCTGTGGAGGACTATAGGGAGTGAATTTGGGAGGAGAATAGGCACCTAAACTCAAATTTATATCACATCAAAGATTGCATTAGCTATTTATATATAAACCCCCTTAGTACAAGGTTGAGAATTAAAAAAGTCTTTAGTAAACATTAGCTCTTATTTAAACTATTACAATTTCAGGGGCACCTGGGTGGCTCAGTCTGACTCTTTAAAAAAAATTTTTTTTAATGTTTTTTTCATTTTTGACAGAGAGAGAGAGAGAGAGAGAGCAAGCAGGGGAAGGGTAGAGGGAGGGGGAGACAAAGAATCCAAAGCAGGCTCCAGTGTCTGAGCTGTCAGCACAGAGCCTGACGTGGGGCTCGAACCCATGAACCGTGAGATCATGACCTGAGCCAAAGTCAGATATTTAACTGACTAAGCCACCCAGGCACCCCAGCATCTGACTCTTGATTTGGGCTCAGGTCATGATCTCATGGTTCAGGATTCTCTCCTTCTCTCTCTCTCTTTCAAAATAAGTAAATAAATAAATAACCTTTAAAAATAAATATATAAACTATTACAATTTCAGAGAATGGGTTCAGTCATTCTCAATAATACTTTTGTTTCATGTGTAGAGTTGAAGGTTAGATTCCAGCATTTTGTTGATGAATACTTTATTTAGGTGGGTAGATCCAACCTGAAAATTAAGATTCTTGTGTTTCAAGCAGATTTAGGTTCTTCAGAAACCAATTGCTAGGGGGCATTCTGGCATAGATGGGATATTCTCTCAGAGGGGGTCACCCACCCACACTGGACACCATTGTCTTCATGGGGGCCATTAGGACTGAGAAGAAGAGTTCTACCTGGGAGTCCAGTGTAATATCCCCTACTTTGCCACCCATGTCTAGCACCATCTACCTATCAGGAGAACAGGAGTCTGAAACTTAAGCTTGCACACAGTTTTGGCCACGTTGCTATCATAATTCTTTAAGAACGGATTTATAGGGTTTTTCTGTTTGTGTTTCTATGTGTCATTCTCCCTTCTATTGAGGCTTTGAGGCTCTTCTCTCCATCTCTCCCCATCTCTGACACTGAGCCCTGAAGGTTGTTATTCATAAATAACCCCCAGGTTCGGTCTCTGGCTTATTCACAACCTCACATTCTCTGAAAAATTAGAATAGGCTCTTGACTTGTCTTCCTGCCTCTGATAATGTTAAAATAAATCATGCCAGTCCCATGCTTTCAGATCTCCCATGAAAAATTAGAACTATTCACTTTGACAAGCAAAATCCTTCTTAATCTGCCCCAATCACTTCTCCAGTTATGTCCCTTATCACTTGCCTCCCTGTACCTGTCCAGGGTACAGGGCCCAAGTGCCCATTGGTTTTCTTACCATTTCCCGTTCTGTGCCTCTGTACATTCTCGCTGTCGGGAATTTTCTTCTTCCTCGTGTGTTTGGCATTTCTAACTCATCTATCAAACATCCTTCCTCTCCGAAGCCTCTGTTTCTCCTCACAGGCAGTGTGTAGAGTTGTTTCTTTGGGCATGTCACCAGTCCTCTGTTATGGTGACACAGAGTCCTCTCCCGTCTTTAACCAGAGAGAGTGTTCTGGTAATGTATGAAGGACAAAGGGGTCAATATGACTTCCTGCCATGTGACACTCTCTGTCCTCTCCTGTGGCTGGAACATAAAATTTAGGCTGGGTAGACCCTTACTAGGGAGATCCCAATACTGAGAGAGCCAGATGGGACCAGGTAGGTACCATGAGAGAATGCAAAAGGGGGAAAAAATATACTTATTTGGAATTGATCTGAGCTCTGTCTTAGAGTTCTCTCCTGAAATTTACTTTTGATTCACTTACTCCATATGGGATCTATTCCAGCTCTCTAGAGTAGGCAGGGAGTCAGGCAAAAACCATGGCAAGGAATAACCAGGGCACATATGGTTGGCATCTTTTGTGTTATATTTTCTCAGGAGCTTTAAGTGACTGAGCAGGGATTGGGATCCTGGCACACACGATAACACCCGGCACATTGAAGTGTATTTGTTTCTGTGTCTTTCGTCTCTGTTAGACTGTGAGCTTTTTGTGTCCAGGGTCTGGAGCACATTTCCCCTTGTTTCACTACTGTGCTGTGTCTTGTAGCTATCTTACCAAAACAGCAGAGCTAGCCTGGTGGCAAACAGCGTGGACTCTGGAGATAGTCAGCTTACGTTCAAATCTCACTTCTGCCACTTCAGGGGGGTGTGCCCTCAGGCAGGTGAAATCAGCTTTCTGTGCCTTGGTTTCTTCAAGCGTTTAGTGAGGATAATAATGGCATCTTTTCTACACTGCAGTTAAGATGATCCAGTGAGCTAATGTGTACAGGCTAATTGTACCCGTCGCTTAGCAGACATTGAATAGTTGCTAGTTATATGTAATTTTATTCCTCTAGGGCATAATGTTTTATCAGCATGCAGTAGACACTTAATAAATGTAAACACAGAATAGAGCATTGAATGGGAGGTTTTTCAAGGCACTGTGCAAAGTGACTTGGTGGTGTTCTCTGAAGAGGGTGGGTCAGGAGTAAAAATGATGAGTTTGAACTCCAGATCTACCACCTCCTACTTTCATGAACATGGACAAGCCATTCCATCTGTCTCAGCCTCAATATGACTTAATCCCAGGGGTCGGTGTTATTTTCACCTTCTGTTTTATTTGTGTCCCGGCACAGTGTCTGGCAGCCCATTCTCCAGACAGAG